>NC_090303.1:45758022-46073285 GCF_039906515.1 Pseudorca crassidens
ATACCGTCTGCCCTGGTCTTACAGGTTTCTTACAGAACTAGAAGTGGGCCAAGGTCATCCTGCCAGCCCCAGTTACCTAGGGCTGATGATTTTCTCTACTCAGTCTTTGCTTGATTTGGATTTAATTCCCAGAGTGTGAGAGGAGAAACTCTGGAAAACAGGACATTGGTTAAAGTTTTTTCAAAATTGGAAAGGCATCACAACTCTAGCACTAAGTTTCCAAGGCTTTAAAAAAAAAAAAAAAAAAAGTTTCCAAGGCTAAGGCATATAAACTTGAGGGCAGAAACCCACTTTCCTTATTAATTTTTCATTCTAGGCAACACACTGTGCAGTATTTCATGAATGTCCATGCATATTTATCAGAATGTCTACTTATTTGTAAATACTGAAATCACACCAGGGTATGAAAGTAAAAAAGCAAATAATTAATGCAGATTGCCATTACATGGCCTATATTTTCATAACAATGTTTCTCCCTTGGCTTAAGGATAGAATATTTTGATGAAATAAAAGTGCTTTTAAACAAATTATTTTTTGGAGGGGGAAAATATTTCAGTCTTACAAAGGTGAGATAAGGATAATAATGTAACAAGTAATAGGTACCCACCACCTAGTTTTAGCAAGTCTTAACATTTAACAGATTATTTATAATTATACATAAGCTTCAATTTATTTTGATAGGAATATGATTTAGCCTATTCCCAACCTCTTGTTTATATAGTTTGCTCTTTGCTTTTATTATCTCCTATCTAATTTCATTATTTTAATAAACATAATTTTTGAGTAGGTGGTATATTCACGTTGGTGCAAAAATCAAAATGATATAAACGTATACAGTAAAAAAAACAAAAGCAAACCTCTCACTCCCATTGCTGCTGCCCACTCTCCTCTCTATTCCAACATTCCCATCCCTTAGTGCATCCCTCCAGTGTTTCTTTACACAGACACAAGCACATTTGAGTCTATAGTCTCGTGTTTCCCTGCTTCTTCCAAAAAAAAGTTTCTTGGTTTTGGTTTTTGACTTTTTAAACTTGGTTATAGTGGTACAACACTAACCCAGTAGCCATGCCTTTCTTCACAGAATTAAGTCAGAAATGCTAACTGCCCAAGATACAGGCTTACTTTCATGAGCTTCTTCTAACACATGTGCCAAGATATGTTGGAATAAGATTGATATCTTTCTCCTTACTTAAAACACCTCATTGGTTTGTAGTTACAATCTTTGTTTCCTAGAATTGTGGCTCATATACTTTTTTTTTTTGAGCACTCGACTTAATTCTGAAGATAAAGAGATGAATGTGCTCTTCCTCAAAATGTGTACTTGTTCTCAGGCAGAAAAATTGATTTACAAATTTTCTTGGTTAAATGCAGTGTCACATAATTTCTCCTTTCCCTTTATCTCTGCCAACCCACAAAGCCCCCCCTTGAGTCACCAGCCGTGCTTTCCCTCTATCTGCCTCTTATGCGTCTGCAGCCCCAGGGGTAGCATCAGCTTAAAAATTAACATGGCCATGAGTATAAAAATATTCTCTCGGTGTACAGAGAACTTGCGGTGATGGAAGAAAAGAATACTCTTAATTAGTTGACTTCCAAATGTGTGCCCTTCGGAAAACTGCCAGAAGGCCCAAATCCTGAATTAAAATACTGATTATAATATGTAAGACATTAAACAATCAACAAATAAAAAGAGCTTAATCCAGGGATGGCTGACTTTATAGGGCTGGGGGAGCTGTAAGCTCTAGCACCCTGCTGCTTGGAGGCTGGTTCACCCCCAGTGGTGATTCTGTTGGACAAGTCATGGCTAAGCCCTGGTACAGTGTTATCAGAGAGCAGACCGCTTCTGTCTACAGCAAGGACACAATTCTTCAGGAGCCGTGGCCCAGAAAATCACTCCGACTCAGTGTCATAATGAAATGTGTTTTCTCCTACTAAATAGATAAGGTAATGGAAAACCAGCATTTGGCCAGTTTATACAAACATTTTAAATGAAAAAGAAACTGAGTGACATTTTGAGGTACTTGAAAGTGGCTCTGAAATCACCTTGTGACCACATGTGACAGTCCTTAGTCTCAATTCACAAGTTATAACATGTAAAGCCTTGTGTTCCTCAAAGTTGGGCCAAGAAAAATAACTCTCAGATAACTGAACAGAAAGTGGTGGGATAAAGCAGAAGAGAGTTACATGAATTCAGCTCACCTAAATCTCCTAACTCAGCCTTATCCAAAATATCCCTCTCTAGGACAGGACTAACTGGACCAATTTTAAAATGGTTTGATTGTTCATATTACAATGGAAATGTTTGTCTTTGGCTGCTTCCTCGGTTTCTATCTCCAGATTTGCGATTCTAAATTCTGGCCAATAGCAAATGACTGAGACACTCACTCACTAGCTCCCATATGTCTGGGTGAGAAGCTTTAGCCTGGAGCAGTAATATGCATTTCTGTCCCTGCACCCAGGTCCTGCCCAGTCATTCAGAACTGTCTCCTGTACTTACCTATATATATATATATATATATATATATATATGTAGCTAACTAGGGGTCCCATTGCTTCCTCACAGCCATGTGTCAAACACAAAGCTCATTATCTTTTCTCATAAACTTTCCCTTCTCCCTATCTCCCTCAGTCTCCTAGGGAGAAAACTGCTGGCTTGGTTCCTTTCATGAGATAATGGTGTACCTTAAAACCAAATACTGTTCTTATTGGATCACCTTATAGTCTGTAGTGTTCTATGTAGCTTTACCCCTGCTCCAGGTATCAAGTTTTCCGGTAATACTGCTTGCTTGTTAAGCTCTAATGCTACAATGGAGGAGCAGGCTCATCAAAAAGTATTCGTTTTGTTTTGTTTTGTTTTGTTTTGTTTTTGTGGTACGTGGGCCTCTCACCGCTGTGGCTTTTTCCCGTTGCGGAGCACAGGCTCCAGACGCACAGGCTCAGCGGCCATGGCTCACGGGCCCAGCCGCTCCACGGCATGTGGGATCTTCCCGGACCGGGGCACGAACCCATGTCCCCTGCATCGGCAGGCAGACTCTCAACCACTGCACCACCAGGGAAGCCCCAAAAAGTATTTTTTGAGTGCCTACTCTGGGTCTAGCATTGTTGGGGTTTTTTTCTCTGATGGGGGAGGGGTTGTTTGTTTTGTTTTTTGTTTGGTGTGTGTGTGTGTGTGTGTGTGTGTGTGTGTGTGTGTCCCAGAGAGTGGGCAGGGTGGGTTTTCCTCCATCTGCTATTACTATCCATGTCTTTTTTCACCAGAAGGGAGTTTTTAGAAGCAGTATTCTTGAATTCCAAACAAGTACAATTTGTTACCAGAGCCTTTTATAATGAAGACTATTTTTCTTGTTAGACAGCTTCGTAAGGTGGTTTCCTACCCAAGTGTGAGGATAGTGTTGGTGTTTGGGGTTTTTCATGTGTGTTTCAAGCGTGTGGCCTTTACAATTAGTCATAATGTTGAGAGTGGGGACCAGGGAGCAAACCAGAGTGTCTTCCTGTTTCACACACAGATGAAGGGAACTTCTGTGACATTTATCTACTTGTTTTCCTGTGCTCTCATTTTGGGTCTGTGTAGTTATGTTTCCATCTTCTGTGTTCCTAATTTCTGCTGAGGTCATGAACCTCAGTATGATTTCAAAAATATCACCCGAGTGGGCTGTCACCTGGCTCCTACATTAGGTTTCTGTCACCCACACTCAGTCTGAACTTGAGAGCTTCCTCTGAAGGTCAGTTTTCACTCAATGAAAACTCACTGGGTCAGAATCATTGTTCCTAGGGAATGTTTTCCCAGAGGCATAGGGTTTTTATTTTTGAATCCTTGGGCAGGGCAGGGCAGGGTAAACGTGCTAAGTGGTTCTGTCATCTCGACCATTCTGCCATGGTGCCTGCAGCTGTGAGCTTTGCCTAGCTACCAGTGGAGCCATATGACCTCAGAAACCCTACAAACTTTACAAAACTTAAATATTTGTTTATATATGAGATCCTTAATAGGCTCTGAAGTGAAAGCAGTGTGGTGCACTGAAAAAACAATTTGACCATGGGTCTCCAGCCAGATAATTTATAACTAATAAAGTATATGACCTTGAGGTCACCTAGCCTGGGTGTATTTTTCCTCATCTGTAAAATGAGTTAGAGGAGATGATTTATACGATCCCTTTCAGTTGAGTATGACTCTTCTCTTTGGGCATCTCATTGGTAGAAAACAGCAGGTTCCCAGACAGGAAGGCAGGAAAGCATGTTTGAGGAATGGCAGTCGGAGGAGTTTTGCTGAATCGTAGGCTTCCCTGAAGGCAGTGTCGGCTAGCTGCTGAAAGAGCTGCCTTAAAGCTTGACTGTAGTGGTCCTGAACCCACCATAAGGAGTGTTACTTCACTCAGGAGTCAGAGGGGGCCATTGAAGGTTTTTGAGGAAGGGAGTCATAACCTCACAGCTGAATTAAGCAAAGGTATACAACAGGAGGGTGCCTTTTATGGAGCGCCAGCAGGTTCGCCAATGGGCAAACCCCTAAGGGCCCCCAGGTAGGAATTTGTCATCCAAGTTCAAGAAAGAAGTTGGAGTTGGAGATGGAGATTTGAGAATGCTCCCAAGCAATGCTGGAACCATGAGAACAAATGAGATCTTCTATGTAGAGAATGTAGGGAAGAGAGAGATGTTGGCTTAGGAAGAAATCTTAAGGGCAACCAGAATAGGAAGAGGCAGCAGGGAAAGTATTATCAAGGAGATAGGAGGACATCCAAGAGAGCCACTTGATGGGGACTCACAGGAGATGACAGCATTTCCAGAGCGGGCATTAGTGCAAAGTGCTACAGAGGTCAAAGCCTGAGAAAGGGGGCTTGGAATCTGCCATGAGGATCTCTCTGTTAACCTTCAAGAGGGCCACTTCAGTGTAGGTGGGGGCAGGAAATTGATTACAGACAGCCCCAAAAAGAGTAGTGACAAAGTAGAGTGTGTGGCTGTAGAAGAAAGAAGAAACTAGGACAGTGAGTTGACAGGGGTTGTGTGGGGAGAGACAGCACCATCAAGTGAAGATTGACATTGTTGGCTGTGCACACACCTGAGGTCAGGGAGAGGAAGCCTTGGAGAATGAACAATTACAGATGCTGATGTTGGAATAATACTGGGAGCAGAGCAGGCTCCCACAAGCATGGGGAGAGCATAGGGAGGGCTAATCTTGCAAAGGATGAGGGAGTGCATGAAGGGTCGTAGAGCTGGAGGCCAAGCAGTGAGAATTTGAGTATGTCACGTGTGTTGCCCTTTATTTTTGTAGTACTATCTGCGGTTGGGTTACTGATAGGAAAGTAAACATGGAGACTTGAGAGCCAGCAAGGGCATGAAAGGGGCTGGAAGGAGTATCTGTGGATTTGGCCCCTGCAATCTCTTTGTTCATTCTTTAAGACAAAGGCGGGGTGGGGCTCCGTAACTCAGGAGCAACGCTTGCTCATGTACACGGTGGAGGCTGTGACTCCAGTTGTAACTCTCACCAGGCTTCTCTCAAAGAGCTTATCGTATCTCTGTGTGTCCTCATATTCTCACAGTTGAGTTGAATTATTTCCAGAGAAAATGATAGCATGATTCTTAAGAGCCAACTGACTAGTGTTATTTTTCAAGTCTTGACTTGTCTGGTTACAGACCTAAACCTGTCCTTTTTCACTTGTGATCTTCTTACAAGTTACGTACAGTAATTTCAAGCATCTTAATTATCAGGGCAATAATTAGGAGGTTTCCCTGTTTTCAGATTCAAGTCAGTGTCAGTGTCATTGCTTTCAGCTAACAAGTTTTCTTAAAAGAGAAAATATCCACAGTGCAGCCTGCTTTAACTGTTAAATAACCAGGACACTAAGTAATAGACCACATTCAATGGTAGACCTTAGACTAAATCTCAATTCAGAACTAGCGCTGGACAGTATCATCCTCCCCGTGGGTCCTTTTCTTATTTCAGTCACTAAATCTGAGTTGGATAGGATAGATTATTAGTTGGGAATCATTTGGTTGGAAGTAATAGAAATCCTTCTCTAAATAGTTTAGCTTTAAAATTAAAAGAGAATAAAAGAATGTATGGATATTGGTCCATGTAACTTAGGTGGATTGACTTTAAGCAAGGCTGTATCCAAGGGCTTAAACAGTGTGGTCAGGATTCTGTTTCTGACTCTTCCCTCCCTGTTTGGCTCCATCATCACTGGGAGCTTCAGTTCTGCATCTTTAGAACTTAGAATCCCAAAGAAGAGAGCCCCTTTTCCTTCCAGCTTCCATATTCCAAACTCAGGGAAGCCCATCCCTGAGCCAGTCACCATGCACTGAGAAATGAAAGACTCTGGCCAGCCTAGGTCACACATCCACCTGGGATGAGGTGGTGAGGCATCTTAAGTGGTATCTCACCAGGATCAGAGGAGAAGGTGTCTCCCCGAAGGGAAACTAAAGAGGAGGAAGAAAGGGATGCTAAGTTAGCAAAACCCAAAGAGGTCTACTCTAAATACCATCGCACAAAACCTAAACAGTAAACACAAAGAGCTCTTCCAGTCTGTGGTTATTTTTGAAAGGCTCTCAAGGTTTATTATTTGTAGTTGCTAATGTTGGTTGTGATTTTCCCTGGATTGACATCTAGATGAAAGCAACGAAGGCTCCCCCAGGCTTTGACTCAGTGGAGAGCTGTAAAGTGACTTTGGGAGGAATGCACATAATTTTCAATGGTCCTTTAAAGTCATCTGTTTCTCTAGGGTCTGTACATCGACTTGAATTGTTTCCAATAAAAGGAGTTTGGTTCAGCAATCATCTGGTTTCAGTCAGGCCAGAAAGTAAACCATGAGAAAAGATTTGGGCACTCAGGACCCAACTGAAAGTAGGAAGTACAGAGATTTGTGAAGTTAATAGATGTAAAAAGGGTGATGCTGAGAGAGACTGAGGGGGAGGGAGGAAGGACACCCAAATGCATGTTGATGGACACACCCTGTCACAGCTGAGGTTCCTTCCTTTGTTCACAGCGGTGAGCTGCCTCACCTCTCCTGCCCTGCCTTCCCTACCACGCACAGGCCTAAGTGGTTCCTGCACTACTCTGTCACTACAGAACTGTCTCAGAAGCTTGTTTAGTAAAATGCCATTTTCCCAATCTTCTCACCACCACACCTACAGGCTATATCTTAGTGCAAACCTCTGTGATAACACAAACAAGAAGAATGCTTAAATTAGACAGCTGTCCAATTAAGGTGGTATTTCGCCACTATTTTTAAACCACAGTGATATGAGCATGCCTGGACCCCTCCCCTCCCTGATGGATAGCCAGTCTGCACAGCACATCCAAAATCCCCTCTATCATAGATCTTTCTATAAAATATAGTTGAAAATAGATCCAGTAAAGCCAACAGAGATATAAGAGCTTTATCTAATTCATGTGAAGGCTTTTTAAAAATTATCTCATATATTTGAGGGAAACCTGTTCACCTCACTTAATATGACAGTGTCAGCATTACCATCTAGCTCAGAGAAAATGTAAATCATGATTGTTCCCTCTCTTCATGACTTAACAACAAAAATGTTTGTAGTTTCCAAGTGGCAGTTAGACACCATAACAAAGCCAGAGTTTAAAAAAATCATCAATTCTTGGTTTTCAAAATATGTAGAAAACTCAATGAAAGGTTATAGGATTTGTGATAGTAATGCCCCCATTCTACTTGTACTCACTATTTAGTAGTTTGTCATTGTTCATATTCTAAGAATGAATCTCAAAAGTCTTCCTTCTGGACTGGCAATGAGGTTTCAGTTGTATTTCTTTTGATCTTCCTGATGATATTCAAGTGGGCATTATTAATAAAATTTTATAGATGATAAAACAGAGGCCCAGAGGGGTTAAGGGTCTTGCCAAAGTCACACAGCAAGTAAAGGAAGGTCCAGGGGCTCCTCCTTTGGTCCAGTGCTCACTCCAACCCTCCAGGGCTGTGTCTTTGGTCTGTGAAGCTCATTCTCTAGTGGTTCCGTGTGTGATTTGCCCTGTTTTCCTGTCATTCTTTCACCGCTGCCCTCAGGCAAACCAGACCCGCTTTTCCTTTGTTTTATGCACTTGGGGTGCCGCAAATGAGACAGGAAGCAAGGATGTCTTTCTTGGTCATTGTTAGACTTCCTGATACCTCTGCTCCCATCTCCCTGGGTCAGTCTGGGCATGGTGAGGCTCCCCTTCTCATCCTGGTTGGCAGGGCAGGCTGCCACATGGTGTGTTGGTTGTGAATTTGGGGCTTGTATGGGAAGATTTGGGAAGCTATACAAACAAGGAACTAAGATCTCCAACATGCCTTCAATCCTGGCTTTGTTTCATGTCTGAGAAATGTATTGGTGGTAAATGTGCTTTTATATTAAGGAGAAACCAACACTCTAGAATTTTGTGGAAACTATTTCAATGCAATTCTAATGGCTCAGAAACTGGACTTGCTTTGAAGGAAAGAGAATGAGTGAGAACTAAACAAGGGTCCACTTGCCCAACTAGCAGCAAATCCAATTTACTGACACCAGGTTGTGGTGAAGGAGAGTGCAGCATTTATTGTAGAGCGAAGCAAGGAGGACAGGCAGCTCATGCTCAAAAGACCAGAACTCCACGATGGCTTTTAGTGAAAGGGTTTTCAAGGCAAGCTTAGGGGTGTGGCTTGCAGGGTGTCTGATCAACTCATACACTTCTCTGATTGGTTGATGGTAAGGTAACAAGGTGATAGTACAGGAATCTCAGTCATCAACCTTCTGGTTCCAACTTGTCTACATGCTGGTGGTCAGCATGCAGTTAACTTCCTCCACTGGGTGGGGGTTTTAGTATCTGTAAAACAACTCAAGGATATGGCTCAGGATATTCTCTATAACCCTTGAGGAGAAACTAAAGGTCTTTGACTTTGTTTTATGGCTCAGCTATTATTATTTTGTCTTGTTTGACTGTGTTCCTTTGTTTTTGTTTTTGTTTTTTTACTTCTCTGATTAAATTTACTCTTTCGAACTCTGGGAAGGCCTAGGAGACTAAAGCTTTTATACGAACAAGAGGCAGGGGACATGGGCGGTGGGGCTGTCCCCAGGAAGTCCTCACAGGGTATTGCTTGGTTTCAGTGGGACTAGAAATTTAATTCCAAAATTTCTTGAGAGGCTGTAAGGGAATTAATTTATATTTTGATTAACTTTTAAAAAAATCTAGCCATCACCTGGTCTGTCCCATCCCAACCCCCACTACATTTATTCCCTAGGGCCTGGGCCCTTGGTGGTGATATGTTTCGTGTTCTGTTGCTTTGATCAGCTTGCCTGGGCCCAATGGCAGGGACCCTGGAACCTGAAGGTGCTGACAAAGATGACCTGCTGCTGTTGAGTGAAATCTTCAACGCTTCCTCCCTGGAAGAGGGCGAGTTCAGCAAAGAGTGGGCTGCTGTGTTTGGAGACAGTCGGGTGAAGGAGCCAGCACCCACTGCGGCCCCAGGAGAGCCAGACCCCAAGCCCCAGACAGGCTCAGGATTCCTTCCTTCACAGCTTCTAGATCAAAATATGAAAGACTTACAGGCCTCACTGGAAGGTATGTACCACAGGGATTGAAATGGGGTTTTTTGTTGGTTCATTTTTTGTTTTTTGAAATCCAGTGGCCTATTTTTTCATATCTTTTTTAAATGTTTTCTGGGTTTTATCTTATAAAACTGGTGTTTTATAAGATAAAATATAGCCGGTGTCTTTTTTGTTTGTTTTTAAATTTTCCTTTTATATTCAGTGACTCTTTAGCTCAAATTTCAGAATCACGTTCCAGCTTTAAGATATGTATTAGGGTTTAAAATCTATTTCTTCTCATAATTTTCTCCTCCTGTTAACATTTCCTATTAATCAAAGGCTAGAGGGGTGGTTCTCAGTCTTACTGTCTTACTTTGATTTTAGACTTTTTCATGGCACACTTGAGGGATCAGATTGCCTTCACAGTTGTGGCTTGTTGACTTTGCTATCTCTTCCTGGCACTCACCCTAGCTGAGTTCTCCCACATACTCATGAGGCAACATTCTCCACGTTCCCATAGACACGGAGCTTTCTGGGTGCTTTTTCCCTCTCCATCCGGGCTTACCAGTACCCTGAGTATGCCCTCAGCTCAGCTGTTCCTGTTCTGCCTGAAACACATGGCCTAACAGTCCCCTGAAGCCCGACCACGGCAGAAGTAGAGTTTTCACACTGATCAAAAGTGATCGGCAGCATTGGTAAGGGTTTAAGGTACTCCGAGGCTCACCAGCAGCCCACATACTGGTTAAGAATTGCTTACGTGGGGAGCACATTGATTTCGAGTGCAAAAACTAACACTCAGGTTGAAATTTAAATTTTGAAGTTTGAGTTTCTAAACAAACCTTGAGAAGGAAACCATTTTAGTAGTTCAACACTTTTTTTCCTCCTTTCATGCTTTAATTGTAAGACAGGAATCACTGTTAAGAAATTCTCAAATTGTTTTGGTTTTTCCATGAATTTAGGCTATCTCCTTTAATAAACAACGTGTTTATCTGGCTCGTAAAGCTGAGAACAAGTGGCAGAGCTGGAATGATTAAGTAATTATGGGCTATTGAATTAAAAAAAACAAAAAAACACCTCAGGTCTTTGGAGATGAGATCACGGACATGACAAGAGTTGGTAGGCAAGACCAAAAGAAAAGTCTTCACTCTTTTTTATGAAATACATGATTCCTTTCATCATCCTTATTGAGTCCTATTTTGTAGCCATCTCATTTATTCTCAGTAATGGAGTTAGAGATAGGAGGGATAACTGCAATCCAAAACTACACCTCTGCCCCGACTTTCACCCCTGGGTTTCACCACCTCTTTTGCTGGGACCTCAGATGAGCAAGGCTGACAAAGACTGGGTTTCACCATCACCCACCTGTGGCAGAGGCACAAACAAGGCGTGGGAGAGTCAGGGGCCGGAGTGGGATCCACAGCTCAGAGCTGGGGGCTGCTGGTGACTCTCCAGATGTGCTGGAGGATGAATCCCCCTGGCGCCCCCAGCTTTGGAGACACCAGGGCCCCTGCTGCTGCCCAGGAGCAGTGGTGGCAGTGCTTCTCCCTCGCTGGTGTGGCCAAGTGTCACTCTATTGTGAGCGCCCCAGGCTGACACTGAGAAGTCAGAGCCACATGCCCTCTTCCTGAGCAGGTAGAGCAAGAAGATCCTAGCTCAGGCCCAGGGCGCTGTCCCCAGAACTCCGCCTGAGAGCTAGGACAAGTGTGGTGGCTGTGGGCTTTGCACTTCAGCCTTGCCCTATGGCCAGGAGAAAGGCACACGACCACACTTGGGTCTAAGGAGGGAGGGAGGTGATCTGACGGCAAGAGAGATGCAAGCTCGCGCTATGGAAAGAGAAAGAGGTACTTCAAAGGGAGGCCATTTATTTCTCAGGCAAACAGAGTCTCAGTGGAGGTTACCACCCCAGTAGCACTTTAGCAAGTTTCTCATTTGTCCAACAAATATTTATTGAGTCCTCTGGGCGCCAGGCACTGGTGATTCACCTGAGAACAAAACAGACAAGGCTTCTGCCTTCCTGGAACTCACATTCTAATGAAGAGGAGATAATGAACAGTAAACATAATAAAATTACATTGTAGCTTAGAAAGTGACCAACGATGTGGAGAAAAGGAAAAAGTAGAGCCAGAGATAGTGTTGGGGGAACAACAGGGTAGATCAGGTATGGTCGAGGGTCTGCAGGAGAAGCACCGGGGTTGGAGTGAGAGAGGGAGGCAGTTGGAGAGGAGACGGGTAGGGCCACATAGGGCCTCATAGCCTTTGGAAGAACTCGGAACCATCACAGCATCTTGGACCGAGGATGGACATGATCTGATTTACCATAAAGGGACCATTCTGGCTGCTAAAAGTTTCCTTTCCTCTGCTGGGGTTCTACCAAGATCAATGTTAAAGGAGTTATTTTTGTAACCTCTGAGTTATCCTGTTTCCTTTGCATGCCAACAGCCATAAATTGAATGTCTATGGAACTCAAAATGACAGAAAGAAAAGTGAACTTCAGTGTTTTAAAGAGGAAGCCCATTCAGCTTCTATACACCTACAGGTTACCAGCAGGCAGCCCCAACAATTCTGCCCCAGTGATGCCCTCTAATTCAGAAAACCTTCAAAACACGTGTACAGATAAAGAGTGGGCTCCCTGCTTTGATGATTGATCATGTAATCCAGTTCTAACCATATTCTGTGCTTTTGTCAGGACTCCCTCCAACCTCCTAAAAAAAGAGCAAAAGGTGGATGTTGGCTCTAGATTTTTTTCCATTGCATCCATGGTCTAGAAAACCCATCTATACACATGAATTGCAAAAGAATCTAAATAATTATTAAACTTTTGACACCTCATATTGAAACTACTTCCCCTGATTATCCAGATCATCTCAAAAACTAAATCAAATAAACCACTGATATAAGTAAGTAGTCAAACTAAACGTGGAGTAGGAAGGCTCATTGGCATATTGGCTCAGCAAGGCAAACAGTGGTAGAGGGTTCAGAGCCTGGGTTTTATTTCTGTAAACTCCCTTCCCTGCACTCACTTTGCAGCAATTGGTCAGGCTACTCATTCTCTGGGCCTTTGCCTTCTCATCTGTAATACGAGGTATTAGACTCACTAAATAATCTATCAGGAGAGACCCAAGTCATCTGAAGGAGCTTTTTACTTTTCTACAAATGTCATCTTCTTATCCCTGGGTTAACCCCTACTTCAGAGATGCTGTGGTCTAAAACTGTTTGCTTCTGTGACTTTGCCCTTTATCGTGGTAAAATAATAAGAACCAGCTCTCCCTATGGCATGCGCTGTGGGCCAAGCACTCCCATGTGCTTTACGTGTGTTAACTTACTTCATCCTCACCACACCCTCCCCAGGCAGGTACTGGCATCATCTCCAGCTTACAGCCTGGGAAACTGAGGAACAGGGCAGTAAGTAATTTGCCCGAGATCATACCTCTTGGTAGGAGGCAGGCCGGATTGTGGGCCTGAGCCGCCAGACTCCGGAATCCATGCCTTTCCCCATTCTGTTCTGTTGCCTCCAAGTACCATGTCTCTGACGGCAAACGCGATTCCCGGACGGGCTCCCTCAGGCCTTGCCTTGGGTGCTTCTGGAGGAGCAGGGCTTATAAAGACTGTTATCCTGGTTCTGGGCATCCTGGCTGTGCACAGGGACGGGGGGGAAACCATGCAGTCGTGCAGGAGGCATGTGGGTGTGGGAAGGCAGGGTTGTGTCAACCACAAAAGTTGGGTGACATTCCAGAATAGAATATGTGAAATCGAGATTGTCTACAAAAATCTTCGCCTGTGCTAGCCATCGCCCCCTCATTCACTGTAGTGCTGTCTAGCTCAGTCTCTCCACCACCTTTGTAGCTCTTTGTAAGGTCCAGGCAGAGCTGTATCCTCAGGGGCAGTGTTCAGAGGACAGAGGTGGGTGGCTCCAGGCCACAGCTGCTGATACCTCAGCTCCCTTCCGCACTCCAAACCCCCTCCCTCCCCCTCCCTCCTCCACCTCTTCAGTCTTCTCGCCTCCTTATCTCTCTGCTCTCCTCTGCCTTCCTCTCCTCTTTGGCCTGTGTCCTCACTCTTCTCCTTTGCTCTGGGGAAGTAGAAAGGAAGGGGGATTTAGTAAGAGAACAATGATATCTTCCTTCCCCCACCTACTTCAGCCTCTAGGAGAGCAAAACAAAGGAACTTACATTTAGGATCAAGTTGTGCTTAAAAATTTTAAGGAGTTAATTTTAGCTAGACCTTCTAAGGGTTTCTGAAGTTGCCAGCATGATAGGGGCTGGGGTTTTCTGTGTCATACAGTGATGAGAAAATTGTACCTTCCTGAGGCCTCTTAAAGTGAGTAGGAAGAGGGCCAGCCAGAGGGGCTGCCTGAGGTAGAGACCCGGCAAGGCTGACGGGCCTCATTAAACATTCTTCTTAATTCCCCACCAACATCCAAAATTTAATTTAGAAACAGACGCTGATACTGAAAAGATAACCATCTCCTCAAAGTAAGTGCACCGGGACATCTTTTAATTTAGGATTCTGCAAACCAAAGTTAGGGGTCTTGTTCCAGATTCTCACAAACATACAGCCCTTTGTTCCTTCTGGATATCCTTTTGTTTTACCTAATTCCGAGGTGCTGTTGCCATCTGGGTGGGTTTCCATTTAAAGCCAGTGTAATGGAAAGCTTAGCGTGATCATTCTCTTAGAGTCACCTTTCCTCAACCAGAGCTCTCCTCTTGCTGTTTCTGGCTTAGCCTTGCTCCAGGCTAACATATTTCCAGGACTCAAATGGAATAATGTGAAAGAAGAGGCTGCTGGGCCGCATTTAAAGATAACCTGAACAGAGCATGAGCCATTGGCGTTGTTTGTTCCATCAAAGAAGCAGCACTTTCTAAGCCTGCTGGGCACATCCCCAGGTCTTGGGTATCTGCAGAATTTAAGTGCCTCCGTTAGTCCACAGAAGGAACCTTGGTGACCGTCTACTCTACCGTCATTTTATAGATGAGGAAATCAAGGGACCCCAGAAAGGTCTCACGACTTGCCAAGCTGTTGTGGTTTTATCCACCATTCACATAAGGTCTAAACTCCTCAGCTTGGCTTACAAAGTCCTTTAAGGCCTGCCCCGTTCTCATCACTGCCCATACCCCCCATGCCTTTACTTAGCCTGAGTCAATGACCTTGTTCAGCTGGAGAACCATGTATTTATTACATCTGTAAGCTGGACTCCAGGGAGTCTGACCCTCCCCTCCTCTCGGAGCACTCCACCCACCTGCATGTTCTGCTTGTTCTGCTTGGCTAACTTCTCATCCTTCAGGTTCTCCTGTTCAGTGTCATTTCCTCCAGGGACTCCCCCCGCAGTCAGTGTTAGGTGTTTCTGCTCTCCATTCCCTTTACACCCAGTACTTAATCATTCCTCTTATTTCACCTCATTGTAAAATTGATTTAATTTTTTGTCTGCTTTAGGTCGTCATGGGCAGGGCCCATGTTTGTGTTGCTTACCATCATATTTCCCGATCATAGCTCAGTGCCTAGAAGAGATGTTCGACAGAGACATCTGGATGGATGGGTAGATGGATGGATGGATGGCAGGCAAAAAGGAAGGGAGAGATCAACTGACATTGAATCACTAATAGGAAAGAAAACAGTCCTAAGACAATCTCAGGGGTTGGTTCTCATGTCAGCTGACTTATTCAGAAATCGAGGTTCAACCTAGATTTATTGAGGGCCTGCTCTTTACAGCCTCTGTATTCCCTCGTTTCACCACCAGGATCCCATTTTATCCATACAACAACCTAATGAGGCAGGAATTTTTATCCACCCTTTGCAGGTATGGAAACCGGGGCTCAGAGAAGGTGTGGACAGCAGGCTGGTGCTTGGCCACCAAGACCATGGTCTTCCCACTTTCCCCTTCATGGCCAACCCCACCCCAGAGCGCCCTGGGCTGTGCTCGTCAACCCAGCCTGGGCTTTTGCTTTCCCAGTTAGTGAAATATTACATTCATGGTGAAGTGCTGCTCTGGGTGGTATTATTTTGGCTTTACTTGCTGCTCTAGCTGGCCGGTGTTATTTCTGGCTGATTTATATTTTCCCTTATGTAAGTAAAGCGGGGCAGGATTGCTCCAATAAAATTTTATATGTGTTTCCTGCAAACGGGTAGCACAGTTGACATATCACAGGAGCCGACGGCTAGGCTCGGCATCTTGTTCACAGAGCTCTCAGCTTCTCCTGCCTCCTCTCTTCACCACCCATCTCCTGACACAATTTCTCTGAGATGGGGAGACATCTTTCCAGCCACACCTTCCTGTTAAAAACGCCTCAGCCAACTAATTAATACCAACTAGAGAACAGTTGAAGGCAATTACAGGAATATTAGCAACAGTAAGTTCTCGTTAAATAGCATTTTTTTTCCTGATAGAAGCCAAGACCTTTGAAGTCTGGCTTGGCGTTCCATACATAATTACCCTAGTTGCACCCCTCCCCTAAATAATTCCCAAAGTGTTATGAGTGAGGGTGAAACTGCAGCTCAGTTTAGTATTTGCTTAAAATATATGTATAGAGCTGGTGTCACAACTGTAGCATTTTCTTCCCTCATGTGCGTATAGTTGGATTGTTAGACTTATGCTTAATAGCTGTTCTGAGGAGAGATTGTGATTTGGCAAACTGGCTGCTGTTTCTGCTTCACATTATGGGACAAGGGAATAGTGATGGGAAACTTTGAGGTATACTTTCCCCATCATCTTATTTCCCAAAGGGGGATGTCTTTACCCTCATCCTTTTCTCCACGTCCTCTGCTGCAGAGAAGCCCCCAAACCCATAGATTCCACATGTCACACTCCACATATCACTTCCACATGTTCGTGAGCGTTTAGATGAGCAATATTCAAAAATCCATAGTTACAAAGGAATCCAATTAGAAGACATTGTCTTTACAAAGGAGTCTGCCATTATAATCCTTTAAATTATAGGCTTAAAAATACAACTTGTATTTCTGGTGCTTTAAAAATATGACTTGATATACAGTCATTTTATTTGTTTATAGCCATTTGGGAACATGCCCATCACATCAAGTGAGGGGAGCTCCGTTTTGGTATGTGGCTTTATTTCTGCCTCCTGTAGGAAAGTGTTCCACTTTATACTCTGAAAAAGACAGTGGTTGAACCACCGCTTTTCCAGCATTCTCTGCCACCACTTTAAAAAACAAACGTTGTGCATATTTTTGAAATGGGAAGAATTTTCTCGTGTCCCCACTGTTTCCAATAGCATTCAGAGATCCGGGAGCGGTGGACTTCCATACCCCTCACCTGCCTTTTCTCTGCATCTGTTCAGGATCTTTCTGGAAGTGTGGGCCTCCCTGAACTCAGAGAGCTTGACGAGGTCAAGGAGCTTAAAGCTCCAGGACCTGTGAGGCGGGGTCCTGAAAGCAGACCTCTCGGTTTCCGAGGAGGGTCTCTCTCCTTGTCCCGGCTCTGACTTCAACCAAGATGACCCTGATCCTGACAGAGATGGCGACCGTGGCAGCTCCTTGGAGACCACTGTGGCAGGGCCTCTCACACTACACTGCATGACAGATGCCAAGGATTTGTGCTTCCCTGGGCTCCATCCCCAGCAATTCTGATTCAGTGGGTGATGCCCCTGCCAGTGGCATGGGCACCATACTTTGAGAACCACTGCCCTAAGAGATGGAGGCCAGGCTGTAGGCGTTGATGAAAAGTTACACAGGCTCTGCAGAGCACAGGTGGGTCTTGACATTTGGTGTCCAGAAGAGGATTGTAGGGAAAAAGGTAAAACTGACCCAGTTAGATGCTTCCTCTTTGAGCTTTATTTGGCACATGACGAAACTCCAATTTTAACTTTCTACGTTTACCACTATTTATGTGATTTGGGTGTAGAAGGAAAATGCCCATGGGCCAATTTTCTAGGAAACAGGGAGGTTATGTTATTCCTGGATTACACCAAATACTGGTCCTTTTTTTTTTTTTTTTTTTTTGCGGTACGCGGGCCTCTCACCGTTGTGGCCTCTCCCGTTGAGGAGCACAGGCTCCGGATGCGCAGGCTCAACGGCCATGGCTCACGGGCCCAGCCGCTCTGCGGCATGTGGGATCTTCCCGGACCGGGGCACGAACCCGCGTCCCCTGCATCGGCAGGCGGACTCTCAGCCACTGCGCCACCAGGGAAGCCCAATACTGGTCATTTTTAAAAACTGCTTTATTGAACTATAATTTACATACCATGAAATTCACCCATTGTAAGAGAACAGTTCAAGGATTTCTGGTAATTTTTTTTTGTGCAGCCATCACCACAGTCTAGTGTTAGAACATTTCCATCTTCCCAAAAAGTTCCTTTAAAATTTGGTGCTTTTCGTTGTTTGTCAATTATGTTAACAACATGTTCAAGTACCTTTCCAATGGATAACAATACTTTTTAAACCCTCTATGTTTTCATTATTTTACGCCCAATAAATAGGTCACAGGCCACCTGTTTCACTTGTCATTGGTTAGTCTTCATAGAGATGTTTGTGTTTACTTGCCTAAAATGAAATAATCAACCAGTGAGTATTATAGCATCTACTGCGCCAAGCATTGCTTTGCCATCTCTTAAAGCTTCGTAAGTGTACTTCTCATGATTTAAAAGAGTTCTTCAATAGTTTGTCTTAATTTCAACACCCATCGTGTGCCAGGTAGTGCACTAAAGGATGTAAAGATGAATAATACATGGTCCCTGCCTTCAAGGGGCTCAGAACTCTAGGAGATGAAACAAAAGTACAAGCTAATCAATATAGTATGATTCTATAATTAGGTCCCTTATCACAAATCTTAGAATGGTAGGGGAAACAAACAGCATTACATCTTATCATTTTTGTGGCATCTACTGAGTGGCTTGCTTGCTTCAGAATTTGGTTTCACTGCCCCAACTGAACTCTGCCATCTAAACGTGATGTCTCATGGGGGCCTTATCAGAGACAAAAGCTTTTCTGTAGGAAACACTGCGACCAGAGCATCCCAGTGAAAGGATACAGTTTTAACCATTTGAACCCAACAGTGGTGCCTCATCTGACGTTTCACAATGAGAATCAACAATGGACTTAACCCACACACACCTACCTGTACCACATTAGGTGTTATGGAGCACATTGAAGAAACAGTTCCCTGTCTCATTGAGAAGACAGGACTTAACACATGAAGAATTAAAGCAGACGTGCAAAAGAAGTATATGGTAAAGTTCTAAATTAAATGAGTCATGCTGAAACATCCAGCACAGACAGTAAATACTGGGGGGAAACTAGGCTTGCTTCTCCCAAAGCAGGACTGCTGAATGCCTCTTAATCATTAGGGGCAGGCAGAGCACAGGGAGGCCTTTCAGAACAGTGGGTTAGACAAGATCAATGTCATTTGTAAGGGTACGACATCAAGTTAAGGGGAGGTTCTTTCCTCTTGTATGTTTGGACTGGACTGCCATTTATTTCTCTGTATTAGCTAAACTTCCCAATTTAAATTAGCTGTACGGAAAATAAATGAACTGGATCATATTGGAAGTAGAGAAGACCAGCCATTCCCTAGTTCTGTTGCTACATTTAATGGTATTCACTTTTTTAAGCTTTCCCCATTTGTGACAGGAAAACAAGGCACTTGATTTCCTTGCAACACTATTGATAATCTTTGGTGTGACCATGAAATGATGTCACTTGGTAAGAAAAATGGGTATAAAACTGAAAGCAAACATGCTTTAGCCTTAGCAGTTTCTCATTTGCTTTTCAAAATGCAGTCTTTCCCCTAGTTTCCCATACTCTTAAGGTGGGCATGATTATACATATCCACTCTCCCCTAAAACATATTCCGGGTATGAGGAACATGGGAGAAGGGTCTTTGCACACCACCCTCCTCTCTCTCTTTGAAGGCTATCGGAGTTGAGAGCCATGTGTGTGCCCCAGGAACTGATGGGGCAGTGTAACTGCCCTTTCCTAGATCTAACATCTTCTGGTTTTGAACATTAGGCTGGTCAGAGAGCAATGTCAATACTACTTCTCCTCCATGGGCAGCACCAAAGGCAAGCAGTCCAAATGGCAGTAGCCCTGCAGTGAAAGGTAATACAGTGTTCTATCCCCCCTTAAATGACAGTTGCCTTCACTTTCACTGGCCTAACACCCTTCTCTTTATTTCTTTACTAATTTCCATGTGAGCACCTTGGGTTCAGAGGAGGGGCTGCATGGGTGGAGAGTTCGGCATGATCCTAGGAACTAACATTCTAACTTTTTTCCTGGCTTAATGTCCTAATTCATAACTCCCTCTATCAAATCTAATGAGGAAGACTCAAACATCTATCTCCATGTGACTGGGTGCTCCCCAAGATTGGGTGACAACAGTAAGGGAGAAAAGGCCACTGAGGTTGGCGATCCTTAGCTGAAAATACCATTGCTTCCACCAGACAAGGCATTTGGTTAGTGCTTTTCATGAAGAGCCAGGTGTCTTAGTTGTCAAAAGAGGGCCTTTCGAGCTTGTGAAATCTGTTCTTTTGAGACAAAACATCTGCCTGAGGAAGATCTCATCTGTATTTGCAACTCTCTGTCTTTCTTTGGTCATCACCCACTTTCCCTGTGTTGACCACAGGAAGTTAAAGGAAGTGTCAATTTTATTATCATCAGAAAGCATTCCCTTGATGTTTTTTAGGTGTTGTGCAAATAGTTGCACCTGGTTTTCCCTCCCACAGTGGAGGTCTGGGGAATGTGAGGACCCCCAAGCCCCTGAGGTATAGTTACCTGGCTCTTCACAGCAGGGCCACACCCACCATCTGAAGGTGCTGGGAAGGGGAGGTGAGCAGGGAGGGTGTTTTCACTGGTGCTGTCTCTAAGATATCTTTTTTTATTTTCTTTTTATTTTTTTAACATCTTTATTGGGGTATAATTGCTTTACAGTGGTGTGTTAGTTTCTGCTGTATAACAAAGTGAATCAGTTATACATATACATATATCCCCATATCTCTTCCCTCTTGCGCCTCCCTCCCTCCCACCCTCCCTATCTAAGATATCTTGATATTCTCTATCAAGAACACACTAATCCTCCTAAGTCAATCTTGCCCCATACAGTTTCCTTGTGTGACCTCCTACATGACTAAAGAAAGAGAAATTACTCTCTTTTTTTAAAAAAAATGATGCCTCCCCCACTCCCGCCAAGCTGTATTGAGATCTCTGAAGTCTCAGTTTATCGTATCAAAATAACCCAAGTGTTTTGGGGGCTAACTGCACACAGTGTGAAATTAATGTTACATAATAATAACTTGCACAGTTACTAACTAGTCTTGCTTGCAATAGCCTATCTCTGTAATAGATGCATTATTATCTCATTATAAAATAATATATCCACAAGAGACTTTGAAAAACAAAGGGAGGAGAATCAGAAGTATAAAGTGATCGGTATACTGTCTTAATGTTTCAGTGCTTTTTAGTGAAAAGATCAAAAGCCCTGTGTATGTTGGTATAATCCCATCAATATTCTCTATCACTGTCATATAACCACTTTTAGCAACTTGTGCTACCAATAGTTTTTGAGACTCTTTTCACCCAGATGGCAAGCACATTCCTAGCTGCTCTCAGCTAGAAGGATAACCTGTCAGAGAGACATTTACTTTATGCTTTTGATACTGCCACCCGTTGTAGAAAGAAAAAAAAGCATGGGTCATCCAAGCGAATGAACTTAGATTCTCATGTGGAATGATTTATATAGAGAGGAGCCCCCAACTTATTTGTAAATCACTTGCATCAGGCACTCTTTTGAAAATGTTCTCCTCATCTGGAAAATAATTAGGCTCTGTAATCGTGGCACTCAAGAAGTCAGGGCAGGTGGTTCGGTGAAAGGACAGCTGAAGGCTGGTCCACTGAGGCTGGAGTGTAAGGGGTATGGGGGCAATTTAGAGCCCAGTGGGGAAGGGGAGGTCTGTCACAGGCCCCCTTCCTCTGATGGGAGAGGGTTAAAGAAGGCAGTGACCTTGAGAGAAGAGGGGCAGTCAGGCCTAGGTGCCATCCCCCCTCCCCCCTCCCCCCTTCTGGACCTGTTGCTTTGAAGGCTGAAAAGAGTAACACACGGTGTTTCTCTTAACCCAGCAGATTTGAAGATTCCTCCAGGAAGCACCTTGCTTGAGACATTCAGTCTGATTTCTGAAATGACTGATATTCCCTGGTGGTGGTGAAGCATGGGGCCTGGGGTTTCAGGCAGCTCTGCGGGCAGTGGCCATCGCTGGGTGGAGGTGCAGGTGTGGGTTAACACAAAGGATCACTGTGCGTTGAACTGTGTAAAGACCGTGGTTTAAAAATGTTGCTCAGCCAGCCGGCCAACGGGGGGGGCATGGAATACCCTAACAAGGCTTAGCGACAAAGAGCAATGAGGTTTGTCGGATTGAGCCCACCTGCCTGCAGCCTGGCAGAGGTGGGAGTTAGCAAGGTAGGTGTGCTCATGTTTGCTCTTCTCTCCCCAGAGCCTGCCAAGCCCTCCTCGGACCTGACTGCCTGGTTCAGCCTTTTCGCCGATCTCGACCCATTATCAAATCCTGATGCTGTTGGGAAAACCGACAAAGAACATGAATTGCTGAATGCATGAGTCTGCAGCCTCCAGGAAGGAGTCCATAGGCGGCTCCAAATCAGCACACCCGGGGGGGCTTGCAGATGTAGGAAGCGATCAGTATCCTGTTTTAATATTTACGTGCCATTTTAATAAAATGAAAGGGTCGAAGGCCCTGTTTATATTGGTATGATTATTTACTTTTATTTGGTCTAAAGGGTTCCTGTGTGTTCTCTATGTGGACCTGACGATACAGGGTGGTCTAGGAGCAGTTTCCAGGCCCACCGTTTTCCTGCCCACAACTGCATCATGGCTGCCGACGTGTCACTGGGCTGCTACAAGGTCCAAGTTCAAATCATAAACCTACTTTTTGTTAGGTTTAAATAAGGTGGCCTACAGCCTCAGAGGCAGCGGGAGGCTAGGGAGGCTTAAATGCCTCCTCTTGTACCCCCTTGCCCGTGCCCCCCCTTAGCGGGGGGCTGTAGGGAGACACCCTCTTCCTGCCGAGCCACTTTCCGGAGAGCTCTGGGTGAAGCTCCCGCCGACCAAAGACTCCCACGGCCCCTGCCTGCTGTGCGGTGGGTTCTCTCACGGGCAGTGAGCTTGTCGGGGCTGCACAAATCCCTCTGCGGAAAGCAGCCACACCTGCAGATCCCAGCTCTCCTTTAGTCCTCTCCATGGCTGGAATTCAAAAGCATGTATTTCTGGAGCCCCTTGTGATATTAACTGTTTTTTTTAATTAAACGGAAAAGATATTTGACATGCAAAGTCAAGTTAATAAATGAGTCTGTCGTGTGGACTCAGTGGGGAGGTGCTGTGGGAGTAGAGGCTGGAGAGGGACGGGGGAGAAGGACGGGTCCCACCTGCATGAAGCTGCTGACGTGACCCATGCATCCCCCAGGTCCGACGGTGGGGGAGGGGCGGGGACTCCTGCTAGCGCGGGCAGGGGTGAGGGCGGCAGTTCTGCGTGCGGGCACATAAGCGACTCAGATAGTCCACCTTTGTCAGAGACTCCAGGGCTGCCGCCTCTTCTTCCCGCCCGTGTCACCGGTAATGGGCTGAGAAGCCACACACATCCGCAGAAGCCCGTGTTCCACGCCTTTCACTGAGTCGGGGCGGAGTCTATGACGGACTAGCAAGGCCTTGGTTCTACGAGCTCAGCTGGGCTGGGAGGTGTCTGCTGCGCCTGCAGCCTCAGTCCCCAGCCCCTAAAGGGTCTCCTGGGGCCACTTCTCCACGTGCACAGAGACGCTGGGCCTGCCCAGCTCAGGGGAGGCCCAGCCTGGCGCCCAGCCTGCGGAAGGCGCTCCTTCCTCTGCGCGGAAGGAGACGCAGGTAAGATGGCACCGGGGACTCGGCGGTGCGTATGTGGCTTGTTCAGCTCAGCTCACTTCCGGGCCGGAGCAGCACGGCCCTCCACAGGGGTGTCTTTCGTTAGAATCTCATTTAGCAGATTCCTCAGCCTGGCATTCGTGGTCTTAGAGGAGATCGGTGTACCTCCCCAGGGCCCCAGCTCACTACCCTGCCCCCACACCACAGGAGGGCTTGCTGTGCCCCTAAGCCTCCCTCTCTCTCGGCCTGTGCGTTTGCTGCACACTCTACCCAGGATGGCCCGGCTCCGTGCCCTCAGCCACCTTCACGATGCTACCCACCCCTCAGGAGCTTCCTCAGACCCCGTCTCCCCCACAGGGACCTCTCAAAGTGTAGCCCGTAGTTTTCCGTTGGAGAACTGCTTCTCATCTCTGTCCCTGGCCTCCCATCTCCTCAGAAGGCCTGTGCTGTCTGCATGTGCCTCTACCACCGGGTGTTGCAATCCCAGAAAACAAGGCCTCTATTTCCCCAAATCTTCTCTGTCTCCCCACTAATGAGCACCCTGGAGGCACCTTGTAAGCACTGGATTAATGATTGCTGAATGCAGCTGCCCTGTGTGGAATGTTGATTAAGGCCTCATGGTTTCATCCTGGGTCACATTTGTTTGCAGCTGTAAAAACCCACAGCAGCCACTGTAAGGCGTTGAAGCAGGAGGGCCTGACTCCCTCTGTCCAGGCTGGAGGCCCAGGGAGCTTGGTTGGCGGAGGGCAAGGGGTGCGGGGTTCTTTTCTGTTGAATGGATCACTTTAAATACTAACAGCTTGCATTTTATGGTTGATCTGTGGGTGAAGGGGAGAAGAGGATTGTGGTCATTGGACAGCCTTTGCTACAATTTAAAAAAAAAAAGGCATTTTCTCCCTGGATTTTTACATTTTTGTTAAAAAAAAAAGATTCAATTCCCTGTCCCATCTGCAGTCCTCTCGGCCAGGCTCTTGATCCCTCTTGATAGGTGTGTTTCCATCGTGGCTCACACAAAGCCCCTTCGAACACCTCTCCAGTTTAAGGAGAAGAAGCTGCCGCCTGATTCTCTTTTTTTTTTTTTTCTTTTTTTTAGCGGTACGTGGGCCTCTCACTGTTGTGGCCTCTCCCATTGCGGAGCACAGGCTCCGGACGCACAGGCTCAGCGGCCATGGCTCACGGGCCCAGCTGCTCCGTGGCATGTGGGATCTTCCTGGACCGGGGCACGAACCCGTGTCCCCCGCATTGGCAGGCGGACTCTCAACCACTGTGCCACCAGGGAAGCCCTGCCTGATTCTCTTTTAAGTGTCCTGTGTGCCGGCCCAGCCAGGGGGCTTCCTCTGGGACCCACCTCGCGGCCGGGCTGTCTTCGTCTAGAAGTCGAAGGTGCCTCACCTCTTCGTGCCCAATCTTGCTTCTGCTTAATTTTCATCCCATGTCATGAAGCTGCTCTGAACTCTCAGGGACATTCAGAGAGCACCTGCTCCTTGAACACTTTCATCCTTCGGAGGTGCAAGTCTCCCTTCCCCACTCCCCCTGTCCCAGCTAATGTAGAAAGAATATTCACATTTACGGGAGAGAGCCAGAATGTTTCTATTTGCACTTTATAGATTCATCGCCTTCAAAATGTAATTTTAGAAATGTCAAGTTGATTTTGAGTTCTGGGAGAGTGAGAAAAGCATCCGTCAGCTTCAGAATTAGAAATGTGCCAACTTAGAAAGAACCAGCACTTGTTGTTATCAGAGGTTTATGCCCAAGAAAATGTTACCTGCTCAGAACTGGCAGCCTTGGGAGCCCTGAGTTGCCAGTTGGCGTGTAGGTGGGGCT
This sequence comes from Pseudorca crassidens, assembly GCF_039906515.1. Taxonomy (NCBI): domain Eukaryota; kingdom Metazoa; phylum Chordata; class Mammalia; order Artiodactyla; family Delphinidae; genus Pseudorca; species Pseudorca crassidens. The sequence goes on from NC_090303.1 coordinate 45,783,179, forward strand.
CACCATCATGTGTTGACATTGGGTGTGGGCCACGGCAGAGCCCCCCCCAAGGCTGCCATGTGAGGCTGCCTAGCCCTCTGGGTTAAGATGGCACCCACCAGACCTCTCCTGCCCATGCTTCAGCTCCAGGGGCCAATTAACCAAACTCTATGCTTTTGTCTCTGAGACCCCTCCCCAAGGGCTGACCCTGGCAGTAGCTCAGGGCTAACTATTAGCACTGTTGGATTTTGCCAGTATATCAAAGTTGCTTCTGTCTTTGTGATCAACTAGTGTCCTCCAGACAGGCCATGGTAGTTAATCCTCTGCTTTGGTTTAAACCATCTCCCAGTCCCAGTCCCAGTGTACTGATGTAGGTCTCTTTAGCTTTGTTGGAAAATAGATTTCAGGTTGGAGGCAACTCCGAACGATTGGCAATGGCTGTCAAGAATTCTGCATTGAGAAGAATTCTTATAAATGAGTGATATTTGTGATGGGTACAGGGCAGGGAGTGGTGGCAACAATGCTATCTAATTACCAGCACTACATTAGACCTTGCCTTTCATGCAGCTTTTAGATTTCACAACTTCTTCTTATCCTTCTCCTTCTTTCTCCTTTTCTTCTTCTTCTTTCTCCTCTTCCTCCCCTTCCTCTTCTTTTAATCAAAAATGGCTAGGGGGCTTCCCTGGTGGCGCAGTGGTTGAGAGTCCGCCTGCCGATGCAGGGGACGCGGGTTCGTGCCCCGGTCCAGGAAGATCCCACATGCCGTGGAGCGGCTGGGCCCGTGCGCCATGGCCTCTGAGCCTGTGCTCCGCAACGGGAGAGGCCACAGCAGTGAGAGCCTCGCGTACCGCAAAAAAAAAAAAAAAAAAAAAAAAAAAATTGGCTAGGATTTGGCAACATCGACAGAGGGGCTGCATGAATGAGAAAAGCAGAAAGCTCAAAGAACACATTACTGACACCTAATTCGACTCAAACTCATTTAAACAACAACAACAAAAAGTGGGGGTGGATTTATTCGCTCAGGTAATTAAAAAGTCCAGGTGTAGGCTTTCATGCATGGCTGGATCTAGGGGCTCAGATGATGTTCTCAACAATTATCCCCTCTTCAGCTCCCAGCTCTGATTCCCTCTGTGTTGCTTCATTCCAACAGACTCTTCTCATAAGGAGGCCAAAAGGCCACCAGCATCTCCAGCCAAAGTCTTGATTTGAGTCTGCCTTTTGTCCTTGGTCCAATCATCAGTCAACCACTGGGGTGAAAAATAGGCTATATGCCCAGCTTTTCATGAGCCTATCCCTGGAGCTCAACCCTCGAGGACTGGGAATAGAGAGAAGATAGTTCCTTAAGGGAAAGCTAGGGTGCCATTACTAGAGGAAGAGGGAATGGACCTTGGGAAGGAGAATGCAATAGCGATCCACGCTAGTTTCCACTGGAAGGACTTTGACGAGGCACTGTGTAGTCTTTCCAGAGGGATATGGAGTGAGCTGTGTTAAAAGAACTGGAATGTTTTCCAGGAACCCCACTGGGATCCCTTTTGAGGTCATTCCCAGCACTGGGGCTGGAAGGCTTGGTGCTCTCAGTGGCCTGTGGAGGATCCCTACCTTGCAGCTGACCTATAGCTGACTTCAGGAAAGCCAAAAGGGATCACAGAGCTCTTTGTATCCAATCCGCTCATATCCAGGTAATGAGACTGAGGGACCCAGGGGACATAAAAAAACTATAAGTTAAGTGGAAAACCAAGACTAGAGCCCACATTGCCTGACTCCTGGGCCAAGCCTTCTTTTACTTCAAGGTGTTTGCTAGAAACTGAGAGCTGAGGTTTTAGACCAGTCATTAAATACACCTTTTGGAGATAGAATCTAGCACAGTAATATAGGGCAGTCATTAGAGTTTGGGTTCTGAAGCTGGACAAATCTGTAGATACCAAAATTAACAGAAGCAATGCACAGTTACTCTAAAGCAATGGGAGGCTTGAAACCAGAAACACCAAGCCAGCAGCAGCAGAGAGGTATGGACCAGACAGGGGGTGGAGCAGGGGAGAGGGCAGGTGGTGGCCAGACCCTGGAGACAGCCCGGGCCACTCCAGTGCTCTCAGTTAGACTTCTTTGATCAACTGACGAACCTCTTAGAAAATAGGATCTTTGCCTTCTGATAATTAATCGGTAAGAGACTGACCTGAGGACTCTGTTGCTCTCAACAGGCCCAAATGCTGGCTCTAGAGTTCTCAAGAGGAGCCACAGTCATTGTGTCCTCCTGGAGAAGAACATGATTATTCTCAATGGAATTCCGGGGCCCCTCAGGCTCTCTATCAAATCTCTTCCTTTCCCCGCTGGCCCAATGGCCTGACACTCTGGTGGCACTTCCAGTATGTTCAAGGGCACTGAGATGTCCTCCTTCCACTGCTAGGAACCCTGCCCCACCTACCTCCCCACCCCCCAGTGGGAGCAACAACCTCAGCGTTGGATAACTGCTGGCTTTGGCATTAGGGTGGTGATTTCATGATGTGGCCCAGCAGAGAGCTGATTGGAAGTGCCCAGGAAACCTCTAAAACTCAACAGAGGCCACCTCTGCCAGTGAGGGATGAGGCAATCGATTTTAGAAATGCCTCATCAATAGAGGCTGGATTATATATCCGCTCTCTGGGGCTTCCTTCTCCAGCTACTTCCCAGGGAGCTCTTTTATTGATTTTGATCCGAGGTGTCTCCTTGCTGTTTCTGGCCCTGAACTGTGGGTGCCCAAGGGTCTGTCTCACACTTAGAGCATCCCCCACGGTGCCCCTGTCCCCAGCACAGACAGAAGGCATTCTTAGGATGCAGTGCTGGACAGATAACATCCTTGCTTCCATCCTTTTCCAGCACCTCATTGCTATTTCTGATGGCTGGGTTCTAAATTCTTTCTGCCTTACTATAGAGTCTATTCTGGCCCAGGGATTTATGGACCTCTTAGCATCAAGAGTTTTGTACATCCTCTGAGATCATATGTAATTTTTTGTGAAAATGCCCCTCTGTGGATTTTTTTTCCTGAGGAAATGGTCTAGAGCTCCCATAAATCCTCAAAGGGGTCGATGAACAATAAAAGTCAGAAACATTCATGCCAATCATCAGAGGTTTCATGCTGATGCTGAGGGCACCGATGTGATTGGAACTTCCTGTGAGCCCTGAAATCCCGCATCGTTCGTGTGTCAGCAAGCGGGAGGCTCCTTGGACTACTTTTCCCGGCAGGGAAGTCACAGCCATTCTGTCCTGTTTCCTCTCTCCTTGCCCTTAATGGCTGAATTGGCCACACGTGGGGTGGGCCCAGTAGTCAAACTGAGGGCTATTTTTATCCTGCCAGTAGGAGCTGCCATCCTGGGTGAGCTGTGACTTCGGCTCCAGCTTGAAGGAAGAAGCTGGCAGGAGAGAACAAATCCTGACAACATACTAGCCTGAGCTCTTGCTACCTGCAGTCTGCCACCCATCTGTTAGCTGCCCTCAGAACCAGCCCTGGGGGAGCCCTTGCCTCTTTATCTTGGGTTTCAATGGGGAGCCTGTGGTGAGAGCAGCCCAGGGCCAAGCAGGTTTTTCTGCCCTAGAAACCAGGTCTTTGGTTAAAGATGAAGCACCTGGAGAGGAGAGAGGGGTGGGTCCAGGGTGAAGCCGGAAGTGTCCTGGTCTCCTGGCCTGGTTTCCGGGGGTGGGCGGGGTGAGCAGAGCCGGGCTGCTTGTAGAGGGAAGACAGGGTCGGAGGCGCACTCCTGGGCCTCTTGCCTGAGTAGCCTGGGTGGTGGGAGCCAGACAGACTGCCCAGCTGAGAGCGAGGAACGGTGCAAACGCCAGGCAGTGGACGGCAGAGAAGGAGGTAGGGCCCTGCAGTGAATGTCCCTGAGGACATCAGAGGCAGAGACGTTAGGCTAATGTAACCGTGTTTATGGCTGTCCTACCTTCAGTCTTTCTGACCCTACATAGATTGTGGAAAATAAAAACAGCTGTTATCCATGAGGAACTCTATGCTGGGCACTGTGCCATGCGCACATAAGCCCACTCATCGTCTTAACTATCGTATGTGGTAGGATTTTTTTTTTTTGGTGTGTGTGTGTGTATGCATTTAAAAAAATTTTTTTTTAATTGAGTTACAATTCACGTACCATAGAATTCACCCTTTTAAAGTGTATGATTCAGTGCTTTCTAGTATACTCACAAGGTTATGCAACCATCACCATTATCTAATTCCAGAGCATGTTTTATTACCCCCAAAGGAAACCCTGTAACCTGTTATCAGTGACTCCCTATTCCACCCTACCCCAGACCCTGGCAACCGCTAATCTGCTTTCTGTGTCTATGAATTTACCTATAATGGACAGAATGGGATAATGTAGACTTTTGTAACTGGCTTCTTTCGTTACTGAGGCCAACTTGGGTTGACTCGCCCACGTGCAGCAAAGCCAATCTATTGACACTGGGTTGCGGTGAAAGAAAGTGCAGCGTTTATTGCAGAGCACCAAGCAAGTAGTACCAGAAGCTAACTTCCAAAGGAAAAGGCCCGAACTCCCTGATGGCTTTCAGGGAACGGTTTATAAAGCAGGGTGCGGGAGAAGGTTGTGGGGTACGTGATCAGCTCGCGGACATTCTTCTGACTGGTTGGTGGTGAGGTAATCAGGAGTCAACATCGTCAACCTCCTGGTTCTAATCAGTCTGGGGCCTACCTGTTTGTGGTCAGCCTTCAGTTAACTTCTTCCACCTGGTGGGGGTTTCAGTAGCTGCAAAACAGCTCGAGGATATGTCTCAGAATATTATCTGTAGCCCTTGAGGAGGAGCTAAAGGTCCTTGACTTTGTTTAATGGCTAAACTATTATTATTTTGTCTTGCTTGACTGTTTTCCTTTGTTTCTGCATTTCCTTGCATCTCTAATTAAATTTGTTCTTTGGAACTCGGGGAAAGCCTAGGAGGTTAAAGTTTTTCTATAAACAAGAGGTAGATGGAGGATATGGAGGCGTCTGTCCAGCGAAGGCCCCATAGCGTTCTACTTCAGTACAATCCCTTCTTTTGTTTGATATTCCTCAAACTTGAAGGGGAACCGGTGCAGGACAAGAAAGGGAATAAAGTTTTGGTTAGAGAAGTTAATCATTAACTCGGCAGAGAAACTCACTTTTAGGAGGACTTGGTTTTAGCCCCTACTCTGTTTCAACTTTCCCCAAATCTTTGAGGGAATGGGGCTCTGAATACTTCCTGCTGAAATGGGGCATGGTCCTGCCCCAATCTGGGGAATGGACAGAGAGTTGGATATATTCCCCAGTTCCAAACTTAGCATCAGCATTTCGTATTATGAAAACATTACCTCTCTCTTTGATTGCTTTGTCATAATACCTGTACAAAGGTTGGAAAATTAGTAGACATATTACACTGAGGATAATGATTAAAATGCACCTTGTAGTATTCCCGAAAATAGTCCTCCTATTTTAGATGGCAACCAGGAAAATAAGTTTTGGAGTGGATCCTCTTTACTTACATCCAGTAAACAAGTCACCTTTTGAATTATTCCATATTTGCGTTTCAACTTTTCCAGGTTTTCTTTTTAATTGAAGTATAGTTAATTTACAGTTGTATTAAATTATACTAATTTATAGTTGTGTTAGTTTCTGGTATATAGCAAAGTGATTCAGTTATACATATATAATATATATACATACATATATATGTATACACACATATATATTCTTTTTCATATTCTTTTCCATTATAGTTTATTATAAGATTGAATATATTTCCCTGTACTATACAGTAGGACCTTGTTGTTTATCTATTTTATATATAGCAGTTTGTATCTGCTAATCCCAAACTCCTAATTTATCTCTTCTCTCCCTCTTTCCCCTTTGGTAACCATAGTTTGTTTTCTATGCCTTTGAGTCTGTTTCTGTTTTGTAAGCTCACTTGTATCATGTTTTAGATTCCACATATAAGTGATATCATATGATATTTGTCTTTCTCTGTCTGACTTACTTCACTTACTATGATAATTTCTAGGTCCATCCATGTTGCTTCACATAGCATTATTTCATTCTTTTTTATGGCTGAGTAGTATTCCATTGTACATATATACCACATCTTCTTCATCCATTCATCTGTTGATGGACACTTAAGTTGCTTCCATGTCTCGACTATTGTAAATAGTGCTACTATGAACATTAGGGTGCATGTATTGTTTGGAATTAGACTTTTTGTCTTTTCTGGATATATGCCCAGGAGTGGGATTGCTGTATCATATGGTAGCTCTATTTTTAGTTTTTTTAAGGAACCTCCATACTGTTCTCCATAGTGGCTGACTAATTTACATTCCCACCAACAGTGTAGGAGGGTTCCCTTTTCTCCACACCCTCTCCAGCATTTATTATTTGTAGACTTTTTGGTGACAGCCATACTGACTGGTGTGAGGTGATACCTCATTGTAGTTTTGATTTACATTTCTCAAATAATTAGTGATGTTGAGCATCTTTTGATGTGCCTCTTGGCCATCTGTATGTCTTCTTTAGAGAAATGTCTAACTCTTCTGCCCATTTTTTGATTGGGTTGCTTTTTGTTATTGAGTTGTATGAATGTATATTTTGGAAATTAAGCGCTCGTTGGTCGCATCATTTGCAAATATTTTCTCCCATTCCCTAGCTTGTCTTTTTATTTTGTTTATGGTTTCCTTTGCTGTGCAAAAGCTGATAAGTTTGATTAAGTCCCATTTGTTTATTTTTGCCTTTATTTCTATTGCCTTGGGAGACTGACCTAAGAAAATATTGCTACGATTTATGTCAGAGAATGTTTTGCCTGTGTTCTCTTCTAGGAGTTTTATGGTGTCACATCTTATATTTAAGTCTTCAAGCCATTTTGAATTTATTTTTGTGTATGGTATGAGGGAGTGTTCTAACTTCATTGATTTACATGCAGCTGTCCAGTCCAGAGATACAAATTATACATAACAGGAGCTATTGGTCAATACACATATGTCTCCTTTTTTGCCAAAATATAATATAAAGCAATTTTATTATCTAATACTATTCTGGCTAAAGAATCTAGGGCCTAGCTGGGAGGCTATAGCATGAGCTGCCTGTTTGCCACTACTATTCCTGAAGTAAGAGAAAGGTTTCACAGTTACGAGAGGAGACCTTGAGACCGTAAGGTTGCAGTTGGCAGGTGCTAGCAGATATTGTTTTGAGAACACCTGGTGGTGTCCTTGAGTCTGATACTGTTTAGAAAACTCAAGTTCTCAGTAATATAGTAAAATAGTCTGAAACTACGTCCATAATGGCCATCCAGCTCTATTTTGGATGCCTGAACCACATTTATTCCATTTTTTAAAAAAGTAATCTTTTCTTCAGTGGTTAAAGCAGATGTACAATGTATGTTTTGTAGGCCACAAACGGGCTGTTTTGGTTAGCCTAAAGTTCAATTTAAGTCATGTATAAGCCAGAATTACTTTCCCAGACCTCAATATGTGAAAATTTCCTCCACATTTCCCACTTTTGATAGAAAGCATTAATAATCAAAGTAATTGTCCCTTGTTGCCAGGATGGTTGCTGCCTGTCCTAGGTCCATGATGTCCCTCGGTGCTAGGCCTACTTTGTGTGTGTGTGTGTGTGTGTGTGTGTGTGTGTGTGTGTGTATGTGTATATAATTTGCCTACTTATCCACATTGGGAGAAAATAATCAGACAAAATAAATAAGCACAGAGGTATGCTGATGAGGAAACACTTTGTAGGCTATAGATTTTTATCAATTACACTGAATTGTCATGCAAAACATTGTACATGTGCTTCAAGCAGTAGACCTAAAGCAAGGAGTGATACGTGTCATGAGTAGTTATACTCTGTGACAACTTCACTAGAGAATTTTCTTTCCATCTTAAACACTGGGGGCAAAATGTGGTTAGAAGTAAAACAGTAACTTTCAGTGTTGATAGGGAGACAAAGTTTTGGTAAGGGTTCAATTAAATTAGTGTGATAGGGCTTATAGACCTGGTCTAGATTCTTGGGTTAGCTGCCTACCATTGCTGTCATCCTCTTTTTGTCCTGGTGTGGATATTATTTGGGACCAATAGACCTTTCTATAGACCAGTACAATGCAGAGGTCTTTCCTAAGTTGGAAATATGAATTAAAGACTTAACTCCCTTCAGTTTCATTGTGCATGAGGTATTTAAGAATACTTGATAAGGGTTCTTTAAATGATGCCTTTTCCAGTATGCATAATCTCCTGGTTGCAGGTCATGGGGCATCTGATCTTCATCCAAAGATACAGTACTGTGATTGACTTCAGAAACAAGCTTAGAATATCCTCCTAATAACTCAGACTTTACAATAATGTAACATAGCAACAAGAAGCTACTTGGGAAGTGAGTCTTAAGCAGTAAATATTGACCTGAATTAACAAAACTAGAATTTAATATCCATTGAAACATAATCTTTTTCTTTCTAAAATTGCCCTCATTTTTACCAAATATAGCCAAATTAAAACTAATTTGTTTGCAAAGTAGGTCTGATTAATTGATCACATAGGCTCTTTTAAATTGGTTTTGCTGGAACTTTTCATAAGGAACCTCAGATAGAACTTTTAAGAGGCCTCTCAAGACCAGGAAGGCCACACCATGGGCTTGTCGTCAGGTTGCGCCTGCATTATCTATAGATTTGGGTGAGTTTCTCTCTTCTTGAAGTCCCCCAAATATCTTGAGATTCCTGCACCTGTCAGGAGGTGACCTCTCTCATTCACCTAATAAGGCTGCTGGAAACCCAAGAATTTCCAATTTCTGGAAGGATCAGGTAGAGGGAAAAGATAAGTGTTTCAGTTTTACTTACAAAAATGTAATTTACCAAGTTGTTATAAATTATAATTAGCCTGGGCTTCCCTGGTAGCACAGTGGTTGAGAGTCCGCCTGCCGATGCAGGGGACACGGGTTCGTGCCCCGGTCCGGGAGGATCCCACATGCCGCAGAGCTGCTGCGCCTGTGAGCCATGGCCGCTGAGCCTGCGCGTCCGGAGCCTGTGCTCTGCAACGGGAGAAGCCACGACAGTGAGAGGCCCGCGTACCGCAAAAAAAAATTATAATTAGCTTAAGGGGAAAGGTTTCCTTATGTCTGGAAAACAGATTAAAAGCCAATAATATTTTGGACAAAAACCATAAAATTATAACCACATTTATCAGTTCATTCAGTCCTATGTAACTAATCCTTTTTGTTAACAGTTTTATGAAACCATCAGGGTTTCCATTACAATTCTTTAATTTTTTACTTAGTTCAGCAGTATTATCTGAAAGTTATCAGAAACCTGTACTTGTCAAAAAGTCCTTTCTTTGAATCTTCATGATGACGAAGCCTTTTTTCAAAAACATCAGAGTGAAACAGTAACTGTTTATGAATGACAAAAGACATAAGAAGGCATGGTTAAAGATCTCATTGCAATGCAGTTGACAAACGGACTTAGCCAAGTTGCTGTGACATACATTTTAAGGTAATAACTAGAATTATGACTGATAACATTATATCAAGGCTTATTTAAATTTTAGGAACTTCCTATAATTTCTAGAACATTTATATTAATGACATCCATATAGTATAACCTAACAATTAGGTTTATCTCTCGTGTGATAATGCTTCCCATGTAATTTAACATACCAAATAATCCTAGTTGGTTTAATATTTCTCTCTCAGGTGCCTCGTGGCCCTCTGAAGTATCCCAAAGTTAGCTGGAGGTCAAACGAACTTTAATTAGAATTTGATATTTGGGAAGTTTGTCAAAAATATCAAAAAGTTTTCAAAACGTTTGGTCAAATAAGATCATAGTTCACTGTGAAACAATAGTTTTCACTTAACCAAAGTGACACAATATTTTAAGAGCAAATACAGATCATTTATAGTCTGTCCCAGGAAGGTCCCATAGGCTTCTGCTTGGTTACACTTGCACTTTGCATAATATTTTTAAAATTCATCCATTTTGTATCATATACCAGTACTTCATTCCTTTTTATTGCTGAATTAGTAGTTGTATGGATATGACACAATTTATTTTTCCAGTCATCAATTGATGGATATTTGAATGGTTTCTACTTTTTGGCTATTATGAATAATGCCACTGTGAACACTTGTGTGCGAGTTTTTGTGCAGACATATTTTTATTGTCTTGGGTATATACCTAGCAGTGGAATTTCTGGGTCATACGGCAACTCTATGCTTAATCTTTTGAGGAACTGTTAGGCTGTTTTCCAAAGTGGCTACGTTATTTTACATTCCCACCAGTAGTGTATCAGAGTTCCAGTTTCTCTACATCCTCACTAAGACTTGTAATTATTTGTCTTTTTGGTTATGGCCATCCTAGCAGGTATAAAGTGGTATCTCATGGTTCTAATTTGCATTTTCCTAATGGAAGTAGGTATTTGCTTGCCCTGAATTGTGTCTCCCCAGAGATTCATATTTTGAAGGCCTAAACCCCCCAATGTGACTATATTGGAAATTCAGCCTTGGGAGGTAATTAAGGTAAATGAGATCATGAGGAAGGGCAGGGCCCTGACCTGATAGGATTAGCACCCTAGGAAGAGACACTGGTGCAGAGCAAAGGCCATGTGAGGACAAACTAGCCATCTGCAAGCCAGAAAGAGTCTTTACTAGAAAATGAACCCTGCTGGACCTTGATCCAGGACTTCCAGTCTCCACAACTGTGAGAAGTAAATTTCTGTTGTTTAATCCACCTATTCTGTGGTCTTTTATTATGGCAGCCCAAGCAGATTAAGCATTATTATCTCTATTTTACAAACCAAGACTCTTAGGGTCACAGGGTCATCACTCACTCTTGTGTGATGCCAAACCTGGACCATATGCCCTTATGCCACACTGCCTCTGGGTCCCAGGATGTGGCAGAGACATGGTTTTCTACCAGGAGTGGCCTGCCAGCTGACCAAAATCACAGATGGCAAAGTTCAGAGACTCAGTTTGGTGAATAAGGGGCAGAAACTTGCCAAAAAGGAGAAATAAGGAAACGTCCCAAATTGCTTTCCACCCAATTGGCTTATGCCAGCTACAGATTCAAAGACAAATAGGAGGGACCGAGTCCTGCTACAGTGGTGATTCTCAAGCCAAGGACTTCACTGCAGCTTGTCTAGTGCTTTGATTCCCAATCTCCTCTAATCCAAATCCTGGTCAGAGTCCATCTCACATGTATCCACTTTAGGCAATCTGTAAAACTAGACTAACAGCCCTCAATAAAGAATGTATTAAGAAACAGGAATCACATTCAAGAACAATCTCTTGGCCATTTTCAGGTTTCTATAGTTTGTTTGGGGCAGGGGGTCCTTTTCAGTTTTCTAGATGAGGCAGTTCAAGAAATGTAAACAACAGGACAGACTGCTGGGCCCCTGGGTGCCCACTTCACAAATCCATCTCAGCTGAGTGGAGGGCTATTAGTGTGCTCCACACTCCAGGGAATGCTCTGTCCTCAGAACTAAAGCTGCAGCCTTTCCCAAATGCACCTCCAACTCCAATCCAGGCTTAAATCATTAAAAAATTTTTATTTTATTTTGGAGTATAGTTGATTTACAATGTTGTGTTATTTTCAGGTGTACAGCAAAGTGATTCAGTTTTATATATATATATATATATATATATATATATATATATATAAAATCTTTTTCAGTTTCTTTTCCCATTTAGGTTATTACAGTATATTGAGTGTAGTTCCCTGTGCTATACAGTAGGTCCTTGTTGATTCTCTATTTTGTATACAGTAGTGTGTATATGTTAATCCCAAACTCCCAATTTATACCCAGGCTTAAATCATTTAATCTTTACCCGAGTATGAAGCTGTTGAGGCCATTTTTTTCTAAGAGGAAAACATCTGAAACTCTATGTCATTTTCGGATTCTCCTGCTGGGGCAAAATTCACTGTACCAAACCTTCTCTCAGTCCACCTTGATTTTAAGAGATCTGCGGCTCATTTCGGTTAAAACTAAATCTTTTGCTAGCATTTCCTTCCTTTCCTCCATACTTTTTTCCCTCCCTTAATATTTAGAAATTAATATGTATTTTCTCTCGTGATAAGGCTAATAGTTGCTACTAAAGAAAACATAGAAAAACAGAAATGCAAATGTTAAATACAAATTATCTGCAACCTAGACGTAACCGCTATAAATTTTTGTACCTTCTTCATGTCTTTTTTCAACTCACATATATATGTGTTTTTACAAAACTGTGGGGTGACACTGGTTTGTATAAGTGCTGCCATGTTCTTATTCAGAAAGCTGTACCAATTTATTCTTCCAATGGCATATATGAGGGTGACCGTATCCCTGCCGCCCCCTTAAGCCCTGAATATTATCCTTCTTATTAATCTTTGCTAAAGGAAACAGATTGTTTCAATTTGCATTGCTTTGATCATTAGTGAGGCTAAACATTTATTTTCATGTTGATCACTCCCCTTGAATTTCACCTTGTCTTTATATCAGGAGTATGTGAAGCAGTCCAGTCATATGCACTTTCTGCTGTAGGAATGATGAATGGATAGTAAGAAGGTAGTTGCAGGCAGAGGGAAGAGGACTGCCAACAATTGTGCAAAAATGAAGGTCATGCTGCTTCCTTGTCTTCTTTTAGAAAACACTACTAAAGGAATACATGCTCATTGTAAGAAAAGAATCAAATATTTCAATAGGGCATATGAATATTGTGAAAGCTCACCTCAGCCCTCTCCTTGCCCCACCCACAGATCTTGTTCCCCAGGTGTAACCATCTTTGGCCTCCTCTTCCTACCTCTTTATTGTCTTCCTGCAGGACCTGAATTTAGCAGAGTGATCAGGAGAAAGGGTCAGGGGTTCAAAACGAAATAGGTTCATTATACATAGCTCCATGGGGGGTCAATTGGGAAGGGAAGCAAAGGAGACCACACCAGGTGTTTGTCTGTAATCAAACGGGCAGGTGAATGGAGAGTGAGTTAAGATTACCCTGTTTGCCTGGATTTCAGTCCATATGAAAAATGGCAGGCCGTTGATTGCAACACATGAGCAGTGGCCTTTGTTAACTTCCATCCCTTGAGTATAACCCTTTTCCTTTACAAAGTGGAATAGAAAACCTGAGAAATGGTTTGCCTTTCCCACATGAACCCTTCTCTCCGTCTGGTAGGTCCTTGTGGAGCCCTCCAACCACCTTTTATCCAGTCTGCTTCCCGACAGTGGTTTGAAATAACATCCATTGCCTGCAGGCCCACACCCAGATCTGGCTCAAGGGATGTCATCAAAGTCCTGCTTAAAACTGATGCCAAAACTTGAGTAGAATCTGTAGTGTGAAAGGGGACCCATTTCTTATTATCAGAAAATCTTTTGGAGGGAAAATGATCTAATTATTCAAATTCTTAGTCATCTTTAAGAAAATGGCTTTTTTGAATGAGAGGGGTCATCACCCAACTGATCTGGAACCTTTGAAAAAATTTTCCTCTCCTGAGAGATGCAAATGCCTCTGGAATGGAATAGGCTGTTAGAATCAATAGGTCACCAGCCTCCTGTTCACTAAAGGAAAAAAAAGATATTTGAGATGGAAATATTTCTCATTTTCTTTAGAGATTCTGCTTTTTCGTCTTTTCCAGCTTTTAAAACTGATCACCTGTCCTCCCTCTTTTTGCATTGTTTCCCATGGGGAATCCTTTCCTGTAAGGGTTTAATTTTTCCCTCCATTGGATTGTCTTAGGTAAGATGGTATAGTGTTAGACAACTTTTAGGCACATCTAGTAGACTTACTATCATGTGAGCTGTTCAAATAGCAAAATTTTATATGAGAAAGCTTTGTCTTGGACCTAGTCCAAATGGGCTTCATTCAAGAAGTGTCCATTCCAAAAAGGCAAGCCTCCTTTTCTGGACCCAGAGGACAGAATGATACAGTAAGACTGTAGGTCAGCGGTCTCCAACCTTTTTGGCACCAGGGACCAGTTTCATGGAAGACAGTTTTTCCACAGAAGCCAGGGCGGATGGTGGGGGAGTGGTCCAGGTGGTAATTCGAGCGATGGGGGGGCGGTGATCCAGGCAGTAATGTAAGTGACGGGGAGCAGATGAAGCTCCGCTCACTCACCCACCGCTCATCTCCTGCTGTGCTCCTAATAGGCCGCAGACTGGTACCGGCCCATGGCCCGGGGGTTGGGGACCCCTGCTCTAGGTGACATTGGTGGCAGTAATGGGTATATGTGTGTAGGTACAGGCACGGAGGGCAGCTGCTGTATTGTATCAGTTCTCTAACCCTATGTGACAAATTATCCCCAAACTTAGCACCTTAAAGCAACAAAAACATTCTCTCACAGTTTCTGAGGGTCAGGAACCCAGGAGTGATTTAGCTGGTCTGGCTTGAGGCCTCTCGTGAGATTCAGCAGTCAACCTGTGGGCTGGGGCTGCAGGCATCTCAGGGCTTGACTTGAGGAGCCGCTTCCAAGCTCACTCACATGGTTGCTGGCAGGAGGCCTCAGTTCCCTGCTAGCTGGCGGCCGGAGGACTCTGCGGCTTGCCATGTGGGTCTCTCCATAGACTTCCTGAGTATCCTCTCAAATAGCTTTCCCATAGCAAGTGGTCCAGGAGAGTGCACATGCAAGACGGCAACCTGTCTTTCTATAACCTAAGCTCAAAAGTGACTTCTGTATTCTATTCTAAAGCAAGTCCAGCCCACACTTAAGGGGAGGAAAATAAATCTCTACCTCTGGAAGGGAGGAATATAAAAAAAGTTTGTGGACATATATATATATATATATATATATATATATATATATATATATATATATAGTTGATTTACAGTGTATAAATTTCTGGTGTACAGCAAAGTGATATATATATATGTATACCAGATTCTTTTCCATTATAGTTTATTACAAGATATTGAATATAGTTCCCTGTGCTATACAGTAAGACCTTGTTGTTTATCTGTTTTCTATATGTGTGTTTCTATTAATCTCAAACTCCCAATTTATCCCTCCTTCCTCTTTCCCCTTTGGTAATCATAAGTTTGTTTTCTATTTCTGTGAGTCTGTTTCTGTTTTGTAAATAAGTTCATTCGTATCATTTTTTTAGATTCCACGTATGATATCCTATGATATTTGTCTTTCTCTGACTGACCTCATTTAGTATGATAATCTCTAGGTCCATCCATGTTGCTGCAAATGGCATTATTTCATTCTTTTTAATGGCTAATACATATACATACAATGGATATATACATACACACACCACATCTTTATCCATTCATCCGTTGATGGACACTTAGGTTGCTTTCATGTCTTGGCTATTGTAAATAGTGCTGCTATGAACACTGGGATGCATGTATCTTTTCAAATTAGAGTTTTTGTCTTTTCTGGATATATACCCAGGAGTGGGATTGCTGGATCATATGGTAGCTCAATTTTTAGTTTTTTAAGGAACCTCCATACTATTCTCCATAGTGGCTGCACCAATTTACATTCCCACCAACAGTGTGGGAGGGTTCCCTTTTCTCCACACCCTCTCCAGCATTTATTATTTGTAGACTTTTTGATGATGGCCATTCTGACTGGTGTGAGGTGATACCTCATTGTAGTTTTGATTTGCATTTCTCTAATAATTAGCGATGTCGAGTATCTTTTCATATGCCCATTGGCCATCTGTTTGTCTTCTTTGGAGAAATGTCTAGGTCTTCTGCCCATTTTTTGATTGGGTTGCTTGTTTTTCTGTTCTTGAGCTGTATGAGCATTTGTATATTTTGGAAATTAAGCCCTTGTTTGTTGGTCTCATCGTTTGCAAATGTTTTCTCCCATTCCGTAGGCTGTCTTTTCCATTTTGTTTTGTTTATTCTGTGCAAAAGCTTATAAGTTTTAAGTCCCATTTGTTTATTTTTGCTTTTATTTCTATTTCCTTGGGAGACTGACCTAAGAAAACGTTGCTATGACTTATGTCAGAGAATGTTTTGCTTACCTTCTCTTCTAGGAGTTTATGATGTCATGGCTTATATTTTAAGTTTTTAAGCCAGTTTGAGTTTACTTTTGTGTATGGTATGAGGGAATATTCTAACTTCATTTATTTACATGTGGCTGTCTAGCTTTACCAATACCACTTGCTGAAGAGACTGTGGCCATATATATATATATATTTTTTGCAGTACGCGGGCCTCTCACTGTTGTGGCCTCTCCCGTTGTGGAGCGCAGGCTCAGCGGCCATGGCTCACGGGCCTAGCCGCTCCGCGGCATGTGGGATCTTCCTGGACCGGGGCACAAACCTGCGTCCCTTGCATCGGCAGGTGGACTCTCAACCACTGCGCCACCAGGGAAGCCCATGTGGCCATATTTTTAAAACCACCACATTTATGACACAAGTTACCTAATCTAGTTTAGTCTTTATGTTTATGACACAAGTTACCTAATCTAGTTTAGTCTTTAGTCTATGTCAGAGGTCAGTAAATGTTTTCGGTAAAGGACCAGATGGTAAATACTGTAGGCATTGTGGGCCAGACTGTCTCTGTGGTAACTACTTAATTCTGCCATTGTACAGCAAAATAGCCATAGGCAGTACATAAGCAAATGAGCATGGCTTTGTTCCAGTAACATTTATAAAAATAGGCATTGGGGTGGATTTGGCCCATGGGCTGTAGTTGGTTGATCCCTGATCTACAGCTATAGAGGTTATTGGAAGTCCAGCAAACTTACTTTGTTTCCTTGCCATTAGAATCCTATTTCAAAAGAAATTTCATCCACATGGCACGGCTGTCTAATCTGCCACCATCATGTCTTCTGCAGCTTGATATTTAGTGGTGAGATAATAGGAAGACAGAAAGGCAACTCTGATTTAGGTGGAGAAAACTTCAGGACATAGAATTCCAGTCCTTGTCTTTTGGGAAATAGGAGGAATAGGAGTGTAAAGGAGAAGAGCTGATTTGGTGTGACGGGGACAAGAGAGTGTCCGTTGCATTTAATCACTGCAGTTGAAATGAGGCAAGAAGTCTGAGAAGAGATGCTTTTCAGACAACTGGAACCGTGGCACTAGATTATGGCATTTAGCTTTTGACTCAAGGTGTGAATTACAGGATCTATCTTCACGAAGCTCCTGCAGCTCTACGGAGCCCTGAGGTCCCCAAAGGAGTGATTTTACAGGGGAAGAAAGACTTGCGAGTACCAAAGATCGGGTAGAAGATGAAAGCTGCTCATAGAGAGCAGGAGGGAATATGTCGGGGATAACTGAACTTGAGAGCTAGAAGGGACCTCACCTCACACTGTGGGGTGGGGGTGAATATTTATTTTGCGATATTCGTGAATAAACTTTAAGTGATTATTTCTAGCTAACATAGGGTTAAACATGTAAATTCTTACAACTGATTTCCCCTTCCTTGTTCCTTAGGTTTGATTTTGCAAATACTGACTTGTTTCTCAGGGCCATTTAATATTAAGCTTATTATCTGATCAAGTCAAGCAGAGATGGGGCTGAGGATTCCAGTTTTCCTTCATGTTCATTTGCAATGGAGTTTTTAACTTGTATAAGGTAGATAATTTCCTGCCTAAATCATATATTGTCCTGAAGAAGATCAAGCTATTAAAAAGTTATATTTATTTTTTTAAGGCCTGAAACACAGCTACTAAGTCGTTATTTTTAAGTTCACTTTAAAAGTCAAATCTTATCAATCTCTTTAGTGAGATGTGCTTCAGAAATGAAGAATACTCTGCTGGTAAATTATTTCTCAAAGTGGTTTGTTGCTGCTTTCAAGCCAGCACGTGGCCTATGATGACCCTATTTGGGTAACTGGGAAGAACATCAACACTCCTTTGTTCCATAAAGCTTTTCTCCCTATTATCCTGAAAACATATATAAAAAGAGTGAAAAATTTTTTAATTTTGCTGCAACTTCCCTTGTGGTGATTTCACTGAACTTCAACAACTTGTTTTCATAAATAATTCCTAGTCATAAAATAACAACATGGGGACAATGTTTTCTCTTTTTAAGGTGCTCATAGCTGGGAGCAGTACAAAGACTTGGAACTTCAGACATCTAGCTTCTTACCTTGTGATGGAAAGTGTGTACATTAAATGTCAAGAGGAAACCAGGCTGTGGAAATCTGATCCAGTCAGACTACCTGCAACCCAGAGATGCAGGTCAGGAACTGAGTGAGTACTGAATACTGCCACTTCCCTGAGCTGAATTCATCCCTGTCAGGTAAGATGCTAAAAAGCTCAGTCTTTCCAAAAACATACGCGAACTATTCCAGTTTTACTAATAACTTTATTTAAATAAGAAGACACAGGAACTTCTATACTGAAAAAATACAAAACAAAAGCCACACATTTCCTTGTGTAAAGCCATATTGTATGGTAACTCGAATACTGTTCAGCGCAGTGGCTAGAATTAAACAGTACAACTATATACAAAATTTAAACAATTTCTGACAAATTTCTACAGCTGGATGTAGGATACATTTGAGCTCAACAACTTCTGGGAAATTTACATGGCAAAGCATAAGCTTTAACACATTTGGTTCAAAACTTTAATATATGCTAAGAACAAATGTACAACACAATTAATATTTAGTTTTCTCATGAGAAAATAAAAGCACATGTCACTATAAATATCGTACATCAGATTTCATTACCAAAAAAAGCATATTCAGTCCATCGTTCAGAAACTAATATTGATACTATTGCATCTTATTTGGACAAAAGCAGAGCATAAGATCAACACATTATGTAATGCTAAACCAGATATCAGAAGTTAATGGAGCTCATATTTATCTTACAGAACTAATATTTTCTCCCTTTAACCATAATCTACAAAATATAGTATTTTCATCAAGGCCTGAGATTATTAGGGTTAAAGGTTTCTTCTGCTGAATAGATTGTTTTAAAACGTTCCCCTGTGAAAATGGCGAAAGTAAACTGAGTCCTTTCCCATGACAGTCTCCTACAATATAACACTGACTAATTTAAAGGAGCCAGAATGCACCTTCAGGAGAGAATATTACTGCAAACTTTGGTGGAAAGAAGATAATTGGGATCATGACAAAATAATACACAGAACACATACACACACAAACATATACACACATATATATATCATTTGTTTTAAAAAAAAGAAAATCAATGGTGTTGCTTTCTTCTTTATCAACTCTTCCTTCTTTAACCTCCTTAGAAAATAAAACGAAGAAAAACCCAGGAATGACTGAAAGGAACTGAAACGTTCCTGTAACTGTAAGCACCTTGTTCCCCTAATTCTTAAGAAAACTGTGCCATACACTTCAGGTGCAGATGAAACAGTTTTATTGAACTGAAAGCAATGGAATAAAAATAAAGAAACTTCCCTTTGCTTTTGAATACTCTCTTTGTGCTGCAGAAAACAATGTCTGAAGTTGGGCTCTTCCACTGACCAATCAGGGATATCTAGGGCTCTCTTCACACTTAGAGAAGTTAGGTTGAGTCTGCAAGTTCAGGGCTCTTTACTTGGGTTTATGCTCTACTTCGTGCATCCAAAATGTGAACAGAACTGTTAATGGTATTATTATGAGAGGCTTGAGTAGAGACAGCTTCAAACTACTGCATTTGTAAGTCACCACATAACCTGCTTACTTATGTTGAATTCTGAGACTCACATATGCTCTCTCTGTGTGAATGCAACTCATGCACCTGAACTGCTTGAGGGAAACAATAACCAAAAGTGTGTCATTTCTTAACCTGCAAATTAAACAATTTCCAAAAGAGAAACTAAACATTAATATGCCTTTTGATAGAACAGTAGCATTTCATGACCCTGATGGCCAATATAAACAAAAAACCTCAGCCATCCTCCTGTGAAACTGCACTGGTCCTGAAATTAGACCTAGACATTCTTGTCTTTAAATTCCACACACACAAGGTGGAATGTTTTTGTACAGCCTAGTACTGGACATTTTATTTGCAACATTGTATCAGTCATTAACCGAGCAACACCTGAACTTGTAAAAAAAAAAAAAAAGCCACATTTACACATGTTGAAACAGTGAATGCAACAGTTGTTTTACGTGTAACCACATGACAAAAGTGATGTCAGACACCACAGATTTGCTGGTTCTCCTCATGTTCACCCATGTCCAGGATTTCTGTTCTCCTAGGGTTGAATGCACTTCTTATTCTAAGAACGTGGAATGTAATGAGGAAAGGGAAATGCATAAAATAAGAAAAGGCAAAAGAGTGATGTTCCCTCTTTAGCTTTTTAGCTGTGAAATAGTTAATATCCCAATATGATATACATTCCAAGTTACCTGAGTTTAGACTTCAACTGAAGTACCTGAAGCTAGGCCATAGGGTGGGCACTGTGCAACTGTTGTGGCCATTTATTTATTTATTTTTTTGCATTGTATGTATTACAGAAGTTAGAAACAAACACCTGGATCAATTGTAAACATAATTCTGAAGTACAGTATTTTTCCATAGGACAAAACACAGCAAGACATTTTCTATTTAGACAGGCAACTTTCTGATATAGAGCTTATTTATACTGAAGAGTTTGGAACAAAACACAGGACACAGTACTAATCTGTCAAACATACTATGAAATGCATAGTCTCCACTTAAAATGCTGAATGATACACACATTTTTGCAAGCATTACTGCTTTCCACAAAAACTGCTGAATAGGAGTTCCGTCCCTGCCAAGATCAGTGTTAAGAGATACTTTATGATGCTGATAAGTATTCTGTTGGTGGTGGTGTCAGGAAGTTTGTCACTCCATGCAGATAGATGTCTGAGATCTAGTTCCTAATCCAGGGAGCACAGGGTAGAGGCCAGCTCCCCCTCTGCTTTAGATGATCACGTAGTTCTGAGCGGAGATGTGCTCCTCACCCTGCAGTTCCTGCAGGAGCTGCTGCGGCTGCTGGGATGGCTGTTGGACAGAGGCCTCTGTGGAGCCCGTCACGCTGGTGTCATCAGAAAGAGACGTAAAGGAAACCCGGGAGGAAAGCTGCTCCACGGTCAGGGTGGCCAGAGCTGAGCTCTGGCCAGAGTTAGGAGAGTTCTTGAGCATCAGGTCAGAGGCAGGTAGGAGAGGGCCTAGAAGTTTTACAGGACAGAAAGCTGATCCGGTTGGGATGAAATTAACCTTGTTTTTGTCAGGACATGAAAAGAGAGGGGCTGCGATAGGCTGGCGAGACCTAAAACCATAAAACAAAATTAGGTTTACAATCACTAAAAAGTTAGGCACTTTCTGAATTAATTGGAGTTCTCTAAAACAGCTAAAATGTGGATGGCAGGGAATGAATTAAGTGTACACAGAGGGGTAAACATCTTCCATAGCACAAGTCAGCTGGCATACTACTGATGTACACAGCACTGAGGTGACATTTAAAACAGAAGGATTTTCAAAAGGACTCTGGGCACACAGAATTTTTCAGAGATTAGTTTGCTTTCATTCATTTAGAAACATGGATTATGCGATGTTAAAATGACCTTTTCTGTTAAGTACATTGGGAGAGGGATTACCCAATCATATATTTGGTTTTAAGCATTTCCTCCTTTTTCTGTATCTCTATACATACTTCTACTAACACAGATCAGGAAAAGTAGTTTCAGTAGTTTCTTGATGAGTCAGCCCAACAGAACAGCGTCCACAAGCCCTTCCTCTCCTCCCCTTCCCCGGGAACTAAGCCATCAACTCCTGCAGGACCCGTCTCTGTCCCCTTCTACGTTACAAGAGTACAGCAGCCTCCACTAGGGCACCTGCACTGGGACAAAGGGATGAGTGAGTCCAAGAGCCACACGCTCTTTTTTTGAGTTATTCTGCCAGGTATTTACAGCATGAACCTCTTTTCCCTTTAATTTCTATTTTATACGTACCGAACTTTCAAAAAGAAAAAAAAAATCTGTGAACAGAAAGTCTAAATTCAATGAATACACATGCTAGATGTGTCTACAGGGAAGGAGACGAGTTAGTGAGTTCCCTCTGGCTTGTGGTATCACTATCGTTAAGGCTAGCCACACATGGATATTCACTTTGCTGCTAAATGTCTTTTTCTTTTTAGCCATCTAAATTAATAGAACTTTTGAAAGGAAAATTCTTAATGATTAAAAATAAATCTTTTAGGTAGTAAGGATGAATTTCCAGTTTCTTTGTATTAGCATATTTCCAGCACACAGACTCTAATTCTCCTTCAATAAGATCTCTTTTGCCTATTCAACTCTCTTTTCATGATTTGCTTTTGGAACACATTATCAGCTGGATGGAGTAGTTGATTAATCTGTAATCAACTGGTCTCAGTAAAAAGCTTTACAGCTTTGCAGATCCCAGCTGACAGAAAAGACATTACTTACGCCATTTCCTCAAAGACCTTCACTCGCTCACATCCCTCTGGGGGCTCCCGTTTGAACATGTAGCTGTTGTTTGGTTTGGGAGATGAAGCATACTTGGGTAACGGTGAGCTACTCCCACTGTCTGTAAATTTAAAGCAGTTATATTAACTAGTGATTGAAAGCTCTTTTAAATTAAATTTGATTTCCAAACAAGCAGCCTTTTGCACAGTTTATCCACTACTGCCCCTTGGCTTCCACCACAGAGCTTCGTTTATTGCAAAGCTGTTTCTAACATCCTTGTGTAGTACATATCTTATGAATAAAAGCTTCAATGCAATAGTAATCTGCCATACCACAGAACATAAAAAGCAGATATTTTGGTCCAGACAACTGCATTTTGAGTAAAGTAGAGCTGTAATCCTGAAAATAAATACATCATTATATATTTCAAAAAGGTAAATAAATGGGGTAATATGTATAGCCATGCAGAATTTTAAGAGATTAAATACAGCATTCTCTATATTTTCTCACTGTTCAACCAATTTAATTGAAAATTTTAATATGTGGAATAATCTTCATTACAAAAGTTCTTAGCAGAAACGTTAGTTTTACTAAACACTGTGAATAACATGTATGCAGGGATAAAACAGGCTTATAACACAATATACTTTCCCTTGGCCCACAATGAAAAAGGTAATGTTCAGAATTTTGCCTTTAAAATGTCTATATAGAAGAATTTTTTGAGCACTATTTGTATTTTCGCTGCTGGAAGCACGAGGAATCTAAAAGCATCTCTATCTAACATGTTTTCTTCGTATTTTTGACCAAAAAGAAATGGCCTATTCATGAAAAGCCATAAAACCTATATGCAGTTTCTCCCTTTCCTACCTGGCAAAGGATTTTGGAAATTCATATCCACCAAAATATGTCATTATCTTTTTAAGATGCCAAGTTGTAAAGTCAGTAACATACCTTTATAAATACAATAGTCCTATTTAAACAAATTCTGACTTAATGCAAACCAATCCCCCATGCTAAAATACTAAGCACATCACCTATTGAGATGTAGTATTTTCGTATGTATTTTGAAAGATGGCATTAGTACCATAAATTTCAGGTGTCACAATTTTGATAAGTTGCTTCAGTTTAGGATACAGTACATGGTCCAACATTCAGAATCTGAGTAACAGGGAGGGTTTTTTTAATCATCATTAATGAAGTATAATACACGCTTAGAAAGTAGACCCTTGAGGCACACTTAGAGTGTACTTGGTGAATGACTCAAAGAGCATCTGTGTAAGTGTTGGGCATGCAGATGTGTGCTTATATTTGAATATGGCTATATCTCTGGCTGGGAAATCATTGCCTGCAAAATAACAAGGCCACATTATTGGGAAACCTAGAAAACCTCATAGTTTCTCCATCACTACTGTTACACATGTCCATAGAGATTATGCATAGTCTCTGGGAAGGAATTAAGTCTTAGAGTTACGTTGGGTTTTTTCAGACTTGAGGATTTTCTTAGACTCAACATTTATCCTATATTGCTTAAACAAATGGGAGGGAGGAGAAGGAATATTAT
The DNA here is from genome assembly GCF_039906515.1 of Pseudorca crassidens. NCBI lineage: Eukaryota > Metazoa > Chordata > Mammalia > Artiodactyla > Delphinidae > Pseudorca > Pseudorca crassidens. The sequence continues at coordinate 45,806,972 of NC_090303.1, forward strand.
TTTTTCTCTTCGGTAGATGCAAAACATCATTAACCTGACTAGAGTCCGACTTCGCTGCTATTTGAGCTAGGCTAAACCAAAACGACTGGTCTTCAATCAAAAACTGGTGGGAATGAGGTCTTGAACTCGGTATAATACCAAAAATACAGGTTGACTTTGCTTTATTATCCAAGCAACGACCAGCCATGCCAAGGATACATGAAAAAGTAGCTATGGTTGTGTAGTGCCTCCATGGAGAGGACACAGCCCTGCTGCACGCAGGATGGGCCTAAAGCCACGGGCTTGATGCCTTTAACAAGCCTTTTCTGCCATCAGCAGGGGTGTGACCAGGTCAGTAGTTAAGAATCCACCCTATTGTCATGTAAGAAAAGTCATCTTGGCCACTCTTACAGTCTCCTGTGTTCTATTTCTTATTACATCATCAGACCTACCACATGATTTCTCTCATAACATTACTGATGGTTTCAAGGGACCTTCCCAGAATTGAAAGCTAGATGTGAGTTGGATAATCAGCAAAACTAACTGTCTTCCTATAAACAATCTACAATGAATTAAATATTAAATGGTTTTTCTCCTTGAAATTTTTCTAATTTCCGAGGCTTATATTTTTACAGAGTTTTACCCACTTAAACATTCTTTTATTGGGGGCAGGGAGGAGGGTGACAAATGTTTAAACAAACAAACACAATATATTGCTATCCCAGAAAGATAGTATTCAGTGCTATTATACTGCCTTGACTTTTCAATAAAAACTGTTTGTTGAGAATATATATATACATATATGTGTGTGTGTGTGTGTGTGTGTGTGTGTGTGTGTGTGTGTGTGTGTGTTTGTATATATATATTACATTTAATGTTTGGTGGTCTGGAAAGACAAAGCTTGAAAGAAAGAAATTTGGAGCCGTAAATAGATTTCTTAAATCTGGGGTTTTCTCCTCAGGTAAATATGCAATCTGATAGAGTGCAAAGAGGAACGGGGAATGGAGACAACTTTCTGGGGTTTTAGTTCTGTCACTAGCTGTATATAGTTGTATAACCTTCAACACAGCTGCCTCTCTAAGTTTCTATATAACTAAAGGAATTTCCATTCCTAACTCTGAAATTCTGTGATTTTTACAAAAAGTTCTAACATACAAAAAAGGAACAGTGTACCAAAATATTTTTTTTTGCTTTACAAATGGCATGCTTTAAAAACAACTCCCACGAGCAAACTATTCTACCCATTCCAAGCTTGGTTGTCTAACTCCTGCATTTAGAACTCTGTGTTGAGTTTAATAACCACATTTCATTAAGAGAACATTATAAATGTGAGGTAAGCATGCTTGCTCAGGAGATTCAGGATGAAGTCTCATGGTAATCTTAATTTAATCCCTCCTGTTCACAAGCATGATACATTTTCTCATTCTCTTATCCCACAATAGGATAATAACTAGACACGTAATTGAGATTAAGTTAAATGTTACTTTATGTTCTTATAACCTCATAACCAATGAAATTAGATGTGATGAATATAATTATTTACATATCTGTCTGCATTCATAATAGTTTCATCTATATTTATAACAGAATCACCCAGATCTCAAAATTAAGAGTATGGAAACATTTTTTTGACTATTTTATTATAAAAGATTATAATTATGCATGTGTACCATATTTACGATTAAAATATAAGGAGTTTGACAAACATTTTAAAACACATCATAATGAACTAAAGCTTGGAAAAGTTAGAGATACTACTGAAGTCTGAAACTCCATATAGAAACAAGATTCATTAAACTATGTGTACTTTTATAGTTTTAGAGTTTTCTGAATTTCTCCTTATAAATGGCCTCCATTACTTCTGGTATATTAAGTTGTATGGCCAATAATTCTAGTATAAAAAACCATATATATTAAGTTGCTTCATTTATGTAGGAAGGTATGTAAAATCTCTGCCACGGTTCTTTTCTAGCCCTAAGTCTTTATACGTGCTGTATCTCCTACTATCAGGTTACTTTATCAAATTAAGTAAAATTAATTCTAAAATAAGCAATATAATTACAGGGTGGTGGTTCTTAACCCTGGTTTCACATTAGACTCATCAAAGATGTTTTAACAATACTATTAAATGCCAATGTTGAAACCTCACCCCTCAAGAGGTTCTGATTTAATTAGTCTGGGGCCCATTCCCAGGCATGTGCTGGCTGTTTTTTTTTTTTGGTAAAGCTCTCAAATGCTTTTGAAGTACAGCCAAATTTGATAACCAATCATGAAAACATTAAAACACTGGTATGGAGTCAAGCCATCTGACTTCTGTCTAGACCTAACTGCACGGCCTAGGAAAAGTGTGATCCCCTTGTGTTTTGATCTATAAAATGGGAATAACTACTGATATGATGGCTGTGAAAAATGTGTACCTGAAACAGAATAAGCTCTCAATAAATACTGCTACAATAGTAGAAAGAACACATCATTCCTAATTCACAAATTAACAAAGGTGAACCATTCAGAAATTAAGTGCTTATTCTACTTTCTTGGTAAAAGAGAGTAACAGAAATGTCATTTTTAATAGGTCTGCACACTAACTTTATTAAGGTATATAAAGGTAAGATTTTGTGTCTGGCAGGGAAGCCGAGTAACATTTGGAGTACCAGATTCTCTGGTTTATGACTGCCTAGTAGGAACTCTGCCAGTTCATGATGGCATCCTTTAGCATATGGAGATCTACCGTTCCGAAATTTTAAAACTAATGCCTAAAGTATACAGATTCTATAGACTCCTCTACGTAGAGAATATTTATTACATGTGTAGCAAGAGCCAGTAGAATGTAATTATTATTCTATCTTTCAAAGCTAGAATAACAGGCTGAGAAAACGAGCATAGAGTTCAACCAACACTAAACGTAGTGACAAAGTTAGCCAATTTAGAATAAGATTATAAATATGATGAACTAAATAGGATCTAAACAGAATTGCTATTCTAGTATTAAAATTACTTCTTTTCCAGAAAATGTGGTATGTATACACAATGGAATACTACTCAGCCATAAAAAAGAACAAAATTTTGCTATTTGCAGCAACATGGATGGACTAGGAGGGCATTATGCTAAGTGAAATAAGTCAGACAGAGAAAGACAAATACTGTAGGATATCACTTACATGTGGAATTAAAAAAAATACAACAAACTACTGAATATAACAAAAAAGCAGATTCACAGGTATAGAGAACAAACTAGTGGTTACCAGTGGAGAGGGAAGTGGGTAGGGGCAATACAGAGGTAGGGAAATAGGAGGTACTATTAGATATAAAATAAGCTACAAGGATATACTGTACAACAGGGGGAATATAGTCAATATTTTATAATAACTATAAATGGAGTATAACGTTTAATAATTGTGAATCACTGTATTGTACTCCTGTAACTTATATAATAGTGTACAGTAACTATGCTTCAATTTAAAAAATTACTTTTTTTGCATCAGGAAATGAAATTATCAGCTGTAGTGTAATTTGATGGTCTAATGAAATCAGGAGAAACAACTGTATAGTGTTTCTTGACAACAAACTTTTGGAACCAGTTGGCATTACTGATTGTATTGAAAACCTGCATTTTCAGTGAAAAAAAAAAAAAAAAAACTGTGGAAGAGTAAGGAGAACATTTGACTTTTACAAATAGTCTCTAACGTTTCTCTACAATTTCAAAGTCAACCTTTTATGAGGTTACAAAATTTTAATAAAACAACACATCAGCTATAGCTAAGATCTCCCTTACATCAGCATTCAGCAAAGGGTAAGGAGAGAAAATGTAACATAATCCTTGTTACTTATATTTTTGAACTTTGTCTCAAATAAGACTGTTTTGAATTAATGGGACTTACATTCCAAATGTAAGTTAGGCCCATTACATTCCAAATGTAAGTTAGGCCCATTAATTAAATATTTGTCATATGTGGAAGGTGTTTTATATTTTAATCATTTATTCCATATTCACTGAATTGGTACTAATTTACAAAATAAGCAAACAAATCATAGTTGTGCCTTTGTTTTTGTGTACTTACAATAAGTACAATGCTTCTTCTGCAAACATAATCCTGATATGCAGAACAACATTGCTTATTATTGTCTCCAAATCTGACTTGGCATCGTTGATATGCTAACTACTCACTCGGAATCTTACATGAACGCGAACAAATCACCCTGAATCTGACTATCCGACGTGAGTTAAAAAATGAAAGCAAATCACTCTGTTGAAGACAGTCTGCAAACCAATTTATAGACTAAAATCTTGTCTCTTATAAATCATAATGGTAAAACTAAACTGAAAATAAATTTCAGATTACCCAGAATATTTTATATCTTGAAAAGTAATGTAATTAAGGTTCTCAGCAAAATCAAAATCAGTCTGATGCGATCTTAGTTTTTTTATATTCTTGAGGTTTTTAAATGAAAAAATTTCTAGGGACATCAGTTTTCAAAACACTGAAACACACTGTTCATATTAAAGTGCTCCTAAAGTATCCTACGGGGGAAAAAATGAAAACTTCTAATAAAATTTCAATATAATTTTAAATGTACACTTATATATATTTACTGAGCACTTAATTATGTACAAAACAGAAGACAAAACAAAATGCTATGTATCAGGTAAAACTCAGTATTTCTCTCTTTTTTTTTCCCCCCAATTCTTGCTAAAGAGAAATGGTATTATAACATCTTTTCGGCAGATAACCAAATATAATCTTAAACTTATATAATGGTCATCTTAAAGCCTGTTCCTGCTCTGACATTCACTGCCTTATTAATAGTGGTAATCGTTTTCTTATGTCCCAAGTCAGAACTTTGTTAGAACTTTGCCTTTATCCTCATTTTTCTAATCCCTCACCTTGTACATCTAATCAACCACCAAATGCTGCTGATTCTTCTTCAGTCTATTTCCTCCAATTCCTTTGCCCTACACCTGTGGTCTCCCAATTAAGGTGCACTAAACAATCTGCTGATATGCAGGAAGAAAAAAGAACATTTATACATATTTACTTTTTATCTCTAAAAATAAGAAACTAAGCTTTACCAGCAAATATTTTATATATGGATTGAATTATGTACTTACATAACTTAGAAATATATAAATTTATATTACGGGTACAAATTAAAAATTGCTGAAAAAAGTATGTAATAACTCAAGTTTGGAGACGGGACTAGGCTATTAAAATAGCATCTTATCTTCCCCTCTTGCTGTCTCTCTCCACTTCTGTAGCTTTATCCTTAAAGCTGGTCATGTCCTTCAGCTCAGCAGTCCCCAATCTTTTTGGCACCAGGGGCCGGTTTCATGGAAGACAGTTTTTCCACAGACGGGGGTGGGGTGGTGAGGGGTGTGGTGCCTCAGGTGGCAATGTGAGTGACGGGGAGCGGCAGATGAAGCTTTGTCAGTTCACTCGCCTGCTGCTCACTGCCGGCTGTGCCACCGGGTTCCTAACAGGCTGCAGACCCCTACGGGTCCACAGCCCGGGGGTTGGGGACCCCTGCTTTAGCTGACAAAAGATCTTTGCTTGGTTCTTCATTTCTTTCAGCAAGGCTACAAGGCCCTTATGAAATAGTGGCCTTTCTACCTACCTCTCCATTCTCACTGCTTTCTACTCCTTACCATTTACCCCTATGCTCTAGCCACACTATTTTTTTTTTTTTTTAACTGTTCTCCACACACCAGGCTCTTTCATAGCTGAATGACTGTGTAATGGCTATTCCTCCTGCGAAGGCAGCAAGTAGTAGTGTGAGGTTCCTACAGAAGATCTTTGTTGGCATCTGGACTTCAAAAGATTTAGGAAAGTTAACTTCATTTCTCTAAGCCTTAGGCTCCCCATTCTTAAAATAATGACAATGTCCCTCCTCATCGGATTGTGATAATATTACAGGGGATAACAAAGGTAAAGTCACCTGGGCAAATTTAATCATCATAACAATCCTATGAGGCAGGTGCCATCATTTTCCTTAATTTATAGGTGAGAAAACAGATACAGAGAGGTTGAGTAACTTGCCCAAGGACACATAATTAGTAAGTGGCAGAGCAGAGTTCAACCTGGCTGCACCAGAGTCAGAGTTTGTTACCATCATGCTATCTGCCTCACTGTTTTGATCCATCTCAACTCTATCGTCCTCATTAGACTAGACGATCAAGTTCCAATCTAACATTCCATGCTTCTCCTCAGTAGAGTCTTAGAGTTTAGGCAAAAGCTTCATTGGGTCTGCCTTCTGTTAGTCTCACAAGGAGACACAGTGCAACAAGGAGTGGCTTCAGTGTCCATATTTCTTCTCAGAGGAACATAAAAGATAACAGGGAGAAAAAAATTCAACAGATCCCCTTTCCTCTAGCCCATACCCTATTTTTTCCCCAGTCATGATCAGAGTAGAAGATGAGATGGATTTTAGCAAAGTTACTTCCCTTCCCCTAATTTCAACAGGAAATTTGAACTTTATGGCTTCTTTCTCACCAAAGGCCTATGATCACTAAGTTAGCATAATCTTAGAGTGGTGACTGTTTATTATCTTTTTTTGGTTGGTGGTAGCGGGGAGGATTATCATACTCTTCCTGAACATTCAAAAGCCTAACATATATAAGTTAACCACTTAAGGAAAAAGACGCTAATGTTTTCAACAAAGCTATAAAAATATATTCTTAAAAAAATGGACATACCATGAAGAAGGAATACTCAAAAAATCTCGACTAAGCACTACTCCATGCTAATGCTAGGCGCCACTCTAGTTGCTGAGGATAAAGTAATGAGCAAAATAAAGTTACCTGCTCTTTATGGAGCTTATAGTCTAGTAAATAGATAATAGAAGATTAAGTGAAATTATATATGCAGACATATTAATAAATTTTGGTTTGCTTTTGTTTTAGACTCTGAGTTGTAACTGCTAGAACTGAGTTGTATACTTACTAATAATTTTGAATTAAGAATAGTAACTCATCCATAGAGAGCTAACACAGCAACTGCTATTAGTAAAATTGTAGACATTTTCCAAAAGAGGGGGAAAAGGCATTTACTGGATGCTTCTTATACGCATCAGATAATGGGAGTATATGTAATTTTAGATGTACTCGTGAAAAAGCAAAACAGGGAAGATGACCTTAGGGATGTAATTCTAGAAAAGTTCACTTTTTAACCTATGGAATAACTCCTTTGTTGGAATAAGATTTCTACACTCTTTGTAGTTTTACCAGCAAGAGGTTCTTCTAGGATAATAAGCATCCTAGAATTATGTGGGGAGAATCTTTTGATTGAGAAACAGATTCAGGCTCAAAAGCAGCAGTTTGCAAGGTGTGGTAGCTAAAAGAAGTATATCCAACGTATCTATTTTCACAATATAAACCACAAAAAGAAAAGTACCACACAATCTTGGCTGATTAGGATATCTAGAAGGTGGAGAGTTAAAGTATGGTAAGGGCAAAGGTCAAACAATGTTAAGAAATAGAGCCCTAAAGATGAACACAAATCGGGTTTAAAATGTATACAGAAAGGAATAAGATATCAAAAAGAGTCTCTTTTAAAAGTCTGCCTGGCGTCAGCCCTAGAACCTGAAAAGATAATACTTTTTTTTCTTTTCTGCAACTATGGGCTGCTCAGTCCTAATACCCAAAGTTTAGAAATAATAATATTTATAAGTTAAATCATAGTATGAGTTAAATAGGCTTATATGCATTCTGACCTGGAAACTCCATCTACATGATATACATTTTTCCTGTGGGAACACATAGTTTAAGTTCCAAGTAATCAATTTATGGACTCTTGGAATACAACTCTTGGTAGTTGACCTGACTAGAATGGTTCAGTTGACGTCATGGTTAGAATAATCAACGTTTCCACAATATCTTGCAAAACTGCAGAATTTTATAACAACCTGCCTAAGTGAATTGTGCCAAAGATCAACTATAAGTGGCAGACTGAAGTCAAGATTTTGTGGCTTGCTACCTTATTAAGGAAAGCTGGCAGAGCTGCTAAAACAACTAATATTTGACACTGCCATTTACATTATATAAATGACTGTTTTTCTCCCTTGCATTTTGGGCATGATAATGTAGAAGAATTTAGGCTAACTCTTAGGATATATTCTGAAGATGTCAAGATAATAAGAGCTCTTATTCTGGATCCCTGAATTCTCCACACAGATCGTAATGTAGGAACTGTGGCTGTTATTAGGTTAGTAAGCCTAGCAACTTTACACGTTACCAGGCTGCCTTCAGTCTTTAGGTCACTGGAAAAATCTGTCAGAAAACCACCAAACCCAAAAAACTAAAACCTGAAGACAGTCTCTTAAAGGCTGGACTTTTCTCAATAATGAGAGTGTTTTTGTCCTGGCATTGCAACTGAAACAGCCAAAGGACCACTATGCTAATCAACTAAAATTATTTTTATAGGTCTCAAATTATATATGTGTCATGGAGAAAAACAGATGTTAGGAATAAGCAGAAATAATAAAGTCAGGAAAAGGATAGGAATAACAGATGAGTACTAGAAAAATAATCAGCTAACTAGCACATCTCTCATTAGAGCTATATACTCACAATGTCTTTCCCTCCCCCCACCTGTGCATGCCAATCCAGGCACCTAAAGATGTCTAAACTAGCTAGTCTACAACAGCAACTACAGAATAGGTAGGTACTCCAAATCAATTCTAGTTGACTACAAAATTACAGTATCAATTCTGTTTTCAGAGTTAATGATGCACACCTATTAGAAATCTATAGCTTGCTTTTTTTTCTCTTTACTGGAAATAAATGTAAAGAAATAAAAGACCAATTTAAGCTTCACTGTGGAAAAATGCAAATTGTAAGCTAGAATTAGTATCTTAAAAAAATTTGGACTGTCCATTCTGAAGTAATGAGTCAGAGATTATTCTATAGTTTGAATGATTTAAATATGTAAGTTTCAGAAATTGCAAAACTGACAACTCCCTCTCCTTTGTACCTTTAGTTTTCTGAACATACTTGTATAATAGTGTAGATATATTAAGAAACTTATGTCATGAGGTCTTAATTCCCAAACTGAGGTAGTTTTGTAGAAAACAGTCTTAAATGATTCTGTAGTCTTCTTAGTTTCTAAGGAAATTTTTTAAAAATCACTATTAGTCACACCCAACACCATTTATTGAGTGTTTACTACATACCAAGAGTTGTGCTAAGCACTCTGTTCCAATATCTCATTTAACTTCAATAATGGTATGAGGTGTGAAAACAAGTATTATCACCTTGTTTTACTAAGAACAAAATTTGTTTTAACTATTAGGGGAAAAACTGTTGGCCTTAGAGATGATGTGGACCAACGTTCTCATTTTACATTAAACAAACAAGAGGAACAGAAGAAAGATAAGACACTTGTGTCATGCAGGCAGATATCTGGTATAAAAGAATAGAAGGGCATAGAGAAAAATATACAACCAAAAGCAGTCTTAGAAAAAGTCTAACTTCTCTCTAAGAAACAGCCAGAATTCAGAATATTGTACTATCTCGAAGAGATACCTGCACTCCCATGTTCACTGCAGTATTATTCACAATAGCCAAAACATGGGAACAACCTAAGTATCCATGGACAGATGAATGGATAATGTGGTTCTAACTGGTTGTGAGATTGCCTCAAAGAATATAGTCCCGCAGAGGCCAAGAAGACAATCTCACAACCAGCTAACCAAAATGGAATTCATCTATCAACTTCCTAATACATCTCCCTTTTGGTTCAGCCTCTCTCAACTATCCACAGTGTTAAACTTAGAAGAAAACAAAACTTCTGAATTAACTGCCTAGCCTTATTATCACTGTTATTTTTAATTTTAACCCAACTGTAAGTGCTAATAAGTAGCAAAAGTGGTCTGCACTTATCTTTTCTAGTGGTATAATAAAAAAATACGGGTTTTACAAGATCTGTTTCACCATATACCACCTCTGCAGCCTACAATAACTTATGATTATTGATGATTATTTAACATTTCCATTTACCTTCAAAACAAATACTCCTACTAGAAGCAAGGTGTTTTCTTGTTTGTTTTACTATGAAACATCCATACTAAAAATGCGAGGAAGTGACTGCTGTAGGATGCCTCAGTAAAATGAAAGTTTCCTAGTCTGCATTCTACAATAGCGACATTCCACTTGAAGCAGAGAGATATGCCTAACTAAGGTACTGCTTTCAGTACATCCTTAATGGAGGAAGAGAGTTCACAAGGCTTCCAATAAGGAAAAGGTGAAAAGGGGAGAACTGTTGAGATCCACCCACAAAGAGGACAAAGTCCAAAGTAGCTTCCATCTAACATCTCAGCAGAGAGTCAGGCGTAATGATGACTGAAAGAAGCCAGACCAAAAGCATACACACTGCATCAATCCATTTCTATGAAATCCAGTAACAGGAAAAAATTAGACTATGATGATGGAAGTCAACAGTGGTTACTTCTAAGTGGAGAGGAGAAGGATACTCTCTGTGAAGGGGGCTAGGGATCCTTCTGGGAGGCGAAAAATGTTCTGTATCTTGATCCAGGTAGTGGTTTCATGAGTGCATACGTGTGTAAAAATTCAGGGGGCTTAGCACTTAATATTTGGGCACTTTAAATGTATTAATACCTCAAAATAAAACAAATTGAGGGGGTTGGGGGTCAAGTCAGGACAAGGCCCATAAAAAAATCCTGTAAGATTCTATAAACTTTAATTTTTTCATGTTTTAAAATTTGTGTTGCCTATGATCTTCTTGTGGTGAAAAGCAATAAATGTGTTACAAAGGAAGTTCAGTGTTTCTTTGTAAGTAGCTAGGAAGGTGGAAGCTGGGCAGTCTTCAGTACCTTCGATGTCTGAGTCTGACGGGGCTAGAAACTGAAAGAAGAGAGTGAACAGTGGTAGCCAAGTGCCTGACACGAAGACAGGAGGACATGGGCAGACAGGGCTTGACAGGCAATAAGAAACCCCACGGGTTTTGCACTCTTATTGGTGTTAGTTAATAACTCATCTACATACCATAATATATTCCCTGATGTGCTACAGGTACTTTTTAAACTTTATCCCACTTGGTTAAAAATACACTCATTCTTCCAACAGATTTTTTTAGAAATTATTTCCTCCCAAATTAATCTGAATACGAAATCTAACCTCAGGCACGAGGAACATAAACTTTACCATAACCATCCTTAACTCTGGACAATACCAAGGAAAAAACTGTGTGTTATATGATGTGAAGCTGTACACATTCATTTTATAGCTTTCATTAGCTGTTATAACCATGCGCTGTGCTCCTCTGACACATTTATGGAAGATGTTTGCGAAAGTCACAAAGAAGGGGGTACATGAAACCAATGAACAAACCAACCTAGATCAACCAATCCTTTACAATCCCACCATTCAATGAAACAAAAAAGGTGATGTAATGGTCTAAGACAAAGAAAGTAGAATGACCAAGGCCTTATAACAAACCCTCTAAATGGATGATTTCATTCTCACCTTTATCACGATCATAGAGTAAATCTTCTGTTGAGCAAGGGCTACCGTCCTGGGATTCCGGGGGACAGAAGGGGGAAACACAGGGGGAGTGACTGCTGCAACTACTGCTGCGCTCCTGCACAGAGGGGGTCTGCGTGTCGATGCTGCGAGTGCTGCTGCTCCGGTAGTGAGCAGGGAGGGGGGCTCTCCGACCATCCGGGATATCCAAAGGCTGGAAGAGCAACAACCATCACACCGTCAGTGACAGTTCATATACTCCATCCATATAGAAAGCACTGATGTTTCTTTTGATTTCATTTTGCAGTATTATCGCCACCACAGTTGATTCTTCAGAGAATAAAGATACCAATCTTGTGTCTTAATTTCTGCCAGTCACTTTAGGTCAGCACTCCCAGTAATACTCTTCAAGGACAGGGGCTTCTTTTAACACTGTATCCCTAGCACTGTGTCTGGCACACAGCAGACATTCAATAAACATTTGCTTTAAGAATTAGTCAAACCGCTCAAGAAGTCACTTTGACTTGATGATAAAAAAAGAGAAATCTCATATTCACAGGTATGGATTTCCATTTGTTCATTCTTCTTCTTATTATTTTTTTACAAGCCAGGAACAGATTTTGCAGTTTACCCCAAATTTATAATAAAAGGTTTATTCTATTAGTACTCAAGGGAGGATATTAAGATAACTCAGAACATTTCTTCTAATTTGGTATCCAACTGAGTAGGACTACTAATGAATTTTGCTTAGTTCTAATGCATTGTTCTGAGTGGCAAAAATAAAAAATAGAAATGAAATTATAATTATAGAATCATATATGAATCATATATTTTTGACCCGAGAAGACCCTAGCCCTCATTAGCACAATGTTTTTACCAATAAAGAACCTATAGTTTATTTTATTTTTTAAATAAATTTATTTATTTTTGGCAGCGTTGGGTCGTCTTTGCTGAGCGCGGGCTTTCTCTAGTTGCGGCGAGCGAGGGCTACTCTGGGTTGCAGTGGCTTCTCTTGTTGCAGAGCACAGGCTCTAGAGCGCAGACTCAGTAGTTGTGGCGCACGGGCTTAGTTGATCCGCAGCGTGTGGGATCTTCCCAGACCAGGGCTCGAACCCGTGTCCCCTGCATTGGCAGGCGGATTCTTAACCACTGCACCACCAGGGAAACCCCCAGAACTTAAAAGTTTAGAGCTCCTGGTGACATGGTCAATTAAATGGCATCAGAGCTTCAGCTGCAGTGGACTCTTTCTACTCTGCTTCTGCTGTAAAGATATATCTTGCTAACTAAGTGAGGTCAACAAATATAATTCTGTATATTTACAGTATTTTTGTCATTACATAGACAAGATTGAAATGCTAGGAAAAAAGAACCAATATATTCTTAGTATATTTACAACTTATTTTCACTGTTTACTGCTATTACTCTGAGCTTTGTCATTTCAGAGATTTTAGAAACACTGTCAGAGGGAAAATGAAGTAAGATAAAATTAGGCAAGACTCAAAATATATCAATGTTTTTCTACAACAAATTAAGTGAAGGTCAAAACCTAAAATAAAAACTTCATCTGTCTATGCAGAGTTGCTAAACCAAAACTATACCATTTTCACAACCTGACAATGACCATGCTACTGTAAAGAGAATATTCAATTATGGAATATTAGTTAATTTTGTCAACAAACAAAATAAGTAAAATTTTCCAATTTAGGAAAGAAATATTCCCAAAGAAATATTAAGTTACTTGGTCAAACGCTAAGAAAATTATTTATTATTTAAAATTTTTCTTTTACTTAACTAAATTTAGATTTTAATTACAACACTGCACTAAATTTTAGAATGAACAATTCTAAGAATAAATCATTGGTGCAGGTTTTTGGGGGTTTTTTTGGACAAAATTATGTGATAGGTGTGTGAGGTTTTCAGAACAACCCATAAAGAAAGATCATTTTGGAATATATATGAGGGTTAAATGACACAGGTCTTTCTTAAAACTTAGATATTTAAGTCAAGGAAAATGCTGCTTTAATAAAATATCAATATTGGTAATTAGTAAAAGAATAATGTATCAATTTGTAACTAAAAAAGTTTAAGAATTTGAGTTATCTTTTATTCATGTCCTATTTGATACAATCACTTTGTATTCCCATTTCTGAATCTTTAACTGGATAATATATAACAATTTCCTTAACCAACTTCTGTTTTCTTGGGGAGGGGGTTCAGAAGAATTAGAATAACAAAACAGATTTTAGAAGTTTATACATTTACACAAAATAATGATGGGAAATATAAAGGCTTAGAAGCTACTGACAGGTTCACTGATGGTGACATTTTGATTTATTAAAACTTTGAGGCACACTTAATCATAAATCTAAAAATTCTTAAAATTAATATTTTAGTTATAACTGTGTAGGTTACCCCAGAGTAATTCTGAAGTGGCTACTGTGAAATTAGAATATGATTTACTTAAAAGCAGAACTATGTTATTTTTTTTAATTGGAGTAAAATTGCTTTACAGTGTTGTGTTTCTGCTCTACAATGAAGTGAATCAGCTATATGTATACCTGTATCTCCTACCTCTTGGACCTCCCTCCCGCCGCCCCCGCCCCCCGCCCCATCCCATCCATCTAGGTCATCACAGAGCACCGAGCTGAGCTCCCTGTGCTATACAGCAGGTTCCCACTAGCTATCTATTTTACACATGGTAGTGTATTTATTGTCAAACCTAATCTCCCAATTTGTCCCACCTTCCCCTTCCCCCCGTGTTCACATGTCCATTCTCTATATCGGTGTCTCTATTCCTACCCTACAAATAGGTTCATCTGTAACATTTTTCTAGATTGCACAGATATGTCTTAAAATACCATATTTGTTTTTCTCTTTCTGGCTTACTTCACTCTGTATGACAGACTCTAGGTCCATCCACATCTCTGCAAATGACCCAATTTCATTCCTTTTTATGGCTGAGTAATATTCCATTGTATATATGTACCACATCTTTATCCATTCATCTATCATTGGACGTTTAGGTTGTTTCCATGTCCTGGCTATTGTAAATAGTGCTGCAATGAACATGGGGGTACATGTGTCCTTTTGAATTATGGTTTTCTCAGGGTATATTCCCAGTAGTGGGAGTGCTGGGTCATATGGTAGTTCTGTTTTTAGTTTTTTAAGGAACCTCCATACTGTTCTCCCTAGTGGCTGTATCAATATACATTCCCACCAACAGTGTAGGAGGGTTTCCTTTTCTCCACACCCTCTCCAGCATTTACTGTTCGTAGATTTTTTGATGGCCATTCTGACCAGTGTGAGATGATACCTCACTGTAGTTTTGATTTGCATTTCTCTAATAATTAGTGATGCTGAGCATCTTTTCACATGCTTCTTAGCCATCTGTATGTCTTCTTTGGTGAAATGACCATTTAGGTCTTCTGCCCATTTTTTAATTGGGTTGTTTGTTTTTTCGATATTGAGCTCCATGAGCTGTTTGTATATTTTAGAGATTAATCCTTTGACCGTTGCTTCATTTGCAAATATTTTCTCCCATTCTGAGAGCTGTTTCTTTCTCTTGTTTATGGTTTCCTTTGCTGTGCAAAAGCTTTTAAGTTTCATTAGGTCCCATTTGTTTATTTTTGGTTTTATTTTCATTACTCTAGGAGGTGGGTCAAAAAAGATGTGTTTTTCCTATGTTTTCCTCTAAGAGTTTTATAGTGTCTGGTCCTACATTTAGGTCTTTAATCCTTTTGGAGTTTATTTTTGTGTATGGTGTTAGGGAGTGTTCTAATTTCATTCTTTTACATGTAGCTGTCCAGTTTTCTCATCACCACTTATTGAAGAGGCTGTCTTTTCTCCATTGTATGTTCTTGCCTCCTTTGTCATAAATTAGGTGACCATATGTGTGTGGGCTTATCTCTGGGCTTTCTATCCTGCACCATTGATCTACATTTCTGTTTTTGTGCCAGTACCATACTGTCTTGATTACTGTAGCTTTGTAGTAGAGTTTGAAGTCAGGGATTCCTCCAGCTCCATTTTTCCTTCTCAAGATTGCTTTGGCTATTCGGGGTCTTTTGTGTTTCCACACAAATTGTAAAATTTTTTGTTCTAATTCTGTGAAGAATGCCATTGGTAGTTTGATAGGGATTGCACTGAATCTGTAGATTGCTTTGGGTAGTATAGTCATTTCACAATATTGATTCTTCCAATCCAAGGACATGGTACATTTCTCCATCTGTTTATGTCATCTTTAATTTCTTTCATCAGTGTTTTATAGTTTTCTGAGTACAAGTTTTCTGCCTCCTTAGGTAGGTTTATTCCTAGGTATTTTGTTCTTTTTGTTGCGATGGTAAATGGGATTGTTTCCTTAATTTCTCTTTCTGATTTTTCCTTGTTAGTGTATAGGAATGCAAGAGATTTCTGTGCATTAATTTTGTATCCTGCAACTTTACCAAATTCATTGATTAGCTCTAGTAGTTTTCTGGTGGCATCTTTAGGATTTTCTATGTATAGTATCATATCATCTGCAAACAGTGACAGTTTGACTTCTTCTTTTCCAATCTGTATTCCTTTTATTTTTCTTCTCTGATTGTCGTGGCTAGGACTTCAAAACTATGTTGAATAAGAGTGGACATCCTTGTCTTGTTCCTGATCTTAGTGGAAATGCTTTCAGTTTTTTACCATTGAGTATGATGCTTGCTGTGGGTTTATCATATATGGCCTTTATTATGTTGAGGTAGGTTCCCTCTATGCCCATTTTCTGGAGAGTTTTTATCGTAAATGGTGTTGACTTTTGTCAAAAGTTTTTTCTGAGTCTACTGAGATGACCATATGGTTTTTCTCCTTCGATTTATTAATATGGTGTATCACACTGATTGATTTGCATATACTGAAGAATCCTTGCATTCCTGGGATAAATCCCACTTGATCATGGTGTATGATCCTTTTAATGTGCTCTTGGATTCTGTTTGCTAGTATGTTTTTGAGGATTTTTGCATCTATGTTCATCAGTGATATTGGCCTGCAGTTTTCTTTCTTTGTGACATCTTTCTTTCTTTGTGACATCTTTGTCTGGTTTTGGTATCAGGGTGATGGTGGTTTTGTAGAATGAATTTGGGAGTGTTCCGCCCTCTGCAATTTTTGGAAGAGTTTGAGAAGGATCAGCGTTAGCTCTTCTCTAAATGCTTTATAGAATTTGCCTAAGAAGCCATCTGGTCCTGGACTTTTGTTTGTTGGAAGATTTTTAATTACAGTTTCAATTTCATTACCTGTTTATATTTTCTAATTCTTCCTGGTTCAGTCTTGGAAAATTGTACCTTTCCAAGAATTGTCCATTTCTTCCAGCTTGTCCATTTTATTGGCATATAATTGTTTGTAGTAGTCTCTTATAATCCTTTGTATTTCTGCAGTGTCAGTTGTGATTTCTCCTTTTTCATTTCTATTTTTATTGATCTGCATCCTCTCCCTTTTTTTCTTGATGAGTCTTGCCTAAAGGTTTATCAATTTTGGTTATCTTCTCAAAGAACCAACTTTTAGTTTCATTGATCTTTGCTATTATTTTCTTCATTTCTATTTCATTTATTTCTTCTCTGATCTTTGTGATTTCTTTCCTTCTACTGACTCTGGGTTTTCTTTGTTCTTGTTTCTCTAGTTGCTTTAGGTGTAAGGTTAGATTGTTTATTTGAGATTTTTCTTGGTTCTTGAAGTGAGACTGAATTGCTATAAACTTGCCTCTTAGAAGTGCTTTTGTTGCATCCCGTGATTTTGGATCACTGTGTTTTTGTTGTCATTTGTTTCTATGTATTTTTAAATTTCTTCTTAGATTTCTTCAGTGATCTCTTGGTTATTTAGTAGCGTACTGTTTAGCCTCCATGTATTTGTGTTTTTTACAGTTTTTTTCCTGTAACTGATTTCCAGTCTCATAGTGTTGTAGTCAGAAAAGATGCTTGATATGATTTCAATTTTCTTAAATTTTCTGAGGCTTGTGACCCAAGACGTGATCTATCCTGGAGAATGTTCTGTGTGCACGTGAGAAGAAAGTGTGTTCAAGCAGAACTATGTTACTAAGTTTCATCTTCTAGTATATTTTTGCTTAGCAGTTCTTAAAGAATTAGCAAATATGTGTCTGATTATCTCATCCTCAAAAAATTAGACCAATTTTACTTCCTTACATTACTGTTCTTAAATGTTACTTAATGTATAAAGGAAACATTTTAATGGTATACACAGCTAAGCTAAGAGACATCACAATTTCCAAAGGGTTCCTTTTTGGCCTAATGAATATAACATAAAAATTTAACTCTAGGAAGAGTAAAATGGCACAACCTTTTGGGATGGTAATTTTAGCAATATTCATCAAAATTTAAAACGTGCAAATGCTTTGACCCAGCAGTTTCACAGCCAGGGAATTGTCTGCCAAGAGTACACTATGTTTTCTAAAGCACTGCTTATGATGACAAAAACTGAAAACAATCTAAATGCCCATCAGTAGGGGACTTTTAAATTATGGTACCTTCATATAGTGATTCAGTATATATTAGCATACATACACATATTTGGAAGCATATACAATAAACTGTGATTAATGCTTATATCTGCTAAGCAATATTCAGAGTTGGAAAAAGTTTCTTTTTCAATTTTATAAATATAAAATTGAACTGTGTGAATTTTGAGATGAACTCTAAATCAGTTTTAAAATCTACACATTATCTGAAGGAATTAGATACACATTTGACATAAATTAAATCATATTTTAGTTCTAAAAAACCATCAGATAGATAATTAAGCCAAATGCTACTTGATGTTTTCTTTTGTTGAGTATATCTTTAAAATGCGGTCAAATATAAGTTCATATGCAGGAGTGTCCAGATTTCTTTTCTGGGACAGAGGTAATTTATAAAGTATTTTTGATTAATTCAAATGGATCAGAGACCTAAATATAAGAGAAAGCTAAAACCATAAAACTCTTAGAAGAAAACACAAGAATAAATCACTGTGACCTTAGATTAGGCAATCTTTTAGATATGACCCAAAAGAAAATGAAAAGTGAAAAGACAACCCACAGAATGGGAGATATTTTCAAATCATATATCTAATAAGGTATTTTTATCTAGAAGGTAAGAACTTTATAAAGACCTTTACCAATCAGTAGTAAAAAGACAACCTAATTTTGAAATGGGCAAAGCATCTAAATAGACAGTTTTCCAAAGAAGACATACAAATGGTCAACACCATGATGAGATACCACTTCACATCCACTAGAATGGCTACAATAAAAAAGACACATAATTACAAGTGTTGCTGAAGATGGAGAAATTGGAAGCTTCATACACAGCCAGTGGGGAGATGTAACATGGTACAGTGCAGCCACTTTGGAAAGTAGTCCGGCAGTTTCTCAAAAGGTTAAACAGAGTTACCATACAAGC
This sequence comes from Pseudorca crassidens, assembly GCF_039906515.1. Lineage (NCBI taxonomy): Eukaryota > Metazoa > Chordata > Mammalia > Artiodactyla > Delphinidae > Pseudorca > Pseudorca crassidens. Next base: position 45,825,833 of record NC_090303.1, read on the forward strand.
AGTTCCACTCATGGGTATATACTCAACAGAAATGAAAACATCATGTTCACACAAAAACTTGTATATAAACTTCACAGCAGAATTACTCATAATAGCCAAAAAGTAGAAACAATGGAAATGTTTATCAGTTAATGACTGGATAATAAAATCTGTATGATTGAATATTATTTGGCAATAAAAAGGAATGAAGTACTGATACATACATACATACATACAGTCCACAATATTAAAGAAAAAAGTGACTCAAACATCCCATGTAACCTTACCTTGGACACTTCCTCTTTCCCGTTATTTTCTTTAATGAATACCTTTTCTAATTCGGGACTTATTCCTTCTACATTGCAGGGGACACGTGAAACAGATGATTTTGGCACTGATACATTTGATAGTGGCATAGGGACTGATCTTGATCCAGTAGCCTACAAAACAGAAGATAAGGTGTTATCAAATTATTTGTGGCCAAAGAAATCAAGAACTAAAGAGCATGGTAAATCTTAAAAGAGAAACTCAAGGAGCAGAGTTATTTTGAAATTTCAAATACAATATAAATTCAGATACACATACAGCAGTTTCGGTTCCAAAGTAAGGTAAAAATTACAGAGTCAAAGTAATCCTTTATGTAAGTATAAAGGTACGATTGTAAACTGTACACACTTTTCCAGTAGAATGGCAGAAATCGAGTGTCCTCTGCGCTGTTTAATTTTTTTTCTTTTTTGTTTTTACTGGAAAAGCATAGTTGAAATCATGTAAGTTAAGTGTATCACGTGACACTTCAGCTCTGCTCTGTGCCTGTGTATGTGTTCAAAAGATTTGTTCCCTGCACTGTGACGATTACCTTCTAGTATTTTTCATTTCCATTTTATCAACCATTTAAGAAAGGCTTTTGGATTACTAAGTAGTTTGGCAACAATATCATGTTAAGTTCAGTAACACTCACTTAACAACTATAAGGTTGCTTTCAAAAGTCCTTTGGAGGAGTTGTCAAAAATTAACCACCTCTCATAGCTGTCCTGCCAGAGGTACCACAAAGTGTAAGACAAGCCTTTTGATGCTCAAGGAACTTTAAGAACAGAAAGGAAATAAGAAAAATAAAGATGAACAAGGTAAAAAAGAACAGTATATGATCTCTACCTTATTCTGAATGATTAAAGTTGATATATATGATTCATAATGAGGTAGACAGCTAGTCATTGATTAAATGAATAATATATTTCCCATACTCAGTGCGGTGCTCCTGCCATCTGTAAACTGCTGCCCACGAATGTCCTTTGTCTCATTATTAATGCATGAGCTTTTTTCATATTAAAGTTGTAACTCTTTGTCATACACTTACTGTTTACTTTAGTATGAAATATCTTTCAGTACTTTTATGGTTTTTCATATTTAAATATTTAACCTACCGTGATTTATTTTTGTGTATGTTATGAAATAGTATTTTTTCCCACATAGTAATCAAACTGCCCCAACATTTCTTTATGGATTCTGTATTTGATTTCCTTGAGTTGTTACTTGATAATCCCTATACAGAGCTCCACTTTAACTGCTATAACTTTATAGCAGTTACATTTTGCATTTTGGTATCCTATAGGGAAAGCCTTTTCAAATTTTCTTTTTAACTGGCATTACTTTTCCATATTACCTTTGAAAATAACTTTTAAAGTAATAAAACAATTCCTTTTACATTTCCATTGGAACTCAATTTGTATGTTAATTTTGGGCAAATTACTATTTGAAAAATATTGAGTCTTCCCATGCATGAATGACTTCCCATTTGTCTCTATTTTATATTTCATATCCTCAATAAAGTCTTATAGTTTGCATATTTCTTTTAAGCCTAGGCATTTTATATTTTTTATTATATATATACTAACATGTTATTGCTAGTTGTAACATAATAAGAAATATGTACTTGGTTTCTACCCCTGGTTCCTGACAGAGTTCCTAAAATCTTATAATATCCTGAGGGACAGGGGCACTAGGAGCATCTTTTGTTCCAATATTTGGTTTCTGACACCAGTCCTGACACATAGCTCCTAAATCCCTTGGAATTGCCTGGGAGATGGGACCAAGAGTTTTTTGTTCTAATGAGGTGACTCTTGGTGGGTTCCTGAATAGGTTCCAAATGGGGGGGCTGGTCACTAGAAAGAAGCCATGATTAGAACCTTGGAACTTCCAGTCCAACCCCCATCCCCCTCATCCTCTGGTGAGGAGAGGGGCTGGAGACTGAGTTAATAATTAATCATGCCTATGTGATGAAGCCTCCCAAAACATCCCTACACTACGGGTTCAGAGAGCTTCCAGGTTGGTGAACACACATCCATATACCAGAAGGGTGGCACACCCCAACTCCATGCGAGCAGAAGCTCTTGCACGTGACTTACTTACAGACGTTGCCCTGTGCACCTCTTCATCCTGCTGTTCATCTGTATGTATCCTTTATTATATCCTTTGTAATAAACAAGGAAATGTGTTTCCCTGAGTTCTTTGAGCAGTTACAACGAGTGACTGAACCTGAAGAAGGGACTGTGGGAATCCCTTCTTTATAGCCAGTAGGTCAAAAGTACAATGACAATCTGGACCTTTCAACTGGCATCTGAAGAGGGGCAGTTTTGTGGGGCGGAGTCCTTCACCTGTGAGGTCTGTGCTAACTCCACGTAGTTAGTGGTATAACTGAATTGGAGGACACTTGGTTGGTGTCTGGCGAGTCGGAGAATTGGTTGGTATGGGAAAAAAATCTCACACATTTGGTGTCAGGAATGTTATAAGCAGAGGGAAACAGTAGTTTACCTTTACTAGTATAGGAGAAAACAACTGATTTTTATATGTTTACATTTTATCTGATCATTAAGTTCTCAGTTTTTCTCCTTTTTATTGTAAAAAATTATAATCATAAATATAATTAAACAGAATAGTATAATGAACACTCAGGTGCACGTCATCCAGTTCCAAAACTTATCAACATTTTCTAACTTTATTTCATCTAAACATCCACTTGTTTTTGTTCTTTGAGTATATTAAAGCACATTCTAGACTTCATAGTTCATCTACAACTATTCCAGTAGGTATAGCAAAAGATAATAACAATAATAATTTTTTTTTTTTTTTTTGCGGTACGCGGGCCTCTCACTGTTGTGGCATCTCCCGTTGCGGAGCATAGGCTTCGGACGCGCAGGCTCAGCGGCCGTGGCTCACGGGCCCAGCCGCTCCGCAGCATGTGGGATCTTCCCGGACTGGGGCATGAACCCGTGTCCCCTGCATCGGCAGGCAGACTCTCAACCACTGCGCCACCAGGGAAGCCCAAAAGATAATTATTTTTAAACATAACTACAATGCCAAAAAATTCAATGTAAATTGGGAATAAGTGTATAAATTTTTTCTGTTAAATCAATATGTCAATAGATATACTATAAATGCATTGGGCTCTTACAGAAAAGGTGTTTGAAATAAACAAAATAAGAATAATATATTAATTCTTCCAGATTAAGAAGAAAAAGTAAGGCATATGTGAATTTTCTCTTGAAATGTCTGAGGCTTGCTTGCCAACTACATGTTTGTTTTACAGCTTTGATGAGGTATAACTGACATACAATAAAATCCTCCCATTTTAAGTATGTAGCTCATTGAGCTTTGTAAATATATAGTCATCCAGTTATCAGTATAATCACATTTTAGAAACTTCTATCATCCAAAAAATTTCTCTAGGGCTTTTCTACAGTCAATTCCCACCCCTAATACTTTGCATCATTTTGCTTTTTTGAGGATTTAATGTAATGAATCATACAGTATGTAGCCTTTTACTTCTGACTTCTTTCACTTGCCATGATGTTTTTGAGATTCATCCATGTTGTTGTAAGTACCAGTAGTTCCTTCCTTTTTACTGCTGAATAGTATTATACTATATGGATGTATGAAGGGCTGTTTATCCATTCACCAGTTCATGGATATTTGTTGGCTTCCATTTTTTGACTCTTATAGATACTGCTGCCATGAACAATGATATACAAGTCTCTGTCTGGACATATGTTTTTATTTCTTGTGGACAGATACCAAAGAGTGGAATTCCTGGGCTATATGGTCAGTGTATGTTTAATTTCTTAAGAAAATGCCAAACTTCTTTCCAAAGTAGCTGTACCATTTTGTGTTGCCACCAGCAATGTGTGGCTGTTCTTGTTGCCTCACATCCTTATCAACACTTGGTATTGTCAATATCTTCCATTTTAGCCATCCTATCATTAGTTTTTTAATAGTTTAGTAAATTCACTTTGATCTTCTAAATATACAACAATATCGTATGCACAGTGATAACATTTCTTACTGCTCTGTCTAGAACCTCTAAACTACTAGCAAATAACATCAATAATTACAGACATCTATGACTTCACTTTTATTTTAACAGAAATACTTCCAGTATTTTATTGTTAGGATCTAACTACATTTGCAGTTAGTCCCATTAGGAAGTGTCCTATTTTAGGATAAGTTTTTATCACATATGGATACTGAGTTTTTATCAAGTGTTATTATGTTATTCAGCATCTACTTTGACTTTCTGATGCAATGAACTAACCTAATACATTTCCTAATGTTGAATTATCCTTACATTTGTGAAACAACCCCTAATTAGATTTTTTTGATATACTACTTGGGTTTCTCCTGCTATACTGACTATATTTTATTTACTAAAATTTACATTAATATTTGTAAGTAAATTTGGCCTAGAATAGCATTACCCGAAGTTTGTTCCATGGGGATGTGAGTACATGTTTGGGGTGGGGGTGGGAGGACAAAAAAACGAATTCTCAATTTCTTCCTAAGTCAGATAGGGGTAAAATATATCAAGAGACACAGAGAGAGATGGGTTAAGGTACTATTAGGAAGATTAAATAAGATAATGCCCAGAGTTGCTTAGTAAGTGAATGAGCTAGGATATCAGCCCAGGCCAGTAACAGTCATCCTGGTGACCACTACACTCTGTTATGTCTGTTATTAAAAGATTACACATATGGCTAAAACAAAAACTTCTTAAAACAAACATTGTAATGTAACAGAGCTAGAGATTTACATTAATTTTTTTTTAATCCTAAAATGATGGGTTCTCCTTTATAACGAACCCTTTAAAAGGAATTATTCCAATCTGGACAAGAAGTTAGCCTACCTGAGTGTGATTGATTGCTATATGGTTGCCATGGAGAGGTGACTGACGATCCTTCTCTTTACTGTGCCGACTGCTCTGCTTACTACGTTGTAGTTGCTGCCTCAGTTTGGCAATCTGCTTTGGGGAGAAGGGATGAGAAGCAAGAAGAGAACAGAAGTGAATACCAAGCTTTAAGTATTTATTTCTTTAATTTTAGATGTTAAAAAATAAAATTTTTATCAAAGATTTCAAGAAGAGACTATTTCACTACAGTGATTTATTCTCCAAGTTTTAATAATTAAAACTATTGAAAATAAGAAATAAATATATGCTACAAATTCTTCACTTATACGATTTAAATATTGTTGGTAAATACATAGACTAAATTTCCCCAGATTATTTCATATTTTACCTTTGTAACACCAGAAACATCTTCCCCTTTAAACACTTTTTCTAAGATGAAAAACTAGTATTTCACATGCCTATTGATTAAAGTCAAACCCAATCTCTTAATATAGGGACCTCATTAAGTTTTTAAGTTCCCATTTTATATAAACAAAATGGATCTGGTAGACCAATTACTAAACACTTTAAAATTGTAAATCCCATGGTGTAAATCGTATGGCATTTAGCATTAGTTACTTGTTAGTATTTAATATCTTACTATTATATTACTCTTAGTCACAAAATCTTTATTTTCCAGCTTTACTGAAACATAAATGACATATAACATTGTGTAAGTTTAAGGTGTACAATTTTTTTAAAAAATAAATTTATTTATTTATTTTTGGCTGCACTGGGTCTTCATTGCTGCAGATGGGCTTTCTCTAGCTGCAGCGAGCGGGGGCTACTCTTCATTGCAGTGTGCGCAGGCTTTCATTGCAGTGTCTTCCCTTGTTGCCGTGCATGGGCTCTAGGGTGCACAGGCTTCAGTAGTTGTGGCTCACGGGCTCTAGAGCGCAGGCTCAGTAGTTGTGGCGCATGGGCTTAGTTGCTCTGCTGCATGTGGGATCTTCACAGACCAGGGATTGAACCTGTGTCCCCTGCACTGGCAGGCGGATTCTTAACCACTGCACTACCGGGTAAGTCCCTGTACAACATGTTGATTTGATGCTATTATATATTGCAAAATGACACCACTGTAGCATAAGTTAATACCTCCATCCCATTACATAATTACCATTTCTCTTTGGGGGTGAGAACATTTGAGATTTACTCTCTTAGCAACTTTCAAGTATGTATAATACAGTATTATTAACTATAATCAAAATTCTGTACATTAGATCCCCTGAACTTACTCATCTTACAATTGGAAGTATGTACCCTTTGACCACTCCCCTTTACCCTCCAGTCTAGCAACCACCACTCTACGCTCAGTTTCTATGAGTTTAGTTTTTCTTAGATCCCACAAACAAGTAATACCATACAGTATTTGTCTTTCTTTGTCTGACTTATTTCACTTAGCATAATGCCCTCAAGGTTCATCAATGTTGTTTACAAATGGCAGGATTTCCTTCTTTCTCATTGATGAATGTATGTACCACATCTTTATCCACTTCTCCATTGACAGATACTTGGCTACAGTGACACAACTTTTTTCAAAACAAATATAACTTAGGAGTGTATTCTCCTAAATGGAACTGTAAAACTCCCAGACTTAAGGCTTAAGAGAAAAGTCATTTCTACCATATGGCTTGGAATTCATTAAACTATTAACATATTTTAGGTGCTATATGATCTTCTTAAACTGTGCTAGACCTGAAGTAAAATATACCTGAGCATTTTCAAAGGGAATCATTAGCAATTTGGGGGAAGTTACTTAATATTGGTATTACTTTCCTTGTAGAAAAGATGACATTAATCAATTAATAGTTACTCCTTGAACACATACAGTGAGGTCAGTTTTATGTTACCTACTAGGCAAAGTGCAAATACAAAGTAAAGTGTGTAAAATATATTGATTTCCTCAAAGAGATGTTTAGCAAAATGCTTACTTGGAATAACCATGGCAATGAAAAGCAAAATAGTTGCTATTAAAGCCTGTTAATGGTCAAGGGGAAATGTATATAGGTTGCTGGAGAAACTTACAAACAGAAGAGAAGCAGCATGGAAGAAAATAAAGCACCTAAAAGAGTAATCTATACCCTTTATTTAAAATAAGATCCTCTAATTTTTTGAAACTCTTTGTAGCTTATGGACATCGCATACAATTTCCTTGCAAAGATATATAAATAAGATTATCTATGTTAATATTTGTGTTCCTTGCTCTCTGTTGAAATGACATCGTTTTCTTCTAGAGAACATTAATTTTCATGAGAAAAGGAATCAAAATTAGTAGGTAATCATTATAAATCAAGAGAGATTATACTCTATGATAAAAATAAATAGAATTTCAAATTGTACAAGTTATTTAATTAGGATAGGGGTATAAAATTAAGTGTTTTCTGAATATTAATGATGTTTCAGTGGTTTTTCAAAACTGGCAAGAGCTTGTAGAGAAGAGCCCATAATGCTTACAGATTAATCAAAGCAATTTGTACTTTTTAATTTTTAAAAATAATCTTTAAAAATAAACAAACAAAAATAATCTGAAAATTGATCAATCCTAATCACTCTTTTTAAAGGCCTTTGAGATATCATATTAAGCCGAAAAAGTTTTTGTTCTAAATAGCTTTACCAAACCCCTGAAAACAAAAAGCATACATAATGGTACACACCTTACTTTGCTTGGAATATCAGCTTAAACTATGCAACCTTATAGTTTCCACACAATACTGTTTATCTTTTTTTTTTTTTTTTTTTTTTTTTTTTGCGGTACGCAGGCCTCGCACTGTTGTGGCCTCTCCCGTTGCGGAGCACAGGCTCCCGACGCGCAGGCTCAGCGGCCATGGCTCACGGGTCCAGCCGCTCCGCGGCATGTCGGATCTTCCCAGACCGGGGCATGAACCCGTGTCCCCTGCATCGGCAGGCGGACTCTCAACCACTGCGCCACCAGGGAAGCCCTAATACTGTTTATCTTTGGATTATAACATAGTTCTGCTTTTGTTTACAACTTAGAAGAGATCAGAGTAAAAAGGAAGCCCATCTTAATATATATACTCAAAACATTACAACTGTTACTCAAGAACCATGTAAAATGAAAATAAGATATAGGGCTTCCGAAGCCATCTCTTCTCCCTAAGTTCAGTACCAGTAGACAGTAGACACACAAAGGCATCTCTGGGAGGAAGGGGCAGAGGGAGTTGTAATTTCCACCCTACACTCACACACCCCTCCCATCTCATCCGTAGTTCCAAACCTCTGCCTAAGACAACCTCTCTAATCAATCCCATGTTCCAATGCATCACACAAAGCTCTTGGTCCTCACTTCGGTGGGCCTACCCACCCTAGTTACTACAATGAAATGCCCATACAACCTTCCTTTACAAAGGGAACCCAAAGTTATACTGACTGGATTTCTTAAACTATAGATGAATCTTACTTGTGTTTCTAAATATCCATTAGCAATGCTGTGGCCTTAAGGAAAAAATTAAGAATGGACTTTGAGGGTATTATACTAAGTGAAATAAGTCAGACAAAGAAAGGCAAATACTGTATGATCTCACTCATACATGGAATCTGAAAAAATAAAACCAAAACCAACTCACAGAACCAGAGAACAGGGTCTGGTGGGGGGCAGAAAATGGGTGAGAGTGGTTAAAAGGGTACAAGCGTCTGGTTATAAGATGAGTAAGTTCTGGGGATGTAATGTAAAGCATAGTGACTCTAGATAATAATACTCTATAGTATATTTGACAGTTGCTATGAAAATAGATCTTAAAAGTTCTCCACATACACAAAAATTATAAAAATGTTGAGGTGATGGATGTGTTAACTAACCTTCTCGTGGTAATAACTTTGCAATATATACATATATCAAATCATTATGTTGTATATACCTTAAACTTATATGATGCTATATGTCAATTATATCTCAATGAAGCTTAAAGAAAAAAAATTAAGAGGGAAGGAGATAGGAGCATTCTCTAAACATGAAAGGGGTCCTAGGCACGTGAGCTCCAAAGTTTGAAAAAGTTAGGGACTAAGTAAGCCTGGGTCATAAAGAAGAAATAATATTGTAGAGAGAAGAATTAGCACAAATACAAAGCAATGACTAAAATATTTGTGGAATTAGATGAAGAAAAATCAGAGACTGGCCCCACTGAAAAGCTAAGAACTAGGAACACATTTCACTGTAAACTTTTGGAAACGTGATAACATCACCCTTGTTTATTTGCTATTTTTGTCCTGTTAGTTTCCCCCACTATTGTTAACATTTAAAAACAGGAAAAAAGGGCTTCCCTGGTAGGCCAGTGGTTAAGAATCTGCCTGCCAATGCAGGGGACATGGGTTCGAGCCCTGGTCCAGGAAGACCCCACATGCTGTGGAGCAACTAAGCCCGTGCACCACAAGTACTAAGCCTGTGCTCTAGAGCCCACGAACCACAACTACTGAAGCCCGTGTGCCGCAACTGCTGAAGCCCGCGCCTAGAGCCCATGCTTCACAATGAGAAGCCACCGCAATGAGAAGCCCGCGCACCGCAACGAACAGTAGCCGCTGCTCGTCACAACTAGAGAAAGCCCACGCGCAGCAACAAAGACCCAACGCAGCCAAAAATAAATAAATAATTAATTTAAAATAATAATAAAAATAAAAACAGAAAAAAACTAAACTCTGAGCCTCAAAAGACTGGTTGAGTACTTTTGCCTCAGGTAGTGAAAGGGAGGGAGGGTAATATTTCTCAGAATGAATTCTATAGTAGGCCAAGGAACTGAGACATCTTAAACAGACTAAGTGGCTGCAGTAGGAAGGGAAGCAGAATCCTGGGGCTTTTGAAAGAGGAAAATAAAAAGTGAGAAGAGAGCTTGATTAACGCCAGGAATGGCACTTTGTCACATGCATTTATATGAATTCTCTCATTCATTTCTCAATAAAAACATATGAGATAGGTACTATTATTATCCCCACTTTATAGGTGAGGAAACTGAGAGGTAGGAAGGTTAGCTTGTTGAAAGCCACACAGTTAAGTGGTGAAACATGTATATGAACTTAGGAAGTGGAATTCCAGAGTCTGCTCTCTTAATCACTATTCTGTATTGCCTAAAGGATCAAGTTAATAACTCATAAGGAGATAAAGAAATCTTACAAAAAGTGAAGACAGACATACAAATGGGAATAATACACAAATGACAGTAGTTGAACTGTTAAGAAAAAAGGCCCCCAAACAATTACTAAAGATATTAACCCAACAAATTTTTCTGAAAATCTAGTTTCAGAGGTTATGAATCTCAAGCTGTTATTTCTCTTTTATATGAAAAAAAGAGAATATGTGACAAACTTTAGTGCTTGTAAAGATCAATGTCTCAAAAGAAAGGTTCTGCAGTCTAAAAACAAATTTTACATATTATATCCTTTGACAGTGTTCAAAGGAATTTAAAATGCAACACATTACCTACTCTAATACTAAAAATAAAAATTTAAAACTTCTTTTTGTTTAATATAAATATGAATAATTCATGTTGTTTTCCTGTTTTTCTAATGAAACCCTAATGAAATAAATGCTGTTTATTCGGCCCTCTGATATCCAAATGCACAAACATAGGCATATGTATGCACAAACGTGCATATATAAAGAACACAGATATGTAAGCACATACACATGCACGGGGAGTTGTCACCTGCATGCACATCACCTTTACACATGCCCACGGACAGACATGCTTGCCCACATGCAGACTCACACAAGCCCCCACCCCCAGTAACAAAGAGAGAGATTTACACAGATCCATTCCCACAAATATAGCTAGCTTTGGGACAATTGTTATACACATAAAATAGTTTTTAATATAGACATGTATTTACCAATAAGGCATATTTGTCAACAGAGGAATGATGACAACAATATCAGACTAACATTTAAAGAACACTTGGTCCATAAACCCACTAGATTCCACAGATATATTGTAACTGTTTTACAGATGAGGAAACACTTTGAAAAATAAAGTACCTTTCCCAAGGTAACACAGCTAATAAATGGCAGGTCCAGTCCTTTAGCCTTTAGTTCGTAACCCCTTTCTATTACCTACAGGGCTGCTGAAAATAATACTGTGTTAATGTTCGCAAATAACTACCAGTCACTATGTATTGGCTCATAATCTCAACCACTTCGCCAAGTAACTTCCTTTCTTAATGCTGTAGATATTGCAAGATGTGAAACTGCAATAAAGGTGAACATAAATTTGATGAAGCAATTAACTGATTACATACTAAATTAATGATATATTTCTTTTTTGATAAGCAGTTTAATAACCTTAAATATTGTTCATATTGGATCCAGTTTTAAACAATGAAAATATTATAAAACATCTTTACAATTCAGTTTAATATGGACTCAGAAGTTATTGGATAAATATTTGTATTTTTAAAAGACTTTACCACATAATTAAATAAAAATTCTTCAGACTGTTGTTTTTTAGGTCCAGAGAAAATATTATTGCAATTTTCCCCTAGTATAGTATGATAAAACAATTTTTTTTCATTAGGGCAGAATGTATACTTTTACTAAAACTATAAGGAAACTTTTATTTTTCTTAAAAAAGGAAGACCACAACAATATTTTTTAATCACTATTTGATCAGAAGCAAGAAACTTCCCTAATCATTTCACTTAGAGAAAAACTATCCCACTAATAAGAAGAGGGCTTATTGGTGAGATAAAGAAGCAATCCATGATTCTTCCTTTTATCCACTGAAGGACTTAAGAATAGTAAACTCACCTTTTGCAACTTATCTTTATCAAAATCAGAAATAGTATAAAGTCAAAACAACAATACAGTAATATCACTTATATTCTCTCTGGGAACATCACCCTCTGGGATAAAGAGTAGTTTATACTTAACTGCTTACTATGAAAACAGTGGATTCTCCAAGTTCTGTTTCTCTCCTATAATGTGATCTACTTACTATATGTGTAGGCATCCATTTAGGCCCTCCCCATCACCCCCGCTGGACTTGGGGTTCAGGGGAACTAATGCAAACTCGATAGTCTTGATACCTGCTGTGCAGTGAATAATAAAGTCCATTGTTTCTAAACCACGAGCCTCATGACTTCTGCCAGCATCCATGAAATAGTAAAAAGCTAACTTATTAGGTTATAAGTAGGAAAAAATCAAATCCAAGATGTGGAGGGTATACTTCCTCTTTTGCCTCAAATGAAGAGAAAGGAGTTTTAATGGAACAACTTGGAAGGACTGACTGTTCCTCACAGATAAGAAGACCTGATGGACTGGAATCTGACTCCACCCCAGATACTGAAAACGTTGAGCTAGGATGATGGAGATTTACTCTTGCTTTAGAATCAGCCTAAATTCCCAGATAATTAACCAGATTTTTTTAATGTGCAAGCTTCCCAGTAACCATTCGGGAAATTTGAAAGTGAGAGTCATAGGAGGGTTGTCTTAGGTCCTACTTAAGAGGACCACCTAAAAGGGTAAACTGAGCTCAGCAGCTGAGAAACTGAATGTTATTTCTAGAATTCTAGAGGCTAAGGAGAGAGTAAGATAGAAGTGTAGATAAGAGATGTGCAGCAACAAGGGATGTCCAAAGAACCCATGAAATTACTCTACAAAAGAAGGTCAGTTTTAAAAATCTGTCAAGCCCAGCTAATTGACAGGTATCTGATAACAGTACCAGTCAAGTAGGAACATTTCTATTCCCCTTACCTCTCCCTCTCTCCCCCAAGCTCCAACTCCAGAGGGGTCAGAAATCGTAGCTGTGGAGTTAGGAAAGAGGTAAGCAAGAAAGACAAAAGGAGCCTCCGGGATCCCTTCACCCATGAAGTCATTCACCTGCAGTAGGCCCTAGCTAGAAGAGGAGTAGCTGCAACCATGAAATAAGTAGGAAGCTTTAACTGTTACGAGAGACTGGAAAGCAGGTTCACTTGAAGGAATCATAGGTGTGTAAGAGCTTCTGGTTTTGCACCATACACAAGAGATGAACTTCTCTCAATGAATAAGGATAGTGGGAGTTAATATAAAGTCCTTTTGTGATTATCCCTTAAAGTCTTAGTTGATTTTCCTAATATGTAATTAAGCTCTTTAAAAAGTAGATTGTATCTACTCTTTCTTTTGAAATTCTAGATGCTTTTACACAATATTGAGCATATAGTCTTATGCTTTGCTGCTATTCCATGAACAAATGCAGTGCCACTACAGGCTGACAATGTATCCTAAAATATATATTTAAAATGTACCTGTCTTCTCTTTTACCTCTATTAAATGTATACAAATCAAGTACTATAAAAACAGAAATAGAGTCAGATGTAGAAAACAAACTTACGGTTACCAGGGGAGAAAGCAGTGGCAGGGGGGAAGGGTGGAGGGAGAGATAAATTGGGAGATTGAGATTGACATATACACTATACTATATAAAATAGATAAATACTCTGTAATGACTTATGGGAAAACAATCTGAAAAAGAGTGAATATATGCATATGTATAACTAATTCACTTTGCTGTGCAGCAGAAACTAACACAACATTGTAAAATCAAGTATACTCCAATAAAAATTAAAAATAAAAGCACCATCAACAATAAAAAAGTGATAAGTACTAATTAAATCCTTATCATTTGCTTAGCAGACTTCTTAAACTGTAGATATGCTTTATAAATTAATTTTAAATTGTGTTATGTAAACAGGGAACCACATATCTAACCAATGGAAAAGTACACTTAAACATTTGTTTGGTTTGTAAAATCTAAATAAAGGTTGGGTTAACATCCCTCCAGTAAACATAATTCAAAGGAGGAAAAGTAATCTTTTCATAAAAGAAAATGATGTCTCACTTGAATTCATTTCCTTAACATGGACACAACCCATAACCTCACTGTACACTGGTATCAGTTAGTTTCTGACAAATGTGTTGATAATCGGTTTCCCATTTTTTTGTAGGTAATCTTTTTTCTAATTGCAAGAATGAGTAAGTGTGTGTGTGTGTGTGTGTGTGTGTGTGTGTGTGTGTGTCTGTGTGTGTGTGTGTGTGTGTGTCCTTGACCTACAACTCAGTTTACCTAGGGTGGAAATTTTTTCTTTGTCCTGTTTAAAATCCTTCGTGGAATTGATGGGCTTTTTCAATATGAAGACACATCACTCTCCAAATCTAGCATATTTTCAACCTTTAAGAAGTATCTCTTCCCTGATGCCTACTATTCTTACCTTCTGGAACTCCTTACTCAGTCTATTTTCCTGTTTCTTAACTCCTCTTTCATATTTTCAACCTCTATCTTTTAAAAAATTATTTTTAATTTTTTAAATTGAAGTACAGTTGATTTATAATGTGTTAGTTTCTGGTATACAGCAAAGTGATTCAGTTATATATCTGTATATTCTTTTCCATTATGGTTTATTACAGGATATCGAATATAGTTCCCTGTGCTATACAGTAGGTCCTTGTTGCTTATCTACTTTATATATAATAGTTTGTAACTGCTAAGCCCAAACACCTAGTTTATCTTCCCCTGCTCTCTTTCCCCTTTGGTAACCATAAGTTTGTTTTCTATGTCTGTGAGTCTGTTTCTGTTTTGTAAATAAGTTCATCTGTATCATATTTTAGATGCCACATATAAGTGATATCATATGATATTTGTCTTTGTCTGACTTACTTCACTTAGTATGATATCCCTAGGTCCATCCATGTTGCTGTAAATGGCATTGTTTCATTCTTTTTTATGATTGAGTAGTATTCCATTGTATATATGTATACAACATCTTTATCCACTAATCTATCGATGGACATTTAGGTTGCTTCCATGTTTTGGCTATCGTAAATAGTGCTGCCATGAACACTGGGGTGCGTGTATCTTTTCGCATTAGTTTTCTCTGGATATATGCCCAGGAGTGGGATTACTGGATCATATGGTAATTCTATTTTTAGTTTTTAAGGAACCTCCATACTGTTTTCCATAGTGGCTGCACCAATTTACTATCCCACCAACAGTGCAGGAGGGTTCCCTTTTCTCCACACCCTCTCCAGCATTTATTGTTTGTAGACTTTTTAATGCTGGCCATTCTGTCAACCTCTATCTTTTTATTCTATATTCTAGATGATTTGTTCATCCAGACTTTCTCAGTTGAGACTTTTGATTCACTAATTCTCTCTTCTGCTGTGTCAATTTAAGCCATCAAAGAGTTTAATTTCACCAACTTTTATTATATTTAAGACTTATAAAGGATCCTTTCTCTTTCTGCCTGTTCTTATTTACTTCTGTTCTCATTGTGAGCTACTGTTTCACTTGAAATTCTTAAACATTCTTATTTCTAAATTCTTTTTTGGGATTGTGTTCTTATTCTTATTTTCTCAGTTATGACTCTATTTAATGTATCTGCTGTCTCTTATGGCAATAGATTTCCTGACATACCCTAAAATACTTACTTGGAAGTTCTCTGTATGTGGGAGTTTTATATTTTGTGAACTCTTTACTGCCATATTGTTTCATGGTTCCTCAGACTAGTGCTTCAGAGTTGCATAGCTTCAGAGCAAAAGTCTTAAATCAGGAAGATTGGGGCTTTGCTCCCACATGGGTAGAGCTCTATTCCAGACACCACATCCACACACAACATATTTGGTTACTATTTCCATTTTTGTATAGAGGCTTGTCTGACCCACAAGAACACCAACAGTGTCAGGTGGAGTTTTTACAGGTCTAGTTTTACTGCCTGGAAACATGGTCCCAGTTCCCTGCTTTATGCAGACAGCCCAGTTCCAATCTCCCATTTGCAAGATATATTTGACTCTCTTAAAATGTGTAGTCTCTTAAATTTGGCTTAACTCACAGAAACCTGGCCAACACGATCCAGATTTCTGTGAGTCAGATAACATCAACATCCACTCATCACTAAGGATTTCCCTTCTATTCATGGTCTGCAGGGGTTTTCCTTGTCTTAAATGTAGCTAAAATATATTTACTTATGTATTTCTTTGAAAAATTTTCACACTGTAGTCTTAAAAGCTTGGAACAAAGTGGAAGCAGACTATTCAGGTGCTCTCACTGACATTTAAATCAGAAATCCAGATGCAAACTCTCTGAGGGGGACAGCATGTATGTGACTCAGGAAGAATGGACGTGATACAGCTGAATTTGATGCCGAGACAAGGAAGCAGGTCAAAAGTTGTTTGTTAAAAAAAAACACTGAACTTTAGTAGCATATAACTGAAAAGAAATTACTATTTCAATAATAGTTTTGGCTTTCATAATTTCCTCAGATTCCAATTCTGTCATCTTTTATAACTATTCTTATTTTTACTTTTAGTCTTTACCCATGTACTCATTTTTCCAGCCTCAGTTATATATCATTTAAAATTTAATATCTACCATGGACATAACATGGAAAACCTACTAGTCTTTTATGTTTATTCCTTTTTTTTCATCTTTATTGAAATGTAATTTACATTCCCTTAACTTCATCCATTGTAAGGGTAAAATTCAATAAGTTGTAATCACTTTGTAGTGTTGTACAAAATAATCAAAATTCAGTTTTAGGATTTTTTCATCACCCCCAAAATTTGCTTTGAGTCTATTTGTAGCCAATCACCCCTACCCCCACCCCATTCCAGCCACATGCAACCACTAATGGGCTTTTTTTCCCTCTATAGATTTGCCTTTTCTGGCATTTCAATATAAATGAAACCATACAATATGTAATCTTATTCATCTGGCTTCTTTCACTTAGCAGGAATTGGCAAGCTACAGTCTGCAAGCCAAATCTAGCAGGCCACATGTTTTTGTAAATAAAATTTATTGGAACATAACCATGTCCACTCCATATTGTCTATGGTTGCTTTCACACTACAATAGTGGAGTTGAGTAGTTGCAACAGAGGCTCTGTGGCCCACAAACCATAAAGTATTTACTATCTGGCTTTTTAGAGAAAAAAATTTGCTGACCCTTGACTTAGTAAAATGTTTTTGAAGTTCATTCCCACTGTAGCATGTATCAGTATTCAGTACAGTGTTCCTTTTCATTGCTGAACAGTATGCTATTGCATGAACACATGACATTTTGTTTATCCATTTACCAAACGGTGGATATTTCAATATTTTTTAGTTTTTAGCTATTATGAATAATTCTGCTATAAA
Organism: Pseudorca crassidens; assembly: GCF_039906515.1. Lineage (NCBI taxonomy): Eukaryota > Metazoa > Chordata > Mammalia > Artiodactyla > Delphinidae > Pseudorca > Pseudorca crassidens. Next base: position 45,843,136 of record NC_090303.1, read on the forward strand.
TGTTTGTGTAAATGTTTCAATGTAAACATGTGTTTTCATTTTTCTTATACAGAGTCCTAGGAATAGAATTTCTAGGTTATATGCAAAGTTTCTGATTAACTTTTAAAGAAACTGTTAAACTGTTTTCCAAAGTTGGCTGTATCATTTTATATTCCCAACAATGTCTGAGGGTTCCAGATGCTCTTCATTCTTGCTAACACTCAGCATTTTCTGTCATTTAAATTACAGTCATTGTAGTAGGTGTGTAGTTGTATCTCATGGTTTAAATCTGCATTTGCCTAATGAGGTTGAACACCTTTTCATGTGGTCATTTTCCATCCATACATCTTTGATGAAATACTTCTATCAAAGTCTTCCCCTTTTAAGTGCATTGTCTTACTGATTTTTAAGAGTTCTTTATACATTCCAGATATAAGTCCTATATCAGATATGATTTGCTAATATTTCTGTCTAGGGCTTGTCTTATCATTCCTTTAGTCATGTAGTGTAAACGTTCATTTAAATGAAGTTCAGTTTTTTTTCTTTTATGGCCTTACTCCTGGTGTTGTATCTAAAACTGCTTTGCCTAATCCAAGGTCTTCTAGAAGATCTAAAATTTTAGAGCTTATATTTAGGACTATGATTCATTTTGAGTTCATTTATCTCTACAGTGAGCGTCAAGGACCTAACTATTTTTCCTATATATGAATATATAATTATTCCAGTACCAGTTACCAGAAACGCTGTCCTTTTCAACTGAATTGCGTTGGCAGCTTTGTCGAACATTAACTGACCATAAAATATAAGGGTTTATTCATTGATTCACAATTTTGAATCATTTATCTATATTTCTTCTTTATGCTAATATTTTGCCAAATTTATTAATATAGATTTATAAGAAAGTATTGAAATTGTACCACGCAAGTCCTCCAAAGTTTTCCTTCTTTTCAAAATTACTTTCGGCCAATCTAGGCCCTTTACATTTCCACATAAATTTTAGTATTAGCTTGTCAATTTTTACCAAAAACAAAAACGCTGGGAAGAAAACAGGGATTATACTGAATCAATTTGGGGAGAATTACCATTTTAATAATAATACTGAGTCTTCCAATCCATGAACAAACTGTCTATCCATTTATTTAAATCTTTTAAAATTTTGTCCAGCAGTGTTTTGTTTTCAGTGTATAAATCTTGAACTGCTGTTGCTTAATTTATTCCTAAATATTATAATATTTTTGATGCAACTGTAATTGTTTTCTGATTTAGGGGATTGTTCATATCTAATATCTAGACAAGCGCTTGATTCCTTTCTTTTTTTATTATCTATTTTACACATATTAGTGTATATATATCAATCCCAATCTCCCAATTCATCCCACCACCAGGCCTTCCCCGCTTACCCCCCTTGGTGTCCATATGTTTGTTCTCTACATTTGTGTCTCTATTTGGGCCTTGCACACCAGTTCATCTGTACCATATTTATAGATTCCACATATATGTATTAATATACAATACTGGTTCTTCTGACTTACTTCACTCTGTATGACAGTCTCTCGGTCCATCCCCATCTCTACAAATGACCCAATTTCGTTCCTTTTTATGGCTGAGTAATATTCCATTGTATATATGTACCACCTCTGCTTTATCAATTCATCTGTCGATGGGCATTTAGGTTCCTTCCATGACCTAGCTATTGTAAACAGTGCTGCAATGAACATTGGGGTGCATGTGTCTTTTTGAATTATGGTTTTCTCTGGGTATATGCCCAGGAGTGGGATTGCTGGGTCATATAGTAATTCTATTTTTAGTTTTTTAAGGAACCTCCATACTGTTCTCCATAGTGGCTGTATCAATTTACATTCCCACCAACAGTGCAAGAGGAGAAGATAGTGGAGTAGAAGGACGTGCGCTCACTCCCTCTCGTGAGAGCACCGGAATCGCAAGTAACTGCTGAACAATCATTGACAGGAAGACACTGGAACTCAGCAAAAAAGATACCCCACATCCAAATACAAACAAGAAACCACAATGAGATGGTAGGAGGGGTCACAATAAAATCAATTCCCATAATTGCTGGGTGGCTGACTCACAAACTGGAAAACACTTATACCACAGAAGTCCACCCACTGGAGTGAAGGTTCTGAGCCTCATTTCAGGCTTCCCAACCTGGGGGTCTGGCAAAGGAGGAGGAATTCCTAGAGAATCACACTTTGAAGGCTAGCGGGATTTGACTGCAGGACTTCAACAGGACTGGGGGAAACAGAGACTCCACTCTTGGAGGGCACACACAAAGTAGTGTGCGCGTCGGGACCCAGGGGAAGGAGCAGTGATCCCACAGGAGACTGAATCAGACCTACCTGCTAGTGTTGGAGGGTCTCCTGCAGAGGCGGGGGGTGGCTGTAGCTCACTGTGGGGACACGGACACTGACAGCAGAAGTTCTGGGAAGTATTCCTTGGCGTGAGCCCTCCCAGAGTCCACCATTAGCCCAACCAAAGAGCCAGGTAGGCTCCACTGTTGGGTCGCCTCAGGCCAAACAACCAACAGGTAAGGAACCCAGCCCCACCAATCATCAGACAAGTGGATTAAAGTTTTACTGAGCTCTGCCCACCAGAGCAACACCGAGCTGTATCCAACCTTCCCATCAGGAAACTTGCACAAGCCTCGTAGATAGCCTCATCCACCAGAGGGCAGACAGCAGAAGCAAGAAGAACTACAGTCCGCAGCCTGTGGAACAAAAACCACATTCACAGAAAGACAAGATGAAAAGGCAGAGAGCTATGTACCAGATAAAGGAACAAGAAAATACCCCAGAAAAACAACTAAATAAAGTGGAGATAGGCAACCTTCCAGAAAAAGAATTCAGAATAATGATAGTGAAGGTGATCCAGGACCTTGGAAAAAGAATGGAGGCAAAGATCAAGACGATGCAAGACATGTTTAACACAGACCTAGAAGAATTAAACAACAAACACCTACAAGAATTAAAGAAAAAACAAACAGAGCTGAACAATACAATAACTGAAATGAAAATACACTACAAGGAATCAAGAGCAGAAAAACTGAGGCAGCAGAACGGATAAGTGACCTGGAAGACAGAATGGTGGAATTCACTGCTGCAGAACAGAATAAAGAAAAAAGAATGAAATGAAGACAGCCTAAGAGACCTCTGGGACAACATTAAACACAACAACATTCGCATTATAGGGGTCCCAGAAGGCAAAGAGAGAGAGGAAGGACCAGAGAAAATATCTGAAGAGATTATAGTTGAAAACTTTCCTAACATGGGAAAGGAAATAGCCACCCAAGTCCAGAAAGCGCAGAGAGTCCCAGGCAGGATAAACCCAAGGAGAAACACACCAAGACACATAGTAATCAAATTGATAACAATTAAAGACAAAGAAAAATTACTGAAAGCAACAAGGGAAAAATGAGAAATAACATACAAGGGAGCTCCCATAACATTAACCACTGATTTCTCAGCAGAAACTCTACAAGCCATAAGGGAGTGGCATGATATATTTAAAGTGATGAAAAGAAAGAACCTACAACCAAGATTATTCTACCCAGCAAGGATCTCATTCAAATTCCATGGAGAAATCAAAAGCTTCACAGACAAGCAGAAGCTAAGAGAATTCAGCACCACCAAACCAGCTCTACAACAAAGGCTATAGGAACTTCTCTAAGTGAGAAACATAACAGAAGAAAAGGACCTACAAAAACAAACCCATAACAATTAAGAAAATGGTAATAGGAACATACATATCAATAATTACCTTAAACGTGAATGGATTAAATGCTCCAACCAAAAGACACAGGCTCACTGAATGGACACAAAAACAAGACCCATATATATGCGATCTACAATAGACCCACTTCAGACCTAGGGACACATACAGACTGAAAGTGAGGGGATGGAAAAAGATATTCCATGCAAATGGAAATCAAAAGAAACCTGGAGTAGCAATACTCATATCAGATAAAATAGACTTTAAAAGAAAAAATGTAACAAGAGGCAAGGAAGGACACTACATAATGATCAAGGGATCAATCCAAGAAGAAGATATAATAATTATAAATATATATGCAACCAACATAGGTGCACCTCAATACATAAGGCAAAGGCTAACAGCTATAAAAGAGGAAATCGACAGTAACACAATAATAGTGGGGGACTTTGACACCTCACTTACACCAGTGGACAGATCATCCAGACAGAAAATTAACAAGGAAACACAAGCTTTAAATGACACAACAGACCAGATAGATGTAATTCATACTTATAGGACATTCCATCCGAAAACAGCAGATTACACTTTCTTCTCAAGTGCACATGGAAAATTCTCCAGCATAGATCACATCTTGGGTCACAGTGCAAGCCACAGTAAATTTAAGAAAATTGAAATCATATCCAGCATCTTTGCTGACCACAACGCTATGAGATTAGAAATGAATTACAGGGGAAAAAATGTAAAAAACACGAACACATGGAGGCTAAACAATACATTACTAAATAACCAAGAGATCACTGAAGAAATCAAAGAGGAAATCAAAAATACAATCCCACCTCAAGAATCAAGAAAAATCTCAAATAAACAACCTAACCTTACACCTAAAGCAATCAGAGAAAGAACAAAAAAACGTATGGACACCAAGGGGGGAAAGTGGCGGGGGGCAGTGGTGGTGGTGGTGTGATGAATTGGGCAATTGAGATTGACATATATACACTAATATGTATAAAATGGATAACTAATAAGAACCTGCTGTAAAAAATATAAATTTTAAAAAGTCTGTGTTTGAAAAAAAAAAAAAGAACAGTGCAAGAGGGTTCCCTTTCTCCACACCCTCTCCAGCACTTATTGTTTGTAGATTTCTTGATGATGTCCATTCTAAACAGTGTGAGGTGATACCTTCATTGTAGTTTTGATTTGCATTTCTCTAATAATTAGTGATGTTGAGCAGCTTTTCATGTGCTTCTTGGCCATCTGTATGTCTTCTTTGGAGAAATGTTTATTTAGGTCTTCTACCTATTTTTTAATTGCGCTGTTTATTAATATTGAGCTGCACGAGCTGTTTATATATTGTGGAGATTAATCCTTTGTCCGGTGATTCCTTTGCAAGTATTTTCTCCCATTGTGAGGGTTGTCTTTTCATCTTGTTTATAGTTTCCTTTGCTGTGCAAAAGCTTTAAGTTTCATTAGGTCCCATTTGTTTATTTCTGTTTTTATTTCCATTACTCTATGAGGTGGGTCAAAAAAGATCCTGCTGTGATTTATGTCAAAGAGTGTTCTTCCTATGTTTTCCTCCAAGAGTTTTATATAGTGTCTGGTCTTACATTTAGGTCTTTAATCCATTTTGAGTTTTGCAGGTTTTTTTAGTTTATTATTTTATTTTATTTATTTATTTTTGGCTGCATTGGGCCTTCGCTGCTGTGTGCGGGCTTTCTCTAGTTGCAGGGAGTGGGGCTACTCTTCATTGTATTGCACCTGCTTCTCATTGCGGTGGCTTCTCTTGTTGCAGAGCATAGGCTCTAGGCACGCGGCCTTCAGTAGTTGTGGCTCGCGGGCTCTAAAGCGCAGGCTCAGTAGTTGTGGCACACTGGCTTAGCTGCTCCATGGCATGTGGGATCTTCCTGGACCAGGGCTTGAACCCGTGTCCCCTGCATTGGCAGGCAGATGCTTAACCGCTGCACCACCAGGGAAGCCCTTGAGTTTATTTTTGTGTATGGTGTTAGAGGGTGTTCTAATTTCATTCTTTTACACGTAGCTGCCCAGTTTTCCTAGCACCACTTATTGAAGAGCCTGTCTTTTCTCCATTGTATATTCTTGCCTCCTTTGTCAAAGATAAGGTAACCATATGTGCATGGGTTTATCTCTGGGCTTCTAATCCTATTCCATTGATCTATATTTCTGTTTTTGTGCCAGTACCATAGTATCCTGATTACTGTAGCATTCTAGTATAGTTTGAAGTCAGGGAGCATGATTCCTCCAGTTCCGTTTTTTCCCCCTCAAGATTGCTTTGGTTATTCGGGATCTTTTGTGTCTCCATACAAATTTGAAGATTTTTTCTTCTACTTCTGTAAAAAATGCCATTGGCAATTTGATAGGTAATGCACTGAATCTGTAGATTGCTTTGTGTAGTATAGTCATTTTCACAATATTGATTCTTCCAATCCAAGAACATGGTATATCTCTCCATTTGTGTCACCTTTGATTTCTTTCATCAGTGTCTTATAGTTTTCTGAGTACAGGCCTTTTACCTCCTTAGGCAGGTTTATTCCTAGGTGTTTTATTCTTTTTGCTGCAATAGTGAATGGGACTGTTTCCCTAATTTCTCCTTCTGATCTTTCATTGTTAGTGTATAGGAATGCAAGAGATTTCTGTGCATTAATTTTGTAACCTGCAACTTTACTAAATTCATTGATTAGCTTTAGTAGTTTTCTGGTGGCATCTTTAGGATTCTCTATGTATAGTGTCATGTCATCTGCAAACAGTGACAGTTTAACTTCTTCTTTTCCAATTTCTATTCCTTTTATTTCTTTTTCTTCCCTGATTGCCATGGATAGGACTTCCAAAACTATGTTGAATAATAGTGTCGAGAGTGGACATCCTTGTCTTGTTCCTGATCTTAGAGGAAATGCTTTCAGTTTTTCATCATTGAGAATGATGTTTGCTGTGGGTTTGTTGTATATGGCCCTTATTATGTTGAGGTAGTTCCCTCTATGGCCACTTTCTGGAGAGTTTTTATCATAAATGGGTGTTGAATTTGTCAAAAGCTTTTTCTGCATCTATTGAGATGATCATATGGCTTTTATTCTTCAGTTTGTTAATGTGGTGTATCACATTGATTGATTTGCATATATTGAAGAATCCTTGCATCCCTGGGATAACTCCCACTTGATCATGGTGTATGATCCTTTTAATATGTTGTTGGATTCTGTTTCCTAGTATTTTGTTAAGAATCTTTCCATCTATATTCATCAGTGATATTGGTGTGTAATTTTCTTTTCTTGTAGTATCTTTGTCTGGTTTTGGTATCAGGGTGATGGTGGCCTCATAGAATGAGTTTGGGAGTGTTCCTTTCTCTGCAATTTTTTGGAAGAGTTTGAGAAGGACGGATGTTAGCTCTTCTCTAAATGTTTGATAGAATTCACCTGTGAAGCCATCTGGTCCTGGACTTTTGTTTGTTGGAAGATTTTTAATCACAGTTTCAATCTCATTGCTTGTTATTAGCCTGTTGATATTTTGTTTCTTCCGGGTTCAGTCTTGGAAGGTTATACCTTTCTAAAAATTTGTCCATTTCTTCCAGGTTGTCCATTTTATTGGCATAGAGTTGCTTGTAGTAGTCTCTTAGGATGCTTTGTATTTGTATTTCTGCAGTGTCTGTTGTAACTTCTTTTTCATTTCTAATTTTATTGATTTGAGTCCTCTCCATCTTTTTCGTGATGATTCTGGCTAATGGTTTATCAATTTTGTTTATCTTCTCAAAGAACCAGCTTTTAGTTTTATTGATCTTTGCTATTCTTTTCTGTTTATTCCTACTCTGATCTTTATGATTTCTTTCCTTCTGCTAACTTTGGGTTTTGTTTGTTCTTCTTTCTCTAGTTCCTTTAGGTGCGAGGTGAGATTATTTACTAGAGATTTTTCTTGTTTCTTTAGGTAGGCTTGTATAGCTATGAACTTCCCTCTTAGAACTGCTTTTGCTGCATCCCATAGGTTTTGGATCGTCGTGTTTTCATTGTCATTTGTCTCTAGGTATTTTTTGATTTCCTCTTTGATTTCTTCAGTGACCTCTTGGTTATTTAGTAACGTATTGTTTAGCCTCCATGTGTTTGTGTTTTTTACGTTTTTTTCCCTGTAATTCATTTCTGATCTCAGAGTGTTGTGGTCAGAAAATATGGTTGATAATGATTTCAATTTTCTTAAATTTACTGAGGCTTGATTTGTGACCCAAGATGTGATGTATCCTGGAGAATGTTCCATGCACACTTGAGAGGAAAGTGTAATCTGCTGTTTTTGGATGGAATGTCCTATAAATATCAATTAAATCTATCTGGTCTATTGTGTCATTTAAAGCTTCTGTTTCCTTATTTATTTTCATTTTGGATGATCTGTCCATTGTGTTACTGTCGATTTCCTCTTTTCTAGCTGTTAGCAGTTGCCTTATGTATTGAGGTGCTCCTATGTTGGGTGCATATATATTTATAATTGTTTTATCTTCTTCTTGGATTGATCCCTTGATCATTATGTAGTATCCTTCTTTGTCTCTTGTAACATTCTTTATTTTAAAGTCTATTTTATCTGATATGAGTATTGCTATTCCAGCTTTGATTTCCATTTGCATGGAATATCTTTTTCTATCCCCTCACTTTGAGTCTGTATGTGTCCCTAGGTCTGAAGTATGATTTCCATTTGCATGGAATATCTTTTTCTATCCCCTCACTTTGAGTCTGTATGTGTCCCTAGGTCTGGGTCCCTTGTAGATGGGATATATATGGGTCTTGTTTTTGTATTCATTCAGCGAGCCTGTGTCTTTTGGTTGGCGCATTTAATCCATTCACATTTAAGGCAATTATTGATATATATGTTCCTGTTACCTTTTTCTTAATTATTTTGGGTTTATTTTTGTAGGTCCTTTTCTTCTCTTGTGTTTCCCACTAAGAGAAGTTCCTTTAGCATTTGTTGTACAGCTGGTTTGGTGGTGCTGAATTCTCTTAGCTTCTGCTTGTCTGTGAAGCTTTTGATTTCTCCATGGAATTTGAATGAGATCCTTGCTGGGTAGAGTAATCTTGTTTGTAGATTCTTCCCTTTCACCACTTTAAATATATCATTCCAGTCCCTTCTGGCTTGTGGAGTTTCTGCTGAGAAATCAGCTGTTAACCTTACGGGAGTTCCCTTGTATGTTATTTGTTGTTTTTCCCTTGTTGCTTTTAATAGTTTTTGGTTGTCTTTAATTTTTGTCAATTTGATTACTATGTGTGTCGGCATGTTTCTCCTTGGGTTTATCTTGCCTGGGAGTCTCTGTGCTTCCTGAACCTGGGTGGCTATTTCCTTTCCCCTGTTAGGGACGTTTTTGACTATAATCTCTCAAATATTTTCTCAGGCTCTTTCTCTCTTCTCCTTCTGGGGCCCCTATAATGAGAATGTTGTTGCGTTTAATGTTGTCCCAGAGGTCTCTTAGGCTGTCTTCATTTCTTTTCATTTTTTTTTCTTTATTCTGTTACACGGAAGTGATTTTCACCATTCTGTCTTCCAGGTCAGTTATCTGTTCTTCTCCCTGAGTTATTCTGCTATTGATTCCTTCTAGTGTATTTTTCATTTCAGTTATTCTATTGTTCATCTCTGTTTGTTTGTTCTTTAATTCTTCTAGATCTTTGTTAAACATTTCTTGCATCTTCTTGATCTTTGCCTTCAATGTTTTTCCGAGGTCCTGTATCATCGTCGCTATCATCATTCTGAATCCTTTTTCTAGAAGGTTGCCTATCTCCACTGCATTTAGTTGGTTTTCTGGTGTTTTATCTTGTTCCTTCATCTGGTACATAGTACTCTGCCTTTTCCTTTTGTCGATCTTTCTGTGAATGTGGTTTTTGTTCCACAGGCTGCAGGATTGTAGTTCTTTTTGCTTCTGCTGTCTGCCCTCTGGTCGCATAGACTCTACCTTTAATCAGTTTTCACAACTGTGACAGCACATTTGATTCTCCTGCTAGCGTTGGAAGGTCGGCTGCAGAGGCAGGGGGCGGCTGTGGCTCACCGCAGGGACAAGGACACTGGCAGCAGAAGTTCTGGGGAGTACTCCTTGGTGTGAACCCCCCCAGAGTCCACCATTCACCCCACCAAAGTGCCTGTAAGCTCCAGTGGTGGGTCGCCTCAGGCCAAACAACCAAACACTTGATTTCTGTATGTTGATCTTTTTTTCTGCAACCTTGTTAAACTTGTATTAGTTCTAGTAATATATTTATATGTTCCCTATAATTTCTACATATAGGATCATGTATCTGTGAATGAAGGCAGTTTTACCACTTCCTTAACAATCTGGATGTCTTTTATTCATTTTTCTTGCCTGACTAGAACCTCCTGCGCAAGTGAATAGAAGTGGTGACAAGGTGACAGTGGACATCACTATCTTATTTCTTATCTTAGAGGAAAGCATTCTTGCTTTCACCATTGAATATGATATTCTCTGTACGTTTTTCATAAATGCTCTTTAACAGGCAGAGAAAATTCTTTTTTATTCCTGGTTTGTTTAGAGATTTTTATCATGAATGGATGCTGCACTTTGGCAAAAGCTTTCTGTGACTCTACTGAGATAATTATGCAGTTTTGTTTCTTTATTTTATTAATATAGTAGTGTTTATTACATTAATTGAATTTTGGATCTTAAAAGAACTTTGCATTTCTGGAACAAGTCGCATTTGCTTTTGGTGTATAATCCTTTATATAAATTGCTGAATTTGGTTTGCTAATATTTTGTTAAGGATTTTTGCATCTACGTTCAAGAGAGATATTGATCTGAAATGTTAATGTCTTTGCCTGCCTTTGAAATCAGATAACTCTGGACTTATAAAATGAATTGGTAAGTGCTCCCTTCTCTTTTATTTTCTGAAAGAGTTTGTGAATGATTAACATTGTTTCTTCTCTGAATATTTGATAGAATTCACCAAATCCAATCCTGGGATTTTCTTTGTGGGAAGATTTTAAATTCCTCATTCAATTTATTTACTTGTTACAAGTCTGCTCATATTTTCTATTTGTTCTTAAATCAGTCTTGGTAATTTATTTCTAGTAATTTGTGTCTTGCTGGAATTTTATCCATCTTGGCTTATTTTCTAAATTGATATTGACATAAATTTGATTATAATATTCCATTATAATACTTTTAAGTTATGTAAGGTTGGTAGTAATGTCACCCCTTTCACTGCTGATTTTAGTAATTTGTGTGTTTTTTTTTCTTGGTCAGTCTAGCTAAAGGTTTGTCCACCTTGTTGATCTTCTCAAAGAACCAACTTTTAGTTTTATTGGCTTTTTTCCAGTATTTTTCTGTTTCATTGGTTTTTGCTATATTCTTTATGATTTCCTTCCTCTGCTTGCTTTTGCTCTGCTTTGCTCTTCTTTGTCTGGTTTCTTAAGATGGAAGCTTAAAGTAATGATTTGAGAATTTTCTCTTTTTCTTATATATGCACTTAAGGTATAAGTTTTCCTTGAAGCATTGCTTTACCTGTACACATAAATTCTAAGTTGTCTTTTTGCTTTCATTTATTTAAATATTTAAAATTTCCCTGTGGTACTAGGTAAGTGTTCTTTAATTGACAAATATTTGGGTTTGTTAAAGATTTCTTTCTGTTATATGACTTCAGTCCTGTGTAACCTACTGAGAGTTGTTTTATGGCCCAGTATATAGTCTTACCCAGAAAATGTTTCACACGTGTTTGAAAAGAATATGTATTCTGCAGTCAATGGGTAGAGTTTTCTATGTATGTCAGTTAGGTCAAACGGACTGATGATACTGTTGAACTCCTCTATCTCCTTGCTGATTTCTACCTACTTAGTAGTTCTTGAAAGTATTGAGAGTAAGGTATTGAAATCCCCAATTAGAGAAACTGAATTTCTCCTTCCACAGTTTTGCTTCATGCATTTTGAGACTGTTGTTAGATGTACATACAATTTTTGACTGCTATATCTTCCTGAATGTACTGACCTTTAATCATTATGAAATGTCTCTATTTGTCTTCAGTAATACTTCTTGTCTTAAAGTCTGTTTTGTCTTGATGTTTCCTTATTACTGTCTTCATTGTGTATCTTTCCCCATCTTTTTACTTTCAACCTATTTGTGTCTTGGAATCTAACATGTGTTTCTTACAGACAACGTATAGCTGAGTGTTGCTTTTTTATCCAGTTTGACAATCTTTGCCTTTTGAATATAATGTTCACTCCATTCACATTTAATGTAATTAAATAGATTTATTCCTGCCATTTTGCTATTTTTCTATTTGTCACATCTTTTTTATTTCTGTCTTCTTCCTACACTGCTTTCTTTTGTGATAAATATTTTTTATTGTATCTTTTTAATCCATTTCTGATACTTTTTATTTTCTATTCTTATAGAGTTATTTTGTTAGCAACTGCTGTAGGGATTATAACATGAATTCTAATTTATTATAATCTACTTCAAAATAATATTTAATTCCAGTAAAAGAGAAACTATATTCCAAAATATGTCTTTTCCCTTGTTTTCTTCTGTGTTATTATTGTCATATATATTAAATGTATATGTTATAAACCCAACAACAGTGTTATAATTATTGTTTTATATAATCTTAGAAAAATGAGAAAAATCTATCTATAGACTGTTTTATATTTACCCACATATTTGCCAACACTCTTCAATTCTTCCTATTGATTTGAATTAAACTGGAGTCAATACCTTCAGTATTTCTTGTAAGACAGTCTAGTAGCAGGAAAGTCTCTCAATCTTTGTTTATCCAGGAATACTTTATTTCACCTTTATTTTAAAAGGCTGGGTTTTCTGAATATAGAATCCTTGGTTGATATTTTTCTTTTAGCACTTTGAATATGTCATGCTTTATGGTTTCCACTGTTTCTGATGAAAAATACCAGTTGTTAAATGTATTATTGGTCCCCTATGTGTAATGAGTCATTTTCTTCTTCCAGCTTCAAGATTTTCTCTTTCCTTTAGCTTTCAACAGTTTAACTATGATGTGTCTATGTGCAGCTCTGCGTGTTTTCCTACTTGGGGTTTGTTGAGCTTCTTGAATCTATATAGATTGTGTTTCATCAGATCTGGAAAGTTTTCTGCCATTATCTCTTCAAATATTTTTTAACTCCCCTCTCCTCCCCTCAGTCTCCCATTATGTGTATATGTATGAACTTAATGTTTCCCCACAGGCCTCTGAGGCTTGACTTTTCTTCAATCTTTTTCCCTCTGTTCTTTCAGAGTATATAAATTCTCCTGACCTATATTCAAATTCACTGATCCTTCTGCCATCTTAAATCTTCTATCAAACTAATCTAGTGAATTTTTTTTAATTACTATACTTTTTAATGCTACAGTTTCTGTTTGTATATTTTTTATAATAATTACATCTATGTGGAAGTTCTTTATTCATTGCGTCACTGTGGTCCTACTTCCCTTTGATGCTTTAAACATGGTTTTCTTTAGTTCTTTGAACATACTTATAATAGCTGCTTTGATGTTTTAGTCTGCTAAATCCAACATATGGAGACACTTAGATACAGTTTCTATTGACTGTTTTTTTTTCCTTAACTATGGGTCATTCTTTCTTGTTTCTTTGCATATCTCTAAATTTTCTGTTGAATGTTGGACATTTTAGATAATATATTGGAGCAACTCTAGATTCTGATTTTCTCTGAGGGTGGCTGATGGACTGAAAGTCTGTTTTCCCCACCATGTGTGGTTGCTGATATCTCTACTCCATTTTTCCCCCCTCATTTTTCTTTCTATGACTGGCTTTTTAAGACCTTTTTAAGCTGGTCTCCAGTGTCACCTTAGTGTTTAGCCAAAAACTATTCAGAGATTTTACTCAAACATCTCAATCCAGTAAGGCTTCCACTCTCAGGATGTGTGTATATTTGAATGAGGATTTGTGTGTGAAATGAGGAGTGCATTCAAAGTTTGGGCCTTTTAAAAGTTGGCCTCAGATTTTACTACCACTAGGCCTGTTTGATCTCCTTTCCAGATATTCTTAGGCTCCACTAACCAGTGATACGTGGGTGATTGGGCCCACTTGATATTCTGCTGTGCCTGTCTACAGCCTCCAATCAACCTGTGATATGTGGTGAACTTACCAAGCCCCCAAGATTGTCTTACCTCCTAGAACTCTCTATAAAATCCTGCTACTCCATGAGTCTGTTGCTTGTCACAAATTAGACCACAATCTCAGACTAGCAGAGCCATTGGTCCTATTTGTTTGCAGCTAAGATTCTTACCCTGAGTTCAGTACTTTTCATGAATAAAGTTTCTCAATTTATTTGGTTGATTTCCAGAGTGATGAATTTGTTTTGACAGTTTTGTCCAGCTTTATGATTGCTTTGTGAGGGAAGTAATTAAATCTCTCACTCAGTCATGTCAGCCATTCCTTTTTTAATAGTGTATATCATGTATTGCTGTAGTCCAAAGTCAACTATACCTAATCTTGGCTATAACTTTGAGATTGTATTTACCTCTAAGATAAAAGAGCAAATTTACTTTTTATTCAATATTACTCAATATTCTGTGCATAGATATGTACCTATTTTAGACTAGATATATTAGACTCAGCTTCCTTTGTTTTTTGTTGCTGTTGGGAAAAACTGATTTTGCGCATATGTGTTTGTGTGCATAGATAGGAGTTGAGGATTTCTGTACATCAATAATATAAAGAAGTTCCTAAAAATGTAATACAATCACAGGCAAAATCATGCTAATAGACTACTATATCTATTCAGTCCAGACACCACAGTATATGAGAAATACTGATAACCTATAGGATATGCAAATGATACTAAGAGGTATGGATACTATGGCATATGAAATATATTTGAGAGAAATGTCAATGTTTACTCTGGAGGAAAATGACATATTGCAAACCTTTCAAATATTTAAATTAGACTTATTCAATATTGATACAGAGGGCAGAGTCAAAACTTAGGGGTATAATTTTGAGTTCAATATAGTACAAAATAAACTAACAACTTAAGGGGCAACAAACAGAACTGGTTTGGTTTTCTTGCAAAGTGATAAGCTTTTCTCACTGAGAATGACTGTAATAGACTAGATGAATGTTTTCTAAGAAGGAGTGTTTATATAGGAGATGGACTAGATGACCTTCCAACTCTAAGTTTCTGTAATTTTATAAAAGCAAATAAATAAGAATTTAGATGGATAAAAGATAACACTACAGGAAAATAATCAAAAAATATATTAATACATAAAGTTATCATAATTTGGGTTATTCATAAGGGAATGGGTTATAATAACTGTTTCTCAAAGACATGGATTCCACTATACTATCGGGTCTCAAAGGGCAACAATATGCTGGATATCATTAAAAAATTATAAGAAACAGAAAACACTATCCTACCTTTGTAAAAATTGTGATCTATAGTTCTAGTTGCGGTAACTCAAGAGTAAGAAAGCTGAAGTGGGAACAAAATATAACAAATAAACAAGACAAAATTACATAAAATCAGACTTCATTCTGGAAAGGCAAAAGCTGAGTGGGTACATAAGAAATATTTATAAAGAATATGAAGGGCACAAATAATGTAAATTCAGAATTGTTCACCAAAATGTGGAAGGCAACCCTTAAAACTCTGAGAGAGGTAAGTTTATCACAAATATAGGAAGTATCATTATATTCAGGAAATAGTTAAGATAATTTGCTAGGACCAAAGCAGCACACAGACTGAAAACAGAAGTGACTTACCTCTTTTAGTTGATCAGCACTTCCCCATGATGCAGAACGCTGATGTGATCTCTTTTCTGTGCCTTCTTCTACCCAACAGCTAGGTGTCTTTAAAAAAATAAGTAAAATAAAAAATAAAGAATTTTGCCTCTATCCTTAATCTCACAGCAAATCAAACATATTTCAAAATCTTAGCACATACCAATTAAAGGGTTATACTGAATACTAGGATGCCTTAAAAGCTAAGACTTTCATGACCCTGTGAAATGTTTATTATTCTGAATTAGATATGATCAATCTAAGATGTTTCTGAGTAATGTTACTCAAAACATTTGGTTTTTTACATCAACATTAAATTTATCAAATTCAAAGAGAACTGTGAAATATGTATATTGGTGTTTTTAAAGAGAATAGGCAAACTAATTATGAAATGTTATGTTTACTAAAGAGAAGTAAGATTAACAGAACATGCTTAGAAGCAGTGGGGTTACAGATGACCTACATGTCAATATTTAGTTAGGTAAAGGGTTGAATGTACTATATTCTTTCTATACTCAGGAAAGAGTGTGTTAATAATAGTATCCTTTTTTGAAAAACATCAAGCATCTTTATATAAAAATATAAAGTTACTATAAAAATAGAAAAAGTTATTATAAAAATAAACAAGATTAAGCTAAACTGACTATAATTTAAAACAATGCATCTTAAAGAAAACCTCAGCTACATGGCAGAAAACAGAATTGCTTTTACCTAAAACTTCATTTTCAGCGATTTAACCTATAACAGACACTACATCCAAACATAACACAAAACACTAAATGCCAAATAGTAAAATCATTTAGTACTTGTATTAAAAATTTTTAAATATTAAACTACCATCCTTAATATATGAGAAGACTCTTAGTGTAATGCAACTTAGGGAAAGTTAAAACCACTATTTTAAGACAGATATAGGGTAATGATTATCATATATAAATATTGGGTAAGCCAAAAGTTCACTGGGGTTTTTCTGTAACATCTTAGGGAAAAAACCCTAACGAACTTTTTGGCCAACCCAATATAAATATATATTGCTTCAAAAATTATTTTTTATTACATACAGAAAAGTTCATCATTCATATTGAGGCTGCACCTGTGACTTTACATAATACACAACTTATGAAGAAGCCATCAGTTCTATACAATTCAAAATGCTTGTGGACAAAGTTTTAAATAATTACCACCTCTTAAAAGTAATGATGCTGCAAAATAAAACCAGTAACAATTGAATGCTAGTTGAATAAAAATACAAATAAACTGCTTAAACAGTTCAAATACTAAAGTGAAACTATTTAGTCATAATACTGAGTAAAATATTTTATTCACTTGGTAATGGCAAAGATAAGAGGTATTAATATATTAAACTGCTTGCAAATAATTAGTTATTAAATTTTCCTAATCTCAGTCCCAGATAAGAAAAACTACTCTGAAAATAATCCCCCAAGTAGTCATATCTTTAATAATTTATGCTAAGATTATTCAATTATGACTTTGTTTTAGTCAAACTTTTATTTCGAGAATTTATATCCCTTAATACTTTTACCTTTCTACCAAGCAGAGGCATTGCTCTCATCAAAAATCAAATGATTAAGGATCACAATGTTTAAAACTCAAAAGCATATTCACAGAAAATGAATAAAATTTCTGGCATGTTCCATAATTAACAAAAACATTTATAACACTATTTTCATTTTGTATGGCTCTAACTTTTTCAAAGGAAATTTACATAAACTGTATCTCCAACTTAGAGTTAAATCAGTAGCCACAAAAATTCTGCAAATGCCTTAATACTGCCAAGCACACCAATGGCAAATGAAACTAAATCTGAGGTCTCTCATCTCAGAGTATCTTCTTTCTTCCTATTGTCATTCTTTTTTTAAAATTGAATGTGAAAACCTATTTGATTATTTCAGAATGTAGTATTGGTTATACAAAAGAAATACATAAACACTAACTACAAAAGAATATTTATGTTCCTGAAATCTATCTAGTAAAATATATAGTTTTTTTTTAAAGTACAAAACCACTGGAAAAATCCTTTCAGTCATGTGGCTATAAAATTACATGTATATAAATTGTTTAGGCATATTCATCATAGTTTCAACTTTTCCAAAAAATACTCCCCAAAGAAAATTTTCATTTTAATTGCACATATATACTATTATATTCTAAAGACTGCATTGTCCAAAACAAAAGCTACTAGGCACATGTAATAATTTAAATTTAAATTAATGAAAATAAAACAAAAACTTCGGTTCTTTAATCTCATTAGCACGTTTCAAATACTCAATAACCACATGTGGCTAGAGGCTACCGGCTGCCATATAGAACAGCACAGATACAGCACATTTCCACCACTGCATAAAGTTCTATTGAGAGCAGTGTTTTATACATTTAATCATTAATTTTATTTTATTTATTTTTATTAGTCATCAATTTTATACACATCAATGTATACATGTCAATCCTAATCGCCCAATTCAGCACACCACCATCCCCACTCCACTGTGGTTTTCCCCCCTTGGTGTCCATACGTTTGTTCTCTACATCTGTGTCTCAACTTCTGCCCTGCAAACCGGTTCATCTGTACCAATTTTCTACAAACATGCGTTAATATTGTTATATATATAATATATATAATTAATAATATTATTAATATATTAATAATATTAAAATTATATAAATAATATCAATATTATAATTACATGCTATTATTAATTAATAATATTAATATTATCATAATTAATAATGTATTCATAATAATAATATATTATTAATGTATTATATTAATGATATATTTATATATATAATATATATTATATAATAATAATATATATAACACACATACTGCATTAATATACGGTATTTGTTTTTCTCTTTCTGACTTCACTCTGTATGACAGTCTCTAGATCCATCCACATCTCTACAAATGACTCAATTACGTTCTTTTTTATGGCTGAGTAAAATTCCATTGTATATATGTGCCACAACTTCTTTATCCATTCGTCTGTCGATGGGCATTTAGGTTGCTTCCATGACCTGGCTATTGTAAATAATGCTGCAATGAACATTGGGGTGCATGTGTCTTTTTGAATTATGGTTTTCTCTGGGTATACGCCCAGTAGTGGGATTGCTGGATCATATAGTAATTCTATTTTTGGTTTTTTAAGGAACCTCCATACTTTTCTCCATAGTGGCTGTATCAATTTACATTCCCACCAACAGTGCAAGAGGGTCCCCTTTTCTCCACACCCTATCCAGCACTTCTTGTTTGTAGATTTTCTGATGATGCCCATTCTAACTGGTGTGAAGTGATACCTCATTGTAGTTTTGATTTGTATGTCTCTAATAATTAGTGTGTTGAGCAGCTTTTCATGTGCTTCTTGGCCATCTGTATGTCTTCTTTGGAGAAATGTCTATATAGGTCTTCTGCCCATTTTTGGATTGGGTTGTTTGTTTCTTTAATATTGAGCTGCATGAGCTGTTTATATGTTTTGGAGATTAATCCTTGGTCCACTGATTCATTTGTGAATATTTTCTCCCATTCTGAAGGTTGTCTTTTCGTCTTGTTTATGGTTTCCATTGCTGTGCAAAAGCTTTGGAGTTTCATTAGGTCCCATTTGCTTATTTTTGTTTTTATTTCCATTACTCTAGGAGATGGATCAAAAAAGATCTTGCTGTGATTTATGTCAAAGAGTGTTCTTCCTATGTTTTCCTCTAAGAGTTTTATAGTGTCTGGCCTTACATTTAGGTCTTTAATCCATTTTGAGTTTCTTTTTGTGTATGGTGTTAGGGAGTGTTCTAATTTCATTCTTTTACATGTAGCTGTCCAGTTTTCCCAGCACCACTTATTGAAGAGACTGTCTTTTCTCCATTGTATATCTTTGCCTCCTTTGTCATAGATTAGTTGACCATAGGTGCGTGGGTTTATCTCTGGGCTTTCTATCTTGTTCCATTGATCTATGTTTCTATTTTTGTGCCAGTACCATATTGTCTTGATTACTGTAGCTTTGTAGTATACTCTGAAGTCAGGAAGTCTGATTCCTCCAGCTCCGTTTTTTTCCCTCAAGACTGCTTTGGCTGTTTGGGGTCTTTTGTGTCTCCATACAAATTTTAAGATGATTTGTTCTAGTTCTGTAAAAAATGCCATTGGTAATTTGATAGGGATTGCATTGAATCTGTAGATTGCTTTGGGTAGTATAGTCATATTCACAATATTGATTCTTCCAATCCAAGAACATGGTATATCTCTCCATCTGTTGGTATCATCTTTAATTTTTCATCAGTGTCTTATAATTTTCTGCATAAGGTCTTTTGTTTCTTTAGGTAGGTTTATTCCTAGGTATTTTATTCTTTTTGTTGCAGTGGTAAATGGGAGTGTTTCAATAATTTCTCTTTCAGATTTTTCATCATTAGTGTATAGGAATGCAAAAGATTTCTGTGCATTAATTTTGTATCCTGCAACTTCATCAAATTCATTGATTAGCTCTAGCAGTTTCCAGGTGGCATTTTTAGGATTCTCTGTGTATAGTATCATGTCATCTACAAACAGTGACAGTTTTACTTCTTCTTTTCCAATTTGTATTCCTTTTATTTCTTTTTCTTCTCTGATTGCCGTGGCTAGGACTTCCAAAACTATGTTGAATACCAGTGGTGAGAGTGGACATCCTTGTCTCATTCCTGATCTTAGAGGAAATGCTTTCAGTTTTTCACCATTGAGAATGATGTTTGCTGTGGGTTTGTCATACATGGCCTTTATTATGTTGAGGTAGGTTCCCTCTATGCCCACTTTCTGGAGAGTTTTTATCATAAATGGGTGTTGAATTTTGTCAAAGGCTTTTTCTGCATCTATTGAGATGATCATATGGTTTTTATTCTTCAATTTGTTAATATGGTGTATCACATTGATTTGTGTATATTGAAGAAACCTTGCATCCCTGGAATAACTCCCACTTGATCATGGTGTATGATCCTTTTAATATGTTGTTGGATTCTGTTTCCTAGTATTTTGTTGAGTATTTTTGCATCTATATTCATCAGTGATATTGGTCTGTAATTTTCTTTTTTTGTAGTATCTTTGTCCGGTTTTGGTGTCAGGGTGATGGTGGCCTCACAGAATGAGTTTGGGAGTGTTCCTTCCTCTGCAATTTTTTGGAAGAGTTTGAGAAGGATGGGTGTTAGCTCTTCTCTAAATGTTAGATAGAATTCACCTGTGAAGCCATCTGGTCCTGGACTTTTGTTTGTTGGAAGAGTTTTAATCACAGTTTCAATCTCATTACTTGTTATTAGCCTGTTCATATTTTCTGTTTCTTCCTGGTTCAGTCTTGGAAGGTTATATCTTTCTAAAAATTTGTCCATTTCTTCCAGGTTGTCCATTTTATTGGCATAGAGTTGCTTGTAGTAGTCTCTTAGGATGCTTTGTATTTCTGTGGTGTCTGTTGTAACGTCTCCTTTTTCATTTCTAATTTTATTGATTTGAGTCCTCTCCCTCTTTTTCTTGATGATTCTGGCTAATGGTTTATCAATTTTGTTTATCTTCTCAAAGAACCAGCTTTTAGTTTTATTGATCTTTGCTATTCTTTTCTTTGTTTCTATTTCATTTATTTCTGCTCTGATGTTTATGATTTCTTTCCTTCTGCTAACTTTGGGTTTTGTTTGTTCTCCTTTCTCTAGTTCCTTTAGGTGTAAGGTTAGATTGTTTACTTGAGATTTTTCTTGTTTCTTGAGGTAGGCTTGTATAGCTATAAACTTCCCTCTTAGAACTGCGTTTGCTGCATCCCATAAATTTTGGATCATCGTGTTTTCATTGTCATTTGTCTCTAGGTATTTTTTGATTTCCTCCTTGATTTCTTCATTGATCTCTGGTTATTTAATAAAGTATTGTTTAGCCTCCATGTGTTTGTCTTTTTTACGTATTTTTTTTCCCTGTAATTGATTTCTAATCTCATAGCGTTGTGGTCAGAAAAGATGCTTGATATGATTTCAGTTTTCTTAAATTTACTGAGGCTTGATTTGTGACCCAAGATGTGATCTATCCTGGAGAATGTTCCGTGCACACTTGAGAGGAAAGTGTAATCTGCTGTTTTTGGATGGAATGTCCTATAAATATCAATTAAATCTATCTGGTCTACTGTGTCGTTTAAAGCTTCTGTTTCCTTATTTAGCTTCATTTTGGATGATCTGTCCATTTGTGTAAGTGAAGTGTTAAAAGTGCCCCACTATTATTATGATACTGTCGATTTCCTCTTTTATAGCTGTTAGCAGTTGCCTTATGTATTGAGGTGCTTCTGTACTGGGTGCATATATATTTATAATTGTTATATCGCCTTTTGGATTGATCCCTTTATCATTATGTAGTGTCTTTCCTTGTCTCTTGTAACATTCTTTATTTTAAAGTCTATTTTATCTGATAGGAGTATAGCTACTCCACGTTTCTTTTGATTTCCATTTGCATGGAATATCTTTTTCCATCCCCTCACTTTCAGTCTGTGTGTTTCCGTAGGTCTGAAGTGGGTCTCTTGTAGACAGCATATAGATGGGTCTTCTTTTTGTATCCATTCAGCAAGCCTGTGTGTTTTGGTTGGAGCATTTAATCCATTCACGTTTAAGGTAATTATCAATATGTATGTTCCTATGACCATTTTCTTAATTGTTTTGGGTTTGTTTTTGTAGATCCTTTTCTTCTCTTGTGTTTCCCACTTAGAGAAGTTTCTTTAGCATTTGTTGTAGAGCTGGTTTGGTGGTGCTGAATTCTCTTTCCTTTTGCTTGTCTGTAAAGCTTTTGATATCTCCATCGAATCTGAATGAGATCCTTGCTGGTCAGAGTAATCTTGGTTGTAGGTTCTTCCCTGTCATCACTTTAAATATATCATGCCACTCCCTTCTGGTTTGTAGAGTTTCTGCTTAGAAATCAGCTGTTAACCTTATGGGAGTTCCCTTGTATATTAATTGTCATTTTTCCCTTGCTGCTTTCAATAATTTTTGTTTGTCTTTAATTTTTGTGCATTTGATTACTATGTGTGTGTGCATGTTTCTCCTTGTGTTTATCCTGTATGGGACTCTCTGCGCTTCCTGGCCTTGGGTGGCTATTTCCTTTCCCATGTTAGGGATATTTTCGACTATAATGCCTTCAAATATTTTCTCTGGTCCTTTCTCTCTCTCTTCTCCTTCTGGGACCCATATAATGCAAATGTTGTTGTATTTAATGTTGTCCCAGAGCTCTCTTGGTTGCCTTCATTTCTTTTCATTCTTTTTTCTTATCTTTTCATTCTTTTTTCTTATTCTGTTCCGCAGTAGTGAGTTCCACCATTCTGTATTCCAGGTCACTTATCCATTCTTCTGCCTCAGTTATTCTGCTATTGACTCCTTCTAGTGTAGTTTTCATTTCAGTTATTGTATTGTTCATCTGTTTGTTTGTTCTTTAATTCTCCTAGGTCTTTGTTAAACATTTCTTGCATCTTCTGGATTTTTGCCTCCATTGTGTTTCCGAGGTCCTGGATCATCTTCACTACCATTATTCTGAATTCTTTTTCTGGAAGGTTGCCTATCTCCACTTCATTTTGTTGTTTTCCTGGGGTTTTATCTTGTTCCCTCATCTGGTACATAGCCCTCTGCCTTTTCATCTTGTCTATCTTGCTGTGAATGTGGTTTTTGTTCCACAGGCTGCAGGATTGTAGTTCTTATTGCTTCTGCTGTCTGCCCTCTGGTGGATGAGGCTATCTAAGAGGTTGATCTAATCATTGATTTTAAACA
Organism: Pseudorca crassidens; assembly: GCF_039906515.1. Lineage (NCBI taxonomy): Eukaryota > Metazoa > Chordata > Mammalia > Artiodactyla > Delphinidae > Pseudorca > Pseudorca crassidens. The sequence goes on from NC_090303.1 coordinate 45,866,325, forward strand.
AATTATTTTAGTCAAAGCAATACCAAAGATGGCTACTTGGTCTTCAAATCTATTTAATGCTCAAGCTTGTGAAGTCATAGAGGATGAATTAATTTGTATCCAGTTTGTTAAATCTGAGTATTTGAGAAATGTTTTACCATTTAAATTAGGAAAACACCACCACAAAGTAGCAAAAGTTCTTTGCTTTCATATCAGCAAGTGATTCCTTCCAACTGGCCTGTTATTCCGTCCATTAATCTAGAGCAGAATTTTATGAGTGGTGCTACTTATAACACTGTTCCTGGGTATTAGTAAAAAATATATGAAAAAGAATTCCATGGTCAAATAAATTTGGAAAATATTACATTCTGTACTCCTTTACTCAATGTACAATGCAATTAGCATTTCAAAACTCAAATATACAAATACATAGATACTTTTTTAAAAACCTGCTTTACTTTTTCTTACTGATATGACCCCAGAACACTCATTTTATGTGTATTAACATCCTCCACAGACAGCTTGGAAAGAAGTATAATCTTCAGTAATTGGTATTATATAAAATATCTTACTCTTCGGCCACCATACTTAGCGGGATTCTCCCTTTTTAGCTGCCTCCATTTAAACTACCAGGGAATAGAAAATGAACCTTTCATACACTTGAGTAATGCAGAACCAAAGTCTATCTCTAAGACTGCTGACAAAAAGGTGTTTGGCTAAAAAAAGTCCCCTCTATATGAAAATGATACCTACAGGTGGAAGAAGCCATTTTTTAATTTTCACCTCTCAGAATCATCCAAAGTCCAGCCCATGAAGCTTCTTCTCCAACCCCCAGGCCCATCCTCCTAGCTCTGGTTTCCTGGGTGACGAATGCTTCTTCTCTGAGTGATATAAACAGAAAACAGTCCTACTGCACAGGACTACACACTTGTTTTTACGACTATTTTTAAATAGAGCAGTTTTTGGTTCATAGCCAAACTGAGAGGACATTACAGAGATTTCCCATATACCCCTCACCCCGACACATGCACAGCCATCCCCCACCAGAGTGGTACGTTTGTTACAACTGATGAACCTACACTACACATCATTATCACCGGAGTCCATAGTTTACATTAGGGTTCACTCTTGGTGTTGTGCATATTGTGTACCATACATAGTATTTTCACTGACATAAAAATTGTCTGTGCTCTGCTTATTCATTCCTCACCATCTCCAAACCCCTGACAAGCACTGATCTTTTTACTCTTTCCATAGTTTTGCCTTTTCCAGAATGTCAGGTAGTTGGAACCATACAGTAGGTTGCCTTTTCAGAGTCCCTTCTTTCACTTAGTAATATATATTTAAGGTCCCTCCATGTCTTCTTAGTGCTGAATAATATACTGCTGTCTGGATGTACCACACTTTATTCATCCATTCACCTATTGAAGGACATCTTGCTTGCTTGCAAGTTTGGCAATTATGAATAAAGCTGCTATACATATTTGTATGCAGGGTTTTGTGTGAACATAAGTTTTCAACTCCTTTGGGTAAGTACCAAGGAACATGAATGCTGGACTGTAAGGTAAGAGTATGTTTAGTTTTGTAAGAAACTGCCAAACCATCTTCCAAAGTGGCAGTACCACTTCCTATTCCCACCAGCAACATACAACAGTTCCTGTTGCTCTGCATTCTGGTCAGCATCTGGTATTGCCAGTGTACTGGATTTTGGCCATTCTAACAGATGTATAGAGGTATCTCGTTTTAACTGGCATTTCCCTGATGACATATAACGTGGAATATCTTTTCATATGCTTGTTTGCTATGCGTATATCGTCTTTAGTGAGGTGCCTGTTAGGAAGTCTTTGGCCCATTTTTTAATCAGGTTGTTTGTTTTCTTATAGTTGAATTTTAAGAGTTGTTTGCATATTTTGTTTACATATTTTACATCCTTTATCAGATCTGAACAATGGGTGCTTTTGTTATTTATATCTTTATTCACAGACTAGCAAGGGCAAATATGCTTTCCTGTTTTATCAATTTCAGAACAGGTCAAACTAACCCCCAGCAAGAAAATATTCTTTTTCAACATGCAAGAGCCTAGAGTCAGTTCCAAAAAAACCCACAAAACAAAAAAACTAATCACGTCACAAAATTCTCTTAATCTTTTATAAAACTTACTTAAATCCTATGTAAGCTTTAAAATCTGTTTTTTGTATGGTTCACCCTTAGCCTTGAAATTTATTATAGTTTATAATCTATTACGGAAATATGATTACTGACTGCTAATTATTTTACTGTACTTACATAGATGATCCTTAATATTAAGGTACTGATAAAGCTGGCAAGAAATGAAACAGAATTACTTGAAAAATCAATGATCATTAAATTAATAATTAAGATTAGAGTCTGATTTTAAGTTACAGAAACGTTTTAAAAATAGATAATGACAAACCCTTCACTGTTTACAACTATGTCTTTTAGAGTTTACAACTATGTCTTTTAGAGTTTACAACTATGTCTTTTAGAAATTTGATTTTCTTTTGACTAATAAATTTTTTTTAACTTTTTAAAAACTTTTAACTTAAAAGATCGTCTTGAAAAGACTATCCTGATTAAAAAGGAGCACAAAAAACTGGGATTCTTTTTTTTTTTTAAGACTTTGATGTGGACCATTTTTTTTTTAAAGTCTTTATTGAATTTGTTACAGTATTGCTCCTGTTTTATGTTTTGGTTTTTTGGCCCTGAGGCATGTGGGATCTTAGCTCCCCGACCAGGGATCAAACCAACACCCCCTGCATTGTAAGGCAAAGTCTTAACCACTGGACTGCCAGGGAACTCCCTGTGATTCTAATATTATGCTTTGCTTTTCTGGTAACAGTATATAAGTATATATAGTTTTATAACCAGATATAAATAGCCTCTTCACTAGTTAACAAGGAGTAAAGAAAAGGAAGAGTTCCGCTGAAAAAAGCTTTAGGAATTCAGTGATAGCAGTTACACACTCAAAGTTTTTCATCATGCTCCAGCTATATACTAACTTATGTGCTCATTTTGTTAGATCACTTTCAAAGTGCAGTCCCTGGAGGAGCAGCATCAGCATCATCTGAGAACAAGTTAGAAATGCAAATTCTCAGGCTCAATAGCAGAATTACCAAATCTGGAATTCTTAGATAAAGCCCAGCAATCTGTGTTCTAAGAAGCTGACCATATACTCACTCATTTTTCTTATAGGCTAATAACCATTTACAAGTATAATATCAATTTTCATATAATTACATCTTTGGAAATTAACATAAACTAATGTAAATGTTGTTTGGAGCCACGTAGAAAGTTATATTGCTAGAGAGAGGTTTCTCTTTACCAAGGAACATTAAACAGTAGTCTCCAGCAAGGACTAAGATATGCCTGAATATTTAAGTAAAATTTATAAAATCCATGTCTATTTGGGCCTCAAAAGTGTTCAACACACAACTGAATGGAAGTCTATGAAGTAATGGTTTGTGATTTTCTAGATTATTAATGAGGGAGCTTATTCAGAAGAGTTAAGAAGCTATATTTCTGTTTCCAGATCTCAAGGTGAGGGGGAGGGAGGGTGTTGGTGGTAAATCTCTGGATTGCAATTTTTAAAAATAAGAAATACCACAGAAATCAACTATTGAATCTGTGCTAGACATGATAAAAGTATTTGCCTTACTCTATAAGAAATGTTAATTTGAGAAAAAGCAATCATAAATGTGCCCCAAATCTTAAGAATATTCATAGTAAATCTATTTCTAAGAATTAACCTAAGATGTACACCAAGAGAAGCACTGGAAATAAATGTCTATCAATAGAGAACAGAAAAGTTGTGGCACATTCTTATAATACAAAAAACCACACTACATGGACTGTAATCCCACTTTAGTAAGTAAGTACACACAAAGAGAAAAATACTTTAAAGAGATACTTCAAAATATAAATGGTGGTAAGAATTCTAGATAATTCTACAGTAAATCCTTTTTTTTTTTCCAGCTGAGAAAAATCAAGATTTAAAAAAAGACTTAAAGTCATGTTTAGGAATACTTAATGGCATGAGTAAATGTTATGATTTATTAAAATCATACAAAATAAATAATAAAATCATATTTACTACCTGCAGTATCATCTGAACTCTTTTTAAAATGGTCTGTAGTTTTTAAATTTTTATTTTTTAAATGCAAATAATCAAAATATAAGAGGATATGCATCAAAATGTTAAAAATGGCTGTCTGGATATTAGAATTATAAGCAACTTATTTTGAGATTTTTGGTATTTTCCAAATCTTCTGCAGTGACTCCTGTTTCAAATTTAGAAGCAGGATTTTAAAAAAATGAGAAAGATAGCTATGTAATAGAATCAGTAAGTGGGGATGTATATCTACTCTGAGAAAGCCCAACATAGAATTACAAAAATTCTAACTTTAGATGCAAACCTCAAATCTATCTTGGAAGACAGGTTACATGTAAGTTAAGATGTTAGTATACATCACATAAAATATTTTTCCCTAGTCAGTGTTTCCTTTGACTAGGGGTTGGGGTTCTCTCACAACTGCAAATGCCTGTATGTAGTTTATCACTGGCTATGGGAATGGAATTGGAGACTTTAGAAAAGCTGAAATATTTAAATGTTTAGAGTAACTGAAAACTGAAGGTAACTGAAATATCCAACACCTAGAAATATTAGTGGAAAGTTATTGATGAGAATATTGACAGGAAATTATAATTCAGTTTGGATATATCTTTCATGTTGTACTTTAATTCTATGGAGGAAAAAATATCTATAAAAATGTTTTCCTGAAAAAGTTAAACAGAGAGCTACCATATGATCCAGCAATTCCTAGAGAAATGAAAACATATGTAAACACAAAAACTTGTGTGCAAAGGTTCATAGAAATTCACCAACTCATGAATGTACAAATAAACTGTAGTATGTCCATACCATGAAATATTATTTGGCATTACAAAGGAATGAAGTACTGATACCATGCTACCACATGGATGAAACTTAAAAATACTATACTAAATGAAAAAGGCAGAAACCAAAGGCTACAAATTGTATGAGTCCATTGATATGAAATGTTCAGAAAATGCAAATGTAGAGCGGCAGACAGTAGACTACTGACTGGGTGCCTATGGCTGAGGAAAAGAAGACTGGGGGGAAATAGTGAGTGACTGCTAATGGTTTCTTTTCGTAAAAACAGAAATATTCTAAAATTGATTATGGCATTGGTTGCACAATTATATTAAGAACCATGAATTCTACACTCTAAATAGATGAACTGTATGCTATATAAGTTATATCTCAATAAAACTGTTATTAAAAATATTTATGTCAAAGAGGAAATTACAAATCAATCTCATTTTTCAATTTAAAAAAAGCCATGTATTGCTGAACCTGAAAGTCCCAAGCATTGTTTGTATTTTCTAAAAATAATTGGTATTTTCTGTCATGCTTTTCTTGCCAAGTTTCAAATCACACAGCAGCACTAGTCGAGTAATATAACAGAAAAGAGTAGGAGGCACTGTACATTAATAATCTACCTAGTCAGGTTTCTCAAGTCATTTTGAGAACATTTAACAAAGGAACTAATGTAACATAAAATAAACTGTATATCAGAAATACTATTCTCTGGCTTCTTACAGAAACAGTTATTAAATTGACTCTTGACAGTTTCTGCTTTAACCAAAAGGAGATGGTACTATGAGGAATTAAAAGTATAAACAATATTTCAATTTATTATTCAGTATTTACACTTAATAATACCCATTCTGACAAGTTCTCTCACTATTATTGTGGATAAATTTAAAACCAAATGATGAGATCTAATTTTCAGTTTTTAGAGCGCATTAAAACATATTCATTATTTTGTGCTATAATTTTTAAAATTACAATTTGCTTTGGTGACTGTGTTTCAGAAAACTGATTCCACTAGTAAAAAAAAATGAGAGCAATTTTACTTTTTCAAAAGTGATATTTCCAAACACTTAAAAAAAATACATTTAACAATTGCACTGGATTATAGCTGCCTCAGTATTATCCAATAAATTACTTTTTATTGCTTCTTAATAGCTTTTAATGTTTCTTTAATCTCTCACACCTGACAGAAAATCAGCAACATAGGTGACTACTAGATATCTACCAAAAATGTTTCCATACCATTCCGAAGTCATAAAAACCAGTAGTGTTCAACTGATGATAGCATAAATATCATCAATGGGATACCTAAGTAATGAGAAAGGGAGTGGGAGTTTCTGTAGCAATATAAGTCCACTGTCCCATACATGGACCTATAAATCTAAAGTACCATTTCTTACTTGTAAGAATGTACAGTGGAAAACAATAGCTACTTCTGACTGAATGAACCCTGACCCACCAGAAATTGTTTAACCGTGTTTCAGAGCCCTCTCATGCCCTGGAGTTAGTTGCATCATTTCTATGCCATTTCTTACCAATCCAGATTTAATGTTCATAATTGCATAATCAATTATTGATACCAGTAATACTGTCCACTCAATTCAGTATTATTATATTTAAGCCTGCTGACAGTAAAATACTATAGACTCCAATACAAAGCAGGTAACATTTTTCAACATCTACTATGTCCTATTTACTGTGCTAGAAGCTTACTATGTGATCCTCATTTTACTAGGTACTAGTGTTATCTCCCAAAAGCTTTAAGAATGTCAACAGCACAAAAAAGCTGTTTTCACTTGGTTTATACTAATGTTTCCTACCAATATGATGTATTCTATGCCAATCATTTATTAAAAAATTTATACCAAGTTACTGACAACTTGAAAGGCATACCGCTTTCTCATACTGCACCCATCCTTAACTATGATCTGATTCTGACTCTTAAAGCTTAATGTCTCTAATAAATGTCTTTCTAAATAAATGCTGTTTATTATTATCACAGGATTTTTGATAGAAAATTGATGGATTTTAAGATATAAAAGGTTGAGAACCAATGTACCAGACAACAAAGTTCAAGAAGATAGTGTGAGAGGGTTGTTCCAAATAAATACAACCTATTTCACAACTTTACCTAGAGCTAGTTTAGGGGTAAAGGTGAGGGAGGAGATAAAGGAAAACAGGCTGTTTTTGTTACCTGTAAAATATTTCTGGTAATGGGAAGAAAACTGGGTATATGGGCAACAGGAGTATGGGGAAGGCTCTTTGCTATTTACCTTCTACTTTTGATTTAAATCAATACATTAACTATTAAAAATTAATACGTAGAATTTTGAGTTTCTGCTAGTTTTAAAGACAGTATTTGAAACTGATGAGTAAAACAGTAAATATTTTAGCTATGGATTTAAATTTTTCATCAGTACAGCTGAGTATATTCCTCTGGCAACCAAAAATATTACTCCCTGAACTAGGAACGTGACTACTATCATGTGGATTGTTCAACTCTAGAATTATACAGTCCTGTCTTTTAATTAGCTAATGGCTGGAAAAAAAAAAGTAAAGGCGATCCTGTACAAGATAGAATCTTTATAAACTTACTCAAGAGCCAGTTGGAGACCAGCTCCATAAAAATAACAATTTAGGTCCCTGGAATGCAATCTAGGAGGCCAAGATGGCCAAATCTTTAGACTTGCTTTCATTTCAAGAAAAGCTTCCCACCACCGTCCAAAATTGTTCCAGCAACTACCACTTCTTAAACTTTAACAGCAAGCTCTTCAACAAGGGCACAGGAAACCCAAACAGCTGTATCAAGAATGACTTTTGGTCAGGAAATGAGTTTCTGATCAGAGTGGTAAAACTGAAAGTTCTTTCTTATACCTATTACTAATTTGAGATATACCATTTACTCCTTTGATGAAAGTCCTCCCCAACCAAGCTCCTTTCATGAAGGGAAGAAAAGAATAGAGTATTTAAATAGCAAAGAATTTATATATTTTAGTTTGGAGTTGTTAATTTTATCGAATGTTGGCTAAAGTCAAACGCTAAGTACTTATACCAGATCTGTTTCTTAAATATAAAAAAGATTTCTAGGGAAAAATGCTGGCATAGAGATAGGATCACAAAACTCCATACACTCAAACTTAATGAAATGAAGAAAACTAAAAGGTTACTTTATGTACTTTTTGGCATGTTTAAATGTTTCATTCTGTAAAATTTGAAAATTAATTAAAAACAATAAAATATCAAAGAAGAATATCATCTGGAGAAAAGAAAGCAGAAGTGTACAGAATTTCATTTAAAAATCTTACCATTCCATTTCTTACCCTTCAAAAAATAAAAGAGGTAAATGAAAAGTTCTGAAATCTTTCTCTGATACCAACTTTTCGGAGACGATGAATGAGGGGGATAGACAAGCAGTCAAAGTGGAAGGACTCATATAGAGTAAAAGCTACTCTCACCTCAACTGGCCATCAGACATTTTTAAAAAACTGTCAGGTTTACCATGTCATTTTTCCCTAACATGGAGAAGTATGGTAGATGACTCAAAAATACATATAAATGGCTCAAAGCTAATTATTTCCAGCAATAAGCAAGATTTATCAGAACAGAAAGACAAAAACACTAAGAAGTAAAAACCATGGGAAACAGGTGGGAAGAAAGAAATTTCTATTTGAAGTTCCCCTTCTCAGCTGTGAATTAAGAGTGCCATGGCCAATACCCAGATGTCCACCTATCTTTAACCCTCTGCTAGTAAATGTAAATAATTAATAGTAATTACTTATTGACAATGTTTCAGTCATTATTCTTAGCATTTCAAATGCATTACCTCAATTTAACCCTTACAACAATCCTATGAGGTATAATATCCCATTAACAAATGAGGAAACTGAGGCAAAGAGGTAGTTTGCTCAAAATTACAAAGCTAAAAAATGCTGGAGCCAAGATTCAAAACCAAGCCATCTGATTCAAAACCAGAGCTCTTGGCCAATGAAAAGAAAAGAGAGTTTACAATATTTATATCATGAAAAGGTTCGGTTCAGGGAAAATAATATTAATCAAGACATTAAGCATTCTGTAACAATAAACAATATCAACCATTAGAAAGACATAATGGGGCTTCCCTGGTGGTGCAGTGGTTGAGAGTCCACCTGCCGATGCAGGGGACACGGGTTTGTGCCCTGGTCTGGGAAGATCCCACATGCCGCGGAGCGGCTGGGCCCGTGGGCCATGGCCACTGAGCCTGCGTGTCCGGAGCCTGTGCTCCGCAACGGGAGAGGCCACAACAGTGAGAGGGCTGCGTACCCAAAAAAAAAAAAAAAAAAGAAAGACATAATGAACATACATCTTTAAAACATTTGTATTATCATCAAAATGTAAGGCAAACGACCACTGGAAACAGAAATCAACAGAAGTTTTAACTCAAGAACATCGAGCTCATGATAGAACAGACAGACATAAATAAAGTGACCTATATGGAAACTGAATAATATAGTGAATAAGGCTGAATTAATACGTAATGTATTCTTTATCTGAAAGTAAAGACTGTACCTCATTTTCAAATACAGAGAATTAAGAAAACAAATCAAAGGCTACAACGAAAACTTCAATGAAGTTTCCAAAAACCTATTAATCTATGCTATAATGCAATAAAAGTAGAAATTAAAGTTTTACTAGGAAAAGAAACTTTAACCATTTAGAAGTTAAAAACAAAACAGAATACTCTCATATGCTAAACAGGATATCAAAACTGAAATTGAATATCTTGAAAATACAAATAATGGAAACATATACTAGCCAAAGCTGAGCTCAGAAGATAAATCTTGGCATAAAACACTTACTAAACAGTAAATATCACAAATACAAAATTAAGCATTCATCTTCAGAATCCAGAAGAAGAACAATACACATGCCAGGAAGGCAGAAGAAAGGCAAAGACAGAGCAAAGTCAAAGGGAAATGAACTAGGAAAAAAAAAACACAGTAAAATTAATTCAACACCTTAAAAAATTTTAATATAGTATATAACCTAATAAATTTAATCACTCAAACACAAATATACAATATTAAAAATAAGAATAGAGGGCTTCCCTGGTGGCACAGTGGTTAAGAATCCTCCTGCCAATGCAGGGGACATAGGTTCAAGCACTGGTCTGGGAAGATCCCACATGCCATGGAACAGCTAAGCCTGTGTGCCACAACTACTGAGCCTGCGCTCTAGAGCCCGTGAGCCACAACTACTAAGCCTGTGTGCCACAACTAATGAAGCCTGCATGCCTAGAGCCCGTGCTCCACAACAAGAGAAGCCACCACAATGAGAACCGCAACGAAGAGTAGCCCCCACTCGCCACAACTAGAGAAAACCCGTGTGCAGCAACGAAGACCCAACATAGCCTAAAATAAATAAATAAAAACGAGAATAGAAAAACAACTGCAGATATACAAAAGATTAAAAGAATTATAGAAGAGTACTTTGTGAAACTCTATGAAAATACACTTGAAAATTTGGATGAAGTGGATTATATTCTAGGAAACAAAAAACTAAACAAAAGAAGTAGAAATCAAAAAAGACCAAGAGCCATGGAATAAACAGATTTACTAAAGAGCTATAATCCAAAGTCATACTAGTCAGCTTCATAGGGAAAATTCTTTCAGACCGAAGTAACAGATAATAGAGATGATATTTACACCATGCCAGAGCAGAGGAAGGAAATCTTGCAAAATCTTTTTATGAAGCAATATAACACAGAAATCTAAGGATTACATTATGAGAAAGAAAAAATTTCAGACCTCATTTCTGAATATTGAAACAAATATAATAAATTTTAAACACTTCAACGGCCACTGTATATTTTAAAAAAGAACTCCATAAATGAATAGTATTCATTCCAGAAATGTAATTATGACCAATTATTAAGTAATCTATTAAAAAATTCACCAAATTATAGGTTATGAGTCAAAACAACCTTCATTTCAAAGATCAAATGGCATTTCAAACATAATGAATCACTCTTCATTTAAAAGAAAAAGAAAAACAATTGGTAAAATATGCACGTATGCTTGATGCTACCATTGTCAGAGTGAACACACTACCTTTTTTTAAATTGAGGTATAACTGACATACAACATTATATTAGTTTTGGGTGTACAACATAATTCACTATTTGTATATACTGCTAAATGATCACCACAGTAAGTCTAGTGAACATCTGTCACCAGACATACTTACAGAAAGTTTTTTCCTTGTGATGAGAACTTTTAAGAGTTTCTTTCTTAGCAACTTTCGAATATGCAATACAACATTATCAAGTATAGGTGCCATGCTGTACATTACATCCCCATGACTTTAGTACTGGAAGTTTGTACTTTTTGACTCCCCTCACCCATTTCAACTACTCTCAACCCCCCTCCATCCCTAGAAACCACCAATCTGTTCTCTGCATCTATGAGACGGTGCGTTTGTTGTTTTGTTTTAGATTCCACATGTATAATACCATATTTTTAATCTGACATTTCACTTAGCATAATACCCTCAAGGTCCATCCATGTTGTCACAGATGGCAAGATTTCCTCCTTTTTTATGGTTGAATAATATTTTTTATCTATTCATTTTTTTATCCATTCATGCATCAGTGGACACTTAGGTTGTACCCCTATCTTGGTTATTTTAAATTCCACAAGGAACATGAGGGTATGTATATCTTTTTGAGCTACTGTTTTCATTTCTTTTGGATAGATGCTCAGAAGGGGAACTGCTAAATCATATGGTAGTTCTATTTTTAACTTTTTGAGGAACCGCCATACTGTTTTCTGTAGTAGCTGCACCAATTTACATTCCCACAAACAGTGCATATCCTCACCAATACGTTTTACCTCTTGAGCTTTTGATAATAGCCTTTCTACAGGTATGAGGTGATAGCTCATTGTGGTTTTGATTTGCATTTCCCTGATGATTGGTGATGTTGAACACATTTTCATGTGTCTGTTAGCCATCTGTACATCTTTGGAAGAATGTCTATTCAGATCCTCTGCCTGCTTTTTAATTAGATTTTTTTTTTTTTTTTTTGCTGTTGAGTTCTATGAGTTCTTTATGTATCTTGTATATAAACCTCTTATAGGATATATAATCTGCAAGTATTTTTTTCACATTTAGTAGGTTGCCTTGCATTTTGTCAATGGTTTCCTTTCATGTGCAGAAGCTTTTTAGTTTGATGTAGTTCCACCTGTTTATTTTTTCTGTTGTCTTTGCTTTAAGGTTCAAACCAAAAAATCATCACCCAGACTCATGTCAAGGAGTCTTACCGCCTATGTTTTCTTTTAGGATTTCAATGGCTTCAGATCTTACATTCAAGTCTTTTTTTTTTTTTTTTTGCCTTTTTGGAGTATCACCAATTATTGGTTCCTTTATTTTCTTGAACTAGTTCGTTGATGTTGAATCTAATATATAGAGGGAAAAAACGCCAAGCCATGCTTTTGAAAAATGGGTCTTACATTGTTTTTTTAAAACAGAAGTATAGTTGATTTATAATATTGCATTATTTTCAGGTGTACAGCAAAGTGATTCATAAATACATATATATACATTCTTTTTCAGATTCTTTTCCATTATAGGTTATTACAAGATTGAATATAGTGCCCTGTGCTATACAGTAAGACTTTGTTGTTTATCTATTTTATATATATATATATATATATATATATAGATATATAGATATAGATATAGTAGTTTGTATCTGCTAATCCCAAACTCCCAATTTATCCCTCCCCCCTTTCCTCTTTTGTAATCATAAGTTTGCTTTCAGTGTCTTTGATCATTTCTGTTTTGTAAATAAGTTCATTTGTATCATTTTTTAGATGCCACATAAGTGATATCATAATATTTGTCTTTCACTGTCAGGCTTACTTTACTTAGTATGATCATTTCTACGTATATCCATGTTGCTGCAAATGGCAATATTTCATTCTTCCTTATGGCTAAGTAATATTCCATTATATAATATATACCACATCTTCTTCGTCCATTCATCTGTTGATGTACACTTAGGTTGCTTCCATGTCTTGATTATTGTAAATAGTGCTGCTATGAACATTGGGATACATGTACCTTTTCAAATTAGAGTTTTTGTCTTTTCTGTATATATACCCAGGAGTGGGATTGCTGTATCATATGGTAGCTCTATTTTTAGTTTTTTAAGGAACCTCCATACTATTCTCCATAATGGCTGTACCAATTTACATTCCCACCATCAGTGTGGGAGGGTTCCCTTTTCTTCACACCCTCTCCAGCATTTATTATTTGTAGACTTTTTGATGATGGCCATTCTGACTGGTGTGAGGTGATACCTCATCATAATTTTGATTTGCATTTCTCTAATAATTAGGCATGTTGAGCATCTTTTCATGTGCCTGTTGGCCATCTGTATGTCTTCTTTGGAGAAATGTCTGTTTAGGTCTTCTGCCCATTTTTTGATTGGGTTGTTTGGTTTTTGTTATTGAGTTGTATGAGTGTCTGTATATTTTGGAAATTAAGCCTCTGTTGGTCACATCATTTGCAAATATTTTCTCCCATTCCATAGGTTGTTTTTTTTCATTTTCTTTATTGTTTCTTTTGCTGTGCAAAGCTTTTAAGTTTCATTAGGTCCCATTTGTTTATTTTTGCTTTTATTTCTTTTGCCTTGAGAGAGACTGACCTAAGAAAACATTGGTATGATTTATGTCAGAGAATGTTTTGCCTATATTCTCTTTTAGGAGTTTTATGGTGTCACATCTTATATTTAAGTCTTTAAGCCATTTCAAATTTATTTCTGTGTATGGTGTGAGGGAGTGTTCTAACTTCATTGATTTACATGTGGCTGTCCAAGTTTCCCAACACTACTTGCTGAAGAGACTGTCTTTTCTCCATTGTATATTCTTGCCGCCTTTGTCAAAGATATAATTGACCGTAGGTGTGTGGGTTTATTTCTGGGCTCTCTATTCTGCTCTCTACTGATTCATATGCCTGTTTGTGTGCCAGTACCAAACTTTTTTGATTACTGTAGCACTGCAGTATTGTGTGAAGTCTGGGAGGGTTATGCCTACACCTTTGTTCTTTTTCCTCAGGATTGCTTTTGCAGTTCTGGGTCCTTTGTGGTTCCATATAAATTTTAGTATTATTTGTTATAATTCTGTGAAAAATGTCATGGGTAATATGACAGGGATCACATTAAATCTGTAGATTGCTCTGGGTAGTATGGACATTTTAATGATATTAATTCTTCCAATCCAAGAGCCTGGGATACCTTTCCATTTCTTTGGATCACCTTCGGTTTCCTTAATCAATGTTTTATAGTTCTCAGCACATAAGTCTTTCACCTCCTTGGTCAGGTTTATTCCTAGGTATTTTTTTTCTTTTTTGGACGCGATCTTAAATGGGATTTTTCTTACTTTCCCATTCTGATATTTCACTGTTAATGTAAAGGAATGCAACGGATTTTTGTATGTTAATCTTGTACCCTGCTACCCTGCTTATTTGGTTTATCAGTTCTAATAGTTTTTGTGTGGAGTCTTTAGGGTTTTCTACATAAAGTATCATGTCATTTGCATATAATGACAATTTTACCTCTTCCCTTCCAATTTGGATACCTTTTATTTCTTTTTCTTGTCTGACTGGTGTGGCCAGGACTTCCAATACTGCATTGGATAGAAGTGGTGGCAGTGGGCATCCTTGTCTCGTACCAGATTTTAGAGGGAAGGCTTTCAGCTTTTCACTGTTGAGTATTTTATTGGCTGTGGGTTTGTCATAAATAGCTTTTATTATGTTGAGATATATTCCCCCTATACCCTCTTTGGTGAGTTTTTTTTTTTTTTACCATGAATGAATGTTGAATTTTATCAAATGCTTTTTCGGCACCCATTGAGATGAACATGATTTCTGTCTTCTCTCTTGTTGCTGTGGTGTTATCACAATGATTTGCATATGTTGAACATCCTTAATCCGTTTTGAGTTAATTTTTGTGTATGGTGTAAGACAGTGGCTCAGTTTCATTCTTTTGCATGTGGTTGTCCAGTTTTCCCAACACTGTTTACTGAAGAGACTATCCTTTTCCCATTGTATATTCTTGGCTTCTTTGTCATAAATTAATTGACCATATATACGTGGGTTTATTTCTTGGCTGTCTATTCTGTTCCATTGATCTATGTGTCTGCTTTTACGCCTATATGGTTTTGATTACTACAGCTTTGTAACATAATTTCAGATCAGGGAGTAAGATGCCTCCAGCTTTGTTCTTTCTCAAGATTGCTTTGGCTATGGGTCTTCTGTGGTTCCATACAAATTTCAGAATTGTGTGAATTCTGTGAAAATGCCATTGGAATTTTGATAGGGACTGCACTGAATCTGTAGATTGCTTTGAATAGTATGGACATTTTAACAATATTAATACTTCCAATCCATGAGCATGAAATATCTTTCCACTTATTTGTTTCTTTAATTTATTTCACCAATGTCTTATAGTTTTCAGCATACAGGTCTTTCACCTTCTTGGTTAAATTTATTCCTAGATATTTTATTATTTTTGATGCAACTGTAAATGAATTGTTTTCTTAATTTCTCTAATAGTTTGATATTAGTGTATAGAAATGCAACAGATTTCTATATCTTGATTTTGTATCCTGCAAATTTACCAAATTCATTTATTAATTCTAACAGTTTTCTGGTGGAGTCTTTAGGGTTTTCTGTATATAGTATATTATCATTTGCAAATAGTGACAGTTTTAATTCTTCCTTTCCAATTTGGAAGCCTTTATTTTTCTTCCCTAATTGCTCTGGGTGAGACTTCCAATACTATGTCAAATAAAAGTGGCGAGACTCAGCATCCCTGTCTTGTTCCTGATCTTAGAGGAAAAGCTTTCAATTTTTCATCACTGAGTATGATGTTAGCTGTGGTCTTATCATATATGGCCTATATTATGTTGAGGTATGTTCTCTTTATACACACTTTGTTGAGAGATGTTGAATTTTGTCAAATGCTTTTTCTGCATCTATTGAGATGATTGTATAATTTTTATCCTTCATTTTGTTAATGTAGTGTACCATAATGACTGATTTGCAGATGTTGGACCATCCTTGCATCCCTGGAATAAATCCCACTTGATCATGGTGTATGATCCTTTTAATGTATTGTTGAATTTGATTTGCTAATATTATACTGAGGATTTTTACACTGATGTTCATCAGGGATACTGGCCTGTAATTTTCTCTCTTGTGGTGTTACTTGTCTAGTTTTGGTGCACCAGCTCTTTAAAGCTTCTTCCCAAAGCAAGTCTCATGGCCACACTTAACTTCAAGTGGGCAGAGAAGTATAATCTTATCATATGTCAAGGAGAGAGGATGAGAATATTTGTTAACAGCTCTAATCATTACTATACCTGCAAAGTCAGAGGAAACACCTCTGATTATTACTCTATATTACTTTTATTGTTTGACCAGTTTACAAAGAGTATATGTTACTTTATCATTTAAAAACACATTCACATGTAGATTTCATATCTGTCCATAGATGAAGATTTATACTTTGGACTGTGGGGTGAAAACTGAGGAAATGCTACTGTCTGATTATAGTAACCTTAACTACAAGTTCAATTTTAAGTGTCAGTAATAAACTTGTTTAAAAAGGTTGTATCAGCAGGGTTAATGTAATAAAATAACATCAAATTCTACAAATGGTTTTTAGTTTTCTATTAAGCTACACAGATTAGTCTAATAAACTGGCAATTATCCATCTCCCCATTGCCCTCAAAAATGTGAAGCTGTCTCTTTTAGTCCTCAGAATAAATATGTGTATGTGCAACCTGGGTATTATTAACTGCAATTTGTAAAAAAGGAAACTGAAGTGTGAGACACATTGCAGTTAATTCAATGGGCCATGATTTTCCCCCCAACATTTTATTTTAAAATTTCAAACAGATAGAAGAGTTGAAAAAACTTCTCAGTGCATACTCGGAAAGCCAACATTTAGAATCTATATTTAACATTTTGCTACATTGGCTTCATCACATATATATTCATCTATCTATCATCTATTGATCTTATTTTTTATTAATTTCAAAGTAAGTTGCAGACAGCAGTATCCTTCACCTCTAAACATCTTAATTAGATTTCAATATTTATATTCTATATTTTAGAAGTTATATATTAGAATGCACAAGTGTATACTTGTGTAAGTTCTAATAAATACATCCACCCATGTAACCAAAATCTCTATCAAGATATACAATTCCATTGTCCCAGGAAGTTCCCTCACATTGGGCTTTGATTTGAACACAAGATCTGTCTCTAAAGTCCATAGTCTTTCCCACAACACTATGCTACTTCTTTTAAAAAGGCCCAATGTATAAATACATTAAACAAAAAGAATTTTATTTCTAACCCTCAATAATAAAGGTAGCTGAAATATGGAAATATGAAAGGTATAAAATACTAGAGATTGCCTCCACTAAAGCCAGACAGCCTAGGTATTTAATATCTGTAGCACAATGACTGTATCACTTTCTGTTTACTAATTTCCACTGAATAAATAAAAATATCTACTTCCTTCCCCAAGAGTTAAAGAATTAATCAAGGAGGTATGGCAATTAAAGAATTAATCAAGGAGGACGTGACAATAACAACCATTACATATGTTCATATCTTATACCTTCAATTAAACTAATAATGCTTCGGGGCAAGACCATTTCTTAGGCTTGTAAGGCAAGCATTAGGTCAAGTGCTATACACTTTAGTGATTACGATGAGAGGCAGTGAGGAACTGGAGAAAACACAAAACCTTTGGAATCAGCCAAATGTGGATTCAGATCTCTTCATATTTATTTAGCTATATAACTATGTACAAGTTAAACTTCTCTAAGCCTCAGTATATCATATGTAAAATGAGGCCTATATTTGGCCTTCCTATCAATGTCAGGTTTCTCAAATAGACGATCTACAAGCAGACCCAGGCAAGAGAAGCCCCTACCCTGGACTTCAGGCTTTTGGGGGAATTTTATGTAACAGTTTGTTAATTTAACTTAGTATGTATATGGTATGTAGGTCTACATTTATATTTGCTCCAGATCCTGCAGATGTTACAAATGGGCCTGTCTGTATCTACTACTAATAACCTAACATGTGTATTGCCATATTCACTTTCAAATATTACCCTATTTAGTCATACAACATTATCATGAGTTAGGTTTCATTAATCCCATTGTGCAGATAAAGAAACAGATGTGGTTAAGAAACCTACCCAGCGCCCTTATCTTCTATCACGATATCACTCTCTTCTTAACTCCCAAATATCTGAGCTTCCTTCTCTAACATATTATCAATATTTCACTCTCCAAGACAATATGCCCCTAATCTCTAAATCTAGTCCCTATTTTCCATGACCTCTCGGTAGCACCTGATACTGTTAATAATTTTTCCTTTCTTAAAACAACTTTTCCTTTGGTTTCTAAGGCTCGACTATTTCTTCTCTTAGCTTTTGCTCTTTTTCTGTCTCCTCTTGTTAGAGTTTTGGTGAAGAATGAATAAGATAATATTTTTGGAGAGTGTCAGCATAAAGCATATATTCAATAAAAGGTAGGGTTTCTTTTTAACCTAAAAAGAATAGCTACCATTTTTAAGAATGGTGTCAATTACTCTACTAGGTGATACACACACATGCACACACACTATTCCATTTATCCTAAAAGCACCATAAAATTGAAGTTCAGACTGGCTGACAAATTAACCTGTATTAGAAACCTGGCTCCAACAATTCCTAGGTTTATGATACTAAGTCACTTAACTTCCCTGAGCTTCTGCTTCTCCATCGTGTAATTTTATAATGTTCTTGTGAGAATTAAATGAAACACAGGATATAAAAACACAAAGTACATGGTACAACAGTCAGTAAATATTAAACTCCTTTCTCTTCTTGTTGCTACCAGGTGAATACATTAATTTTTTATCCTTCCCTTGTGTGCATTTCTAAAAACTAAGTCCTTGATCTCTTGACCTTCTTTCTTTATACTCTGTACCTACACTCTGTCACACTTGTGAGTCCAACTCCTCCAGAAAGATAGTTTTGAATTATCTGTGACAATTTCTAAGTGTGCAGGCCCACATCTCTAAGTTTTGCTAGTTCTTTCTACTTGAGAATCCCACTGCCTACCATATCAAACTGCTCCTTTCCCTCACAAAGAATGGAAAGCAAAAGACTGGGAGTGGGTGACATAAAATATTAAACAGACAAAATTGATAGGATTCATGATAAAGAAGCTAATTTTATGGTTTCAAGCTTGCCTGAGAAAATTACAAAACTGGAGAAGATTCTCATAGATCATGTCCAAAATTTTCTCCCCTTTTCCTCATTCTTCAGACATGAAACTCTAATCCTTCTATTTCCCTAACCCACAAAGCCAAAAATGTTCCCATTCCATTGAATTCCCTTACATTTAAATGCTCCATTCATCTAACACCTAATAATACTCTATCTTCTATTACCAATTTTCTTACATTTACATCTTATCTTCCTAACTATGCTGTAAGTTCTTTAAGGCCAATAACCATCTCTTATACTTTTAGTATTGTTCATAATGCTAATCAACTACTGCTATAAAGATATGGTCAAGAATTCAGAAATTATAAATTAAGATGCTTTCAGATCTTTTTCTGACATGGAAGGAAAACTTTTCAAGTCAAAAGCTCTGATCCACAAATAGAGAAGGTGTGACAAACAGGAAATTTTCTATTTCTCTCTCAAGAATTTCAGTTTTGGCTTTAAACAGAAAAAAAATCCTTTAACATATATTTCCTTAGCCATGTGTTAATACTTTATAAATTATTTCCAGGAACTGTGCAAGCTTTTCTTCAAAAATTACTTATACCAGCATACCTTGGAGATACTGCAGGTTCAGTTCCAAACCACCACAATAAAGCAAATATCGCAATAAAGAGTCACACAAATTTTTGGTTTCCCAGTGCATATAAAATTTATGTTTATACTATTACTGTATTCTATTATAGTGTTCAATGGCATTACATCCTAAAAAAAATATACATACCTTAATTAAAAATACTTTATTGCTAAAAAATGCTAATCATCATCTGAGCCTTCAGCAAGTCATAATCTTTTTACAATAGTAACAACAAAGATCACTGATGACGGATCACCATAACAAATATAATAATAATGAAAAAGTTTGAAATATTTAAAGAATTGCCAGAATGTGACAGAGAGACATAAAGTGAGCAAATGCTGTTGGAAGAAAGACGCGGATAGACTTGCTCCATGCAAGATTGCCAAAAACCTTCAATTTGTAAAAAAAACACAATATCTGAGAAGCATAGTAAAGCAAAAGCACAGTAAAACGAGTTATGCCTGTATTTTCTAATACAGTTACTAGTCATTAATTTCTGTAGGAAAATAATTCCTAAAACTATAAGGCTCAAAAACCACACAATGTAGACTGATGTGCTATTTATTAAATATTAAATAATTTTAAAACTTTCAAAACCAAGATGATAAAAATACTTAGTCTAAAGTTTATTAAAAGAAATGGCTTTCGGGCTTCCCTGGTGGCGCAGTGGTTGAGAGTCCGCCTGCCGATGCAGGGGACACGGATTCGTGTCCTGCTCCCGGAGGATCCCACATGCCACAGAGCGGCTGGGCCCGCGAGCCACGGCTACTGATCCTGCGCGTCCGGAGCCTGTGCTCCGCAGCGGGAGAGGCCACAGCAATGAGAGGCCCGCGTACCGCAAAAAAAAAAAAAAAGAAAGAAATGGCTTTCTTCTTTGGTTGAATATATTTAATAACTGGGAAAATTTGATTAAATTAATTTTCTTTACTGTGATCAAAATAGAACTGTAGGATAATAAAACTGATTTTGATTTGCTTATTTTACCTGAGTAGCTTTATCTTTCATGCATGAAGGGTAATGAACATGAGGATCTCGTGGCCACTGTCCTGTGAGATAAGGTCCTGTTATCGTATCCAAAGAAGAGGTTCGCCTTATTGTACCAGAGGTTCGAACTTGATGAGATTTTGGCCTGTCCACTATAAAAAAGTGAAAAAAGATTAGTCACTAATGAATAAAGTAAAACTTAAAATTATTTAACCTTCATAGTTTGTAAAATATCACTCTGTCAATTTTCCCTACAATATATATTTACCCTAATAGCCCTCCTGCGTGATGTGATGAAATTTATAGACCCTCTCCCAAAGGAAAATACATTCACATATTAAATTTTGCATACACTTCCAGGGCTGTCACACCCTACAAAGCCCATCCATTTTAGAGACCTATTCTAAAACCTGTATATCATCTCCACTGCCATTACTTTAATGAAGACTTCATCATGTCTCAACTGCCAGTTTCCTAAATGCTATCTCTGCATCCACCCTAACTAAATCTTACAGTACCACCTCCCTCCACTGCTTAAAAAAATTTCCATGGTTATTCACTGTCTTTAACTTAAAGCCCATTATTTTTCACAATTCAGCTCCCATATACATCAATACTTGATGTCTTGCTACTCCTCCATAAACCCATGTTAACTACTAAATGCCATACAAACTAACTGCAATTTCCCAAATGTAAAACACTCACTTCTCTGCCTCTATACTTTCTATTATCTCCTGCACCTAAAATGTTCTCCTTCCCTGTTCACTTGACAAAAACTTATCTTAAAGATCAGCTCAGGTGTCACACTGCCTCTGTGAAACCTTTCCCAATGCCCTTCTTTTCTCCATCTCTGTCCTTTTTAAAGATATACGCACTCTCTGCTTGCATGGAGCCCTAAATTTGTCTTTCTTCCCCAACTAGAGCATAAGTTTGGTCCCTACAGATTGAAAAGAAGTTGATGCTCAATACTTATGAATAAATTTATTCACAGCTACACAAAAATAACATGTATAAAGAATCTTACATTTTAATTCAGCTTCCTCATTTATGGATGAAGAATTTGAAGCCCAGAGGGATAAAATTAAATCGTCCAATGAAATAGAACTGCTAACAGGTGATAGAGGTAAAAAGGAACCAAGATCTCCAGATATTCTACACAGTTCAATCAATCTACTATAATAATCTACTTCTCCTCTCCATATAGGTACCATCGGTACCTCTGCTGAGAATTAAAATGATCATACTGAACCCTATAGTTTCTTTACAAAGAAACTATAAAGGATTTTTCATATATGCATCTCAAATAAGTTACTACTAATGTGCATTGAATAATAAAATCCAGTGGATTACAAGCACCAAGGATCAGTCTTACTCAGAGTTATATCTCACATCAAACAAAATGTCTTGCACATTACAGAGGGCTAAGAAACATTTGTTATTGAATACTGTCCTTTAACTATCCTTCTGAAACCAAAATACAAAATTGGGTTTTTTAAATTGGAAAACAAAAGAAAATGCAGCATACTGTGAACTATCATATTATTTACATACACTCATCCTCATTTCTATGGGGGACTGGTTCTAGGACCCTCACGGATACCAGAATCTGAGGAAGCTCAAGTCCCTTACATTTGGCCATCCACCTCTCCAGGTTCCACATCCTTGGACATAGAGGGCTGGAGGGCCAATTTTATCTTACAACTGCAGTTCTGATTTCTTCTTTGACCCAAGAGTGTTAGAGAATATCTGAAAATTACAAAATTTCCTCCCTTTTTTTTTTTTTTTGGCGGTACGCGGGCCTCTCACTGTTGTGGCCTCTCCCGTTGCGGAGCACATGCTCCGGACGCGCAGGCTCAGCGGCCATGGCTCACGGCCCAGCCGCTCCGCGGCATGTGGGATCTTCCCAGACCGGGACACGAACCCGTGTCCCCTGCATCGGCAGGCGGACTCTCAACCACTGCGCCACCAGGGAAGCCCTCCTCCCTATCTTTATTACTTAGCTCTAATTTTATTTTGCCATAGGCAGAGAGTCAGGACAGTCTATTTCTACTCTTTGGAATCACCTGAAATTTTATTTGTGACCAAAAATCATGGTCAATTTTTATAAATATTTCAGGAGTCATGGAGAACATATATTTTCTGTTTTCAGAATACAGTTATTTTTCTTGTACATCAGCTGAAATAAAAATATAGAATATAGTAATAATAAAATTATTAGCTTTATCTGTCACAGACTTAGAGAACTACTCTAAAATTTCTAAACTACTCTTGAAATATAACAATTTTCTTTATCTCTTGCAATTTTTATCATTTAAATTTAGTTCTGGGGAATTCCCTGGCAGTCCAGTGGTTAGGACTCTGCACTTCCACTACAGGGGGCATGGGTTCAATCCCTGGTCATCGGGGAACTAAGATCCCGCAAGCTGCGCCGTGTGGCCAAAAACAAGAAACAAACAAAAAAAGTTTATAGAAATTTAGTTCTGTATAATTTGGTTACATATTGATTCATGACATCATCATTATGGCTTATATGCTTCACCATTGTAGTCTGTTCTATTTATTACTTTTAAGCTCTGTCAAATTGAACATTATCACCCGTTTATGCTTTCTTTCTATTATAATGTGTCTGGTTTGCCTATTCTTTTATTTTCAATTTCTTTCAATCATGCTGTTTCGGTGTGACTCTTGTATACTGTATGCAATTAGGCTTTTTGAAAAAACTTTAGGGTATGTCTTCTCCTTATAAAAGGTATGTTCATCCCACTTATATTTGTTATAACAAACTTGATTAAACCTGTCACATAACTTTTTTCTTCCTCTTATAATTCTTCCTTGCTACTTGTTTTCTATGTTTTACTGTCTACTTCTTTTTCTCCTTACCTTTTCCCCTACCATAGGTAATTCAGAAGATATGCAGATTGTTTTTAGTTCTATTACTAGGAATTACTTCTATTAATTCTTTTAAATATTTTTTCTGGCTATAAAAGCAATATGCACAAATTTTAGCAACTTTACGAAACACGGAAAATTAACATGTCTCTCTCATAATCTGATTTATAATAATTTGTTTAAAACTTCTTAAAGTTACTTTACATTCCCTCCACCAAGAAAAAAAAGACAAAAACAGTTTATCCCTTGAAAAAGAACATTTATAGCAATAAAAAAGGCCTAAAGGATAGCCACAACCAGAAAATGAAAAGCCACTATATGCGAAAAACTTGTGCCTGAACTTTAAACTGCTCCAACTATTATGAAAGTTGTATGTAGTCTACTTATAGTTATTAAAACCCCTGTTAACTTGGTGAACAATAGAGATCATTTTTATGTTTTGTAATAAGTATATAAAGAATCTATAAACAAATCCCTTGATACATATAATATTCTAGTCTATACTTTTTTATTATATTGTTAATCACTGGACCTTTGTCTATCACTTTCAAAGGATCCTATTTCTCCCCTTAGTGTCCATTCTCTCTGATTAGCTACTGTCAGAACTGTGGTCTTCAAGTTATTTTGACTGAGTACTCCTAATAGTAAATATCTAAGGATGCAGCAATATGTGCAGTTATTTATTTATAAATGAGGTATATATTATATTACTAATATGTTATAAATAGTGTAAACCTAAGTAGAAATTTACATATGATATAAAAAATAAAAATATGTATGAAAAAAATGGAAGTTACATTTTCTTCCTGTATCTCATAAATGGGTGGCCTTAATTCAGTGTGAAGACCACTGGGATAAGGGACTTTAAATTGGGTGCTCCCAAGTCCCAAGGACCAGTGGCGGCCATCAACTTGGACTCTGAAAACCTAGGCTCCAACGTTTGGTGTAGAAACACTCACCTTGTGCTGAGTATCAGAGGGGGGCATTCTCACCAATGAGAGAGCCAAGAAACAGATTTGGTAACCTTTTTCTGGGACAGCGTGGACCGGCACTTCTGGTGTCATTAAATTCATGAGTTTTCTTGTATTCTCCCTTAACCAAAAAGAGCTTTTGTACTTTTAAATGTTGTATAAATGTGTTATATAGGTTTTTGAACTGGAAACTTCCTGAAATTTATATCTCCATGCGGTTACCATAATCATAATGTAATAAAAGGGAAAAATATGAATTGGGTGCTAAATTCAATCTACAGATTGGCCAGTTAGCTCTGTGATTTAACGCTATTGCTTAATTGTGTTAAGAATGTGTAAACAAGCATCACACATTACCAATACCAAAAAACAAAAACGGTCTGCCTTAAATAGAATAAGGTAGGACAACATGGTATCGATATCCTGTTATAAAATTCACTCTATCAGTCATGATGTTTTAAAAAATTATAGTATATGAAGTAAATATACTTGAAAGGTTATATTTCAAACATATGCTTTAAAAGATTCTCACCATTGCTCATACAAGGAAAATTTCAAAGATATGTAGTTGTTAGTAATTTCCACGTCAATTATTTGAAGGGTAAAAATTCAAAATAAGTTTAAAAATTGGCAAGGATAGTACTCTTCCAAGATATGATTAGCCATAATAACCCCACTTAACCAAATATCAGTAGGGCCTTATTTACCAACAGATTCATCATAAGCAGTGCGATTCTATTTTAACAAGATGAGTTATTGCTATTATCCAAACTGTCATGGCAATGAGTTAGATTTTAACTGCCTCAACATCTAAGCCTTGATTCTCCCAAATTTTTATATATTTAATTTGCGGTATTATCACCTACCAATTCAGGTTTTACAATTTAGTGCAACAATAAAAATCAACACTGGTTTTTCATTATAGTAGTCCCCTCTTATCCTCAGTTTCACTTTCCACAGTCAACCATGGTCTGAAAATATTAAATGGAAAATTCCAGAAATAATTCATAAGTTTAAGATTGGGGGGCAGAGTCAAGATGGCAGACTAGGAGGACATGGAATTCACATCTCTGCACAACTAGGGCACCTACCAGGCACTGGTGAGGGACCACAGACACCTAAGGGGATGGGAGAAACCCCCAGCAACTGGGTAGGACGTGGGGCATGGGGAGAGTGAGAGGGGGAGAAGAAGTCGAGGTGGGATGGGACTGGCGCCCCTGAGGGGTAGCTGGGGGAGGGGAAGGGATCCCACCCCCAAAGGGGGAAATTGGGGGACCATTGGGAGGGCAGAGGATCAAAAGGGAGCGTGGCCAGGTCTCCCTTGCCCACTTGGGCCCCTGGGAGCCTGCTGAGATCCCGGTCCTGATCCTCTGCCCACGAAGGCCCCCTCCAGCTGCATGGGTCCTGAGGGAGTGGGAGGGAGGGAAGGGGGAGCAAAAGTAAAGGCCAGACCTATGGGACTGGAACCCCTGAGGGGTGGCTGGGGGAGGGGAGGAGTTCCTACACCCAGCGGGACACACCCATGGTTAGGGGTCCAGTGGGGACTGGGGAGACCCCGGGGGAGATGGGGAGTGGGGTCGTGGAGGAATGGAAGGGAACGCGGCCAGTGCTTTCCCTGTCCACTTAGGCACCAGAGAGCCTGTTGGGCTCCCGGGCCTAATTCTCTGCCCTCAGAGCCTCCCTCCTACTGTGCAGAGCCCAAACCCAGCCCCTACACCCCCACCCAGGGCCCTACCTCTACACTCAGAGAACCCCTCCAATGAGCTGGACCTAAACCACACCCACACACCCTCACCCACGGCCTTGCCTCCAAACTCCGGAACTCCACACTCTGAAGGCCCTCCTTTGGAGGTGCTGCTTCTCCCCTTCTGTAGGTCCTAAGTAGAGGCCCTGACCGATGCTTGAACATCGCCTGCCCAGGCCCCACCCCCAAGGCCTTTTCTGGCTGCATGGGTCCTGAGACTAGGCCCTACCCCATGCTCAAACAAGTCGCCCCCCACCAGCCTAGGTCCCGCCCCACCGTAACCCCTGCCCCTGCCTAAGTTCCACCCCTGCCTAAACTCTGCCCCACATAGCCAAGGCTTTTGTTTTTCCTTTTTTCCTTGTTTAGATTGGGGTTCTGTTTTACCTTGTTGATTAATTGTTCTTCATTCATTTATATGTTTATTTTTTCTAATAAATCTTTTATTTTTCTAATTTTATTTTATTCTTTATACTTTGTTATTGTTCTTCTCCTTTTGGCTTGTTCCCCCACCCCTCTTTTTTCTTTTTCTTTTTTCTGTTACAGTTTTATTTTACCTTGTTGAAGTTGTTTCAATTATATTATTTTTCCTAATATATTTTTTATCTTTCTAATTTTATTTTGTTTTTTATTCTTTGTTATTGTATTGCTCCTTTTCTTCTTCTTTTTTTTTTTTTTTTTTGGCCACGCCACAGCCTTACGGGATCTGGTTCCCAGGCCACAGGTTGGGCCCGAGCTCCGGTGGTGGCAGCTCTGAGTCTAAACCGGTGGACTAACAGAGAACCTCAGACCCCAGGGAATATTAATCAGAGTGAGGCCTCCCAGAGGTCCTCATCTCAGCACCAAGACCCAGCTTTATCCAACTGCCTGCAAACTCCAGTGCTGGATGCCTCAGGCCAAACAATCAGTAAGACAGGAATACAGCCCCACCCATCAAAAAAAAAAAAAATGAAATGACTAAAAAATATGTTACAAATGAAGAAGCAAGGTAAAAACCTACAAGACCAAATAAATGAAGATGAAATAGGCAACCTACCTGAAAAAGAATTCAGAGTAATGATAGTAAAGATGATCCAAAATGTTGGAAACAAAATGGAGAAAATAAAAGAAACATTTAACAAGGATCTAGAAGAACTAAAGAGCAAACAAACAGTGATGAATAATACAATGACTGAAATTAAAAATACTCTAGAAGAAATCAATAGCAGAACAACTAAGGCAGAAGAATGGATAAGTGAGCTGGAAGATAAAATGGTGGCAATAACTGCCAGGGAGCAGAAAAAGAAAAAAGAATGAGGACAGTCTCAGAGACCCCTGGGACAATATTAAACGCACCAATATTCGAATTATAGGGGTCCCAGGAGAAGAAGAGAAAAAGAAAGGGTTTGAGAAAATATTTGAAGAGATTATAGTCGAAAACTTCCCTAACATGGGAAAGGAAATAGCCACCCAAGTCCAGGAAGCGCAGAGAGTCCCATACAGGATAAACCCAAAGAGAAACATGCCGAGACACATATTAATCAAACTATCAAAAATTAAATACAAAGAAAAGATATTAAAAGCAGCAAGGGAAACTGTAATTAAAAATCTTCCAACAAACAAAAATCGAGGACCAGATGGCTTCACAGGTGAATTCTATCAAACATTTAGAG
The DNA here is from genome assembly GCF_039906515.1 of Pseudorca crassidens. Taxonomy (NCBI): domain Eukaryota; kingdom Metazoa; phylum Chordata; class Mammalia; order Artiodactyla; family Delphinidae; genus Pseudorca; species Pseudorca crassidens. The sequence goes on from NC_090303.1 coordinate 45,894,368, forward strand.
AAGAGTTAACACCTCTCCTCCTCAAACTCTTCCAAAAAACTGTAGAGGAAGGAACACTCCCAAACTCATTCTATGAGGCCACCATCACCCTGATACCAAAACCAGAAAAAGATATCACAAAAAAAGAAAATTATAGACCAATACCACTGATGAACATAGACGCAAAAATCCTCAACAAAATACTAGCAAACACAATCCAACAACACATTAAAAGGATCATACACTATGATAAAGTGGGATTTATCCCAGGGATGCAAGGATTCTTCAATATATGCAAATCAATGTGATACACTGTATTAACAAATTGAAGAATAAAAAGCATATGATCATCTCAATAGATGCGGAAGAATCTTTTGACAAAATTCAACACCCAGTTATGATAAAAACTCTCCAGAAAGTGGGCATAAAGGGAACCTACCTTAACATAATAAAGGCCATATATGACAAACCCACAGCAAACATCATTCTCAGTGGTGAAAAACTGAAAGCATTTCCTCTAACATTAGGAACAAGACATGGATGTCCACTCTCGCCACTCTAACTCAACATAGTTTTGGAAGTCCTAGCCATGGCAATCAGAGAAGATAAAGAAATAAAAGGAATACAAATTGGAAAAGAAGAAGTAAAACTGTCACTGTTTGCAGATGACATGATACTATACGTAGAAAACCCTAAAGATGCCACCAGGAAGCTACTAGAACTAATCAATGAATTTGGTAAGGCTGCAGAATACAAAATCAATGCACAGAAATCTCTTGCATTCCTATACACTAACAATGAAAAATCAGAAAGAGAAATTAAGGAAACAATCCCACTGACCAGTTCAACAAAAAGAATAAAATACCTAGGAATAAACCTACGTAAGGAGGCAAAAGACCTATACTCAGAAAACTATAAAACACTGATGAAAGAAATCAAAGATAACATAAACAGATGGAGAGATATACCATTCTACTAGATTGGAAGAATCAATATTGTGAAAATGACTGTACTGCCCAAAGCAATATACAGGTTCAGTGCAATCCCTATCAAATTACCAGTGGCATTTTTCACAGAACTGGATCAAGAAATTTTACAATTTGTATGGAAATGCAAAAGACCCCGAATAGCCAAAGCAATCTTGAGAAAGAAAAATGAAGCTGGAGGAATCAGGCTTCCTGATTTCAGACTATACTACAAAGCTACAATAATCAAGACAGTATGGTACTGGCACAAAAACAGTAATATAGATCAGTGGAACAAGATAAAAAGCCCAGAGATAAACCCACGCACATATGGTCACCTTGTCTTTGACAAAGGAGGCAAGAATATAAAATGGAAAAAAGACAGCCTCTTCAATAAGTGGTGCTGGGAAAACTGGACAGCTACATGTAGATGAAATTAGAACACAACCTAACACCATACACAAAAGTAAACTCAAAATGGATTAAAGACCTAAATGTAAAACCAGACAGTATAAAACTCTTAGAGGGAAACATAGGCAGAACACTCTGTGATATAAATCATAGGAAGATCCTTTTTGACCCACCTCCTAGAGTAAGGGAAACAAAAACAAAAATAAACAAGTGGGACCTAATGAAACTTAAAAGCTTTTGCACAGCAAAGGAAACCATAAGCAAGACCAAAAGACAACACTCAGAATGGGAGAAAATATTTGCAAATGAAGCAACTGACAAAGAATTAATCTCCAAAACATACAAGCAGCTCATGCAGCTCGGTATCATAAAAACAAACAAACCAGTCCAGAAATGGGCAGAAGACCTAAACAGACATTTCTCCGAAGAAGACATACAGATGGCCAACAAATGCATGAAAAGATGCTCAACATCACTAATCATTAGAGAAATGCAAATCAAAACCACAGTGAGGTATCACCTCACACCAGTCAGAATGGCCATCAAAAAGCTACAAACAATAAATGCTGGAGAGGGTGTGGAGAAAAGGGAACCCTCCTGCACTGTTGGTGGGAATGTAAATTGATACAGCCACTATGGAGAACAGTATGGAGGTTCCTTAAAAAACTAAAAATAGAACTACCATATGACCCAGCAATCCCACTACTGGGCATATGCCCTGAGAAAACCATAATTCAAAAAGAGTCATGTACCACAGTGTTCACTGCAGCACTATTTACAATAGCCAGGACATGGAAGCAACCTAAATGTCCATCAACAGATGACTGGATAAAGAAGATATGGCACATATATATAACAGAATATTACTCAGCCATAAAAAGGAACAAAATTGAGTTATTTGTAGTGAGGTGGACGGACCTAGAATCTGTCATACAGAGTGAAGTCAGTCAGAAAGAGAAAAGCAAATACCACATGCTAACGTATATGTATGGAATTTATAAAAGCGGTACTGATGAACCTAGTGGCAGGGCAGGAATAAAGACGCAGACATAGAGAACAGACTTGAGGGCATGCGGGGGAAGGGGAAGCTGGGATGAAGTGAGAGTAGCACTGACGTATATACACTATCAAATGTAAAATGGATAGCTAGTGGGAAGCTGCTACATAGCATAGGGAGATCAGCTCAGTGCTTTGTGACCACCTAGAGGGATGGGATAGGGAGGGTGGCTCATGAGGGAGGGGATATGGGGATATATGTATACATATAGCTGATTCAGTTTGTGGTACAGCAGAAACTACCACAACATTGTAAAGCATTTATACTGCAATAAAGATGTTAAAAAATAATAAGTTTAGGGCTTCCCTGGTGGCGCAGTGGTTGAGAGTCCGCCTGCCGATGCAGGGGACACGGGTTCGTGCCCTGGTCCGGGAAGATCCCACATGCCGCGGAGCGGCTGGGCCCGTGAGCCATGGCCGCTGAGACTGCGCGTCCGGAGCCTGCGCTCCGCAACGGGAGAGGCCAGTGAGAGGCCTGCGTACCGCCAAAAATAATAATAATAATAATAATAATAATAACAATGATGTTTAAAATTGTGCACCATTCTGAGTAGTGTGATGAGAACCATCCTGCTCCATCCAGCCCGGGACGTGAATCATCCCTTTGTCCAGCATATCCCACCTGTTAAGTCACCTAACTAGCTGTCTCAGTTATTAAATTGACTGTCTTGGTACCATAGTGTTTGTGTGTAAATAACAACTATTTTACTTAATAATGGCCCAAAGCACCAGACTAGTGATGCTGGCAATCTGGATATGCCAAAGCGAAGCTGTAAAGCGTTCCCTTGAAGTGAAAATGTCAAAGTTCTCAACTTAATAAAGGAAGAAAAAAATTAAATGCTCTGGTTGCTAAGATCTATGGTAAGAACAAATCTTTTATCTGTGAAATTGTGAAGAAGGAAAAAGAAATTTGGCTTGCTTTGCTGTTGCACCTCAAAACTGCAAAAGTTAGGGCCACAGTGTGTGATAGGTACTTAGTTAAAATGGAAAAGGCATTATATTTGTATAAGATACTTTCAAAGAGACCATGTTCACATAACTTTTATTACAGCATATACTTATAACTTTTATTATTAATTGGTGTTAATCTCTTAATGTGCCTAATTTATAAAATAAACTTTATCATAAGTATGTATGTATAAGAAAAACATAGGATATTCAGGGTATAATACTATATGCAGGTTTAGGCATTCAACTGGAGGTCTTGAAAGATATTCCCTGTGGATAAGGGCGGTCTACACTATATATTCAACACAATAAATTGTTTCTTATTTCATGATTATAGTTGTGATTAGAATATATATTTAGTTTTTAACTGATCACAGTATTTCTCTACTAATTATTACAAAATTACCTCAGTTCAAGTAGATAAAATAAGAGGATACCTTATCAATTAGAAACATAAATTAGTATCCTCAAACAGTCTTTGAATTTACAAGAGCTTAAAAAACAATAAAATTTAATAAAAAATAGTAGCAATAAAATTGCTAAAATCAATATTCTAAAGTATGAAAGAAAATCAATTAAATAAATACTTACCATCATTACTTAAGCTAAACAGGCATCAGGAAAATAGTAATTTCATATGTAGTGAAACCAGGTGATCACTAACACTAAATAAAACCACTGCGCCACCAGGGAAGCCCTCAACATATTTTTTAAACCAGACCAAATTGATTCAGATGCATCATCAGCCTTGGGAACCACTGAGGTCCTAAAGCAATGTTTCTCAAAGTGTTAGACATTTGTTAAATATGCTCAATACTGGGCCCAATTTCTCATCAACAATGTGAGACTCTCTGCTAGTGGGACCAAACATTTTAAATATGTATCTCAAGTGAACTTAATGGTACTAAAATCTTAAGAACCTATGTCTAAACGATTGGGACTAGATCCTTTAGAGTTGCAGGTGCTCAAAAATAAAATCATTTTGTTGATTATAATCTACTCCATTTAGAGGCACTGAAAGTTTGAATATAAATCCAAGAAAATATCCTGCTGCAAAAAAGTCAAACAATTCTTCGAAATCTGCACTTAGCAGCTAACCTTCTAGAATCTAGTAAATTTAAACTTCTAGTCATCTCCTTCAAAAAGGTCACTTTCTAAACTGAGTGCCAGCCATGACAATAAGAACCTTCAAACCTAAATACAAAGCACTCTAGACAGAATGCTTAGGAATGCTTTCTTAGAAAGATGAGATAACAGACAAAAAGTTCAATACAGCTTCTTTGGAAAGATTCCCTCCCACCCAAACAGGGCATTTTGCACACAAAAGTTAACTACAATAAAATTTGCTTCCTAAAAAAATACAAGAAATTCTGAAAAACTACATTAAGTAGGTTCCTTTTTATAAAATCAAAGTGCCAAAGAAAAATAAAATATATAAGCAAAGTAAAATTTAGATTTTAATAATTAATTTGATTAAAGAATTTAAGCCTGAGTCTCCAAATATTACAGTATTTTATAGCCTTTTTATTTAAAACCTTTATCTTTTAAGAGAAAATAAGTGTTTCATGATGTCTGAATTTGCTCCTTCATATTATAATTTCAATCCTTATCACTGAAATCAAAATAACAAATTCATGGAGCAGAGACTGAATATAAGACATTAAGTTGCTTTTCTTCAACTTCAAAAAACCCTGAAATGATATAGTTCCTAATTTAGTGATCAAAAATAGCCAAAAGTAAATACGGGTAGAGAATATCTTGCTATTGGTTCACTGAGGTTAAGCATGAACTTAACTAAAGGTCTGTTTTGTTTTGTTTTTTATAAATCTATTTTTAATTTTTATTTTGGCTGCGTTGGGTCTTTGTTGCTGTGTGCGGGCTTTCTCTGGTTGCGGTGAGCAGGGGCTACTCTTCATTGCAGTGCACAGGCTTCTCACTGCAGTGTCTTCTCTTGTTGAGGAGCACAGGCTCCAGGCACGCAGGCTTCAGTAGTTGTGGTACGTGGGCTCAGTAGTTGTGGCTCGCGGGCTCTAGAGTGCAGGCTCAGTAGTTGTGGCGCACGGGCTTAGTTGCTCCGCAGCATGTGGGATCTTCCCAGGCCAGGGCTCGAACCCGTGTCCCTTGCATTGGCAGGCGGACTCTCAACCACTGTGCCACCAGGGAAGCTCCTAAAGGTCTGTTTTCTTAATAGAAATTTGCTTCAGTATTTCTGTATTGAGAGCTACTTCCTTGAAAGTTATAGTTTTAAATTTATTATCACTGTTGAAGAGTCTCTCCTTGACCAAACTTTAGCCAGGCTCCTCTGAACTCTTTCCAATTAGGCCCTAAATTTTGGGCTTCTGTGTTCATCTCTGTATTGTCCAATTTTAGCAAGAATCCTACTATGTCAGTTTAACCAGAATCCCCCACCCTCAATATTGATCACGCTGGATATCTGATTAGGTTTCTCACCTCCACCATCCCCCATGTAATATCTGACCACCTGGTCTGCCTTCATTAACAATCCTATTTAGGTCTGTTTAGCCAGAATCCCCCTTATTTTGATGTTTCTTTCCTCTCAGTAATTTTTTATCTACTTACCCCACCCTTCTACTTGGCTATACATCCCCAGTTTTCCTAGTTGTATTCCAAGTTTGAGCCCAATCTTTCTCCCCCACTGCAAAATCACATTACAGTGGTCCCTACAACTATCGTGATAGTCTCCCTGAATAAAGTCTGCTTTACTAATCTTTATCGAGTGTCATGAACAATTTTTTCTTAAACATCACTACCAACATTATGAGTAATTTTCTCCTTGCCTCACGGTTACAGAGAGAAATTTTCAAAATAAATCCTTCCCCCCACCACCAAGAAAAAAACAAATTTAAAGAACTGTGTAACTAAGAATAAAAAAAGTAGAAAGGAGGAGACTGGTATACCTCTCTAGCCAATCTAATGCACATTAACACTGATCATCTAATCGAATTATTGTTAGATTCAGTTTTCCAAAATCAGCACAGTCTAGGCACCTCACCAACGGCCTTTACGGGCCTTCCTTGCTTAAAATATAAGAAGATAAAAAGTTAGCCAAATACATGGGCCACATAAAATAAAATCATCAAAATCAAATGAACTTCAGATGAGACAGGAAGGACACCAGATCTGAATATGCTATCTGAAATAAAACTAAAGGGCAAAAACTAAAGCCCTCTCAGTGTGAGTAGATTCTGAAACACTAATCAAGACCTGGAATCCTGCCATAGAAGCAATCTAGAAAACATGCCGAAATGACCATATGGCTGCCCTGCAGAAATCTGGAAAGGAACCAGTCAAGAAGCTGACAAGAGAAACAAACATGCTTCTCACCAAATGAGGCCTGACACAGCCTGTAACCTGAGGTCTGTCAAGAAAAACAAACAAAAAAATGTAGTCAAGCAGCCATTTAGGAATGATTCTTCTCTAGGTTATAGCTCACTCAAATTTGTGTCAAATGATACATAAATTGAGATATGACATTTGGAGGAAGGCCTTCAGCCTGTTTTCAAAGAAAACCCAAGAGAGTATCTTCTTGTATCAAGATTGTAAAAGAAAACTTCACCAAGATGGCCATGAAGGCTGGTGACAAGCACTGGAAGAATACACAACAAATTAAGATGGAGTTCTGACATCTGGAATATATCTATAAAGAAATTACATATATGGCAGCTGAGATGCTAAAGATTTTTAAGTTCAATTTTTTCTGGTGGAAAATGGTATTTCTTTAAGGAACCCTGGCAAAGTCATAATTAGTAGAAGAACATTCTATAAACTTTATGAACTTCCAATGAATTCGATTAATAGAGCTTCCAAACATCTAAAATCTTATATAACTAATGGTCTCAAATGTTAAAGAAATAATCACAAAGTATTAGCAACTATAAAACAATGAAAATAAGATGACCAAAAATGGATATTAATATAGTAAGTGAAAGGAAAGCAAATATTCCTTAACCAGAAGACAAAATGTTTAACAAAATTTTGTTTCAAAGTACTTAACTTCCAGTTAAAGCAATGGTAGAACTTAGAAAATTTTTAACCAAATGAGACAGATCCACTATTATATCCCAATTAAAAAAAAAAAACTAACAAAAAAGACTATAATAAAGGCTATAGAATGGGCTATATCTTTACCACAGTATGACAACCAATATTACTGATCAAACTCCTTGATTTTTAAAGTAGGGAAAACTGTGATCTAACAGTTCAAAACAAGCTAAAAATCTTCTTTAAATGACAGAAGCAATGAAAAACCTCAGAATTAGAAAAACTAAAAATGATGTGTTTGAGAGCAAGGAAGATATGAAAAGAGAGGTGATCAAACTCAGGAAAGATTTAGAAATAAAAGAAAAACTTATTTCAGGAATGAAGACTAAGTTAACAAGAAGCACAGTGGGTTAATGCCTTTCCAAAAGTAGAAAATGGAACATAAGACAAATTTTAGAATTAAAAGAAGAGATAAAAAGATCTTAAGAGACAATAATTAATATGTAACTTAAGCAAGACTGTCCAACATATGTTTAGTAGGAGTCCCTGAAGAAGACCAAAGCAACAAAGCAAAAAATGATAAAAATTATAATAAAACTCTCCAGGAATAAAAGATAACTTCAAACTACATATTGAAAGACTATACATGTATCTGAGAAAATGATACAGCTGATACAGCCCAAATCAAACACATTTTAATGATGCTAAAGTGACCTTCAAGTATAAAAACCCATAGATTAAAACTTCTTATAGTCTTGTATATTCTTGCTACATAATACATGAGAACTCAAGGAATATTGTTGCCATAAGTCTGTCCTGAAGAATCTACCAGAGAATAGCTTCAAACAACCAACAGCTTGGAAAGGAATTAACATAAGGGCTCCTGGAATGTGTGAGCCATTCAGGTAGTAACTTTCAAAGGAGAACAGAGTAGCAGAATGCTCAATATCTCTAAGGTAAGTCTTCCATCATTACATGAAAGAAATGACCAGAGAAGGATTGTAAATTCATATAGTTATTCTCTCAGCACATCTGTAAGACTAAGAATTTCCAGAATATCTGATAACCAAATGTAGTTATTAAATTGCTTATAGAACCAGATATATATACATATATTTTTAAACATTTTAATATTCCTCCAATATTTTATTGTGTTGACTCTGAGAAAAATTAATGTTAGTCTTAGAGACGTAACCTAGTAGAGAAATTAGCTCCTGCCCAACCTAGTGGAGAAACTAATTGAAATGGAGCATCCATAGTGACTCCATTAATAGAATTTTTGCCCATCCCCTTCCTCTAGAGCTGGCAATTACAGAGTAAGGTTTGAAAGTCAATCCTACAGAAGCCTGCAGCAAGAACCAGGAATGGATCAAGGAACGGGAATTCCTCTTATGGGGAAAGGTGGAGTTTACCATGGGATAAGGTAGAATAATGGGCTGAGGGGCTTGAAGAGAGAGTCATTTGGAAAAAAACAAGATGGAAAGAAGCCTTGAAGAGGACCTTCACCTTGCAAGGAGCTAAATCTATAAGGATCTGCTTTTTGAAGGAACAAAAGTAAGCAGCCTCTGTCCACATCATCCCAGTATCTATGGAACAGGTCAATAAAGAACAAAAAGTCCTAAAATAATTTTCAAGACCAAGAAAGAACTGATTGACTATTAATGTTATGGAATCAGGGTCTTACCACTATTACAAAAGGACAAAACCAAATTTTACCATGTAATACAAGATCTTTATGATGAAGTCTGTATGATGACTATAGTTCCTCTGATCCTGAAAAAGAATCTGAAAATTATCAGCTTTCTCATCTCTTATTTGAATAAAGAATACTGACTTAATATGGCAGAGAAAGCACAACAGTCTCCTAGACAAGTAAATATCTCTTCTTAAATCTATACTGAAAATTTGTAGAATTCTAAATCCAAATACATTTTAACAACATACAATTTATAATGAAAATAAGATGCAAGCATTTAAGTCTAAGTTATAAACATTTTGTTTAGGTAATAAAACCTACAGATTAGCTCATAATAGCATAATAATAAGGTAAACAGTTAACTCCATGGTTAAGTAGAAAAGATTAAGGAGAAAGGCTTAGGAAAAGAGTAACTGCTTAACCTCAATAAGATATGACTGCTAGTCAAGCTAATTTACTGATGGTAGGCAAATGATAAACAGTACTCTGAACTGAAAATACATCTGGATACCACAGATTTGCTTCATGCAAAAGAATCTAGTTAATTAAACCTAGCTGACTAGCTGCATTTTCCCCCACATCGTGTCCCCAAATCCAGCAATGGTGAATATGTTGTTGACTGGGAAATATATAACTACGCTTCTGTAGAATAAACCCAAAATCAATAGGCTCAACAGAATGAAGGCTTCAGAAATAAGAAAACACAGATGTTTATTCTAGCATTTACTTTCATAAATATTGACATCAAAGAATCAAATATGTAGCTGTGAAGCAGTAATTTATCTAAAATTGGATGCTTCATTAAAGCTGGATATGGCCCAAAGCTGCAGGAAACATCCTGAAGGAAAAGGTCTTATACAAATGATACCTTTGTAGAGGCCATGGAGTAAAACAGAACATGGTAAAAACCAGTTCCGTGTTCGCATACACAGGACACCTTCCACCTCAACAATTCTACAAACATTGTGCATAAAAGGTTGCCAGGAAACACTGCCAAGGACTGGGAGCAACTTCAGAAAAAATAAAATAAAACTACTAGTGGCATGACTAAGTGTAGGGGAAAAGTGTCATAAAATATTTTAGAAGAGCATCATATTTTATTCCTCCAGAACAGGCTTAGAACTGGCCATTATAATCTTAGTCAAAAATGGTCTATTGATATTACTGATTGAACTGTACTTCAATCAAAATGGCATTGCCCAGGAGCTACAAATGGACTGAAGTCACAAAGTTCCAGAGTTTGTTATTAGCATCTAAGTTAATTTTTTCCCTTAAATGATGAAAGAACATTGTTCAATTCAAGAACCCAAGAAATGAGTGAACAAATATCAGACTACACTTTTGGATATAGCTTGAATCATTAACAATACCTACAATAGCTAGGGCATTTGTAATAAAAACCTGAACAACACTTCCAGATGTACTGAAAAGACTCTTCTCAACATGGGAAGAAAACAAAACCACAGTACAGAAAAGAGGTGGGTCAACTGCATTTTTGTCTGCCTTTTTTCTCCATTCTTTCCTTCTTCACCTCTGACCAGAATTTTTTAAATCCTTTCTATGTAGTGTTTGAGACAGGACAAGTACGAACAATGTATATTCAAACATTATGAATAATACAGTTAACTTCTTTTTCATGGATATGTCAAATCACTCATTTATTTGTCTCTTCCCCCCCCCATATTTTAACTATTTTACTTTCATTTAAGAATGAAATAAGAAAGTGAAACCTAATATGATTCACTAATCTATTTAGTTTATACTTAAATGATAAATCTAAGACTTATCTACCAGAGGGTGGGCTCCTTCCTAAAAGTAAAGCTCTTGTCTTTTTCTGTTTGTTTCTCTAACAGCTAGCACAACTACTCAAGTTTTGTTGAACCTGTGGATATCAGTTATCCATCCTTTCCTTACTTTTAATGAAATTAATACTCAAAAACTAGAAATCACCTGGCATATATTATGGAACTCATTAGCAAAGGAGCCTTTCTGGAAGAGCCTCAAATAGAATGGCTCCACATTTCTTTTTAATATTCTGTATGTGAGGCTCATCTAAAATCATTGTGAATGAAGTGCAAGAGAGTGACAAAAATAACTTGAATTCAGATCTCTATCATCCCATTTTCCACATTTACATAAAAGGCTATGATTTCCATGCTTAGGTATTTCACAAACAGGTCATTAATATAGGTTCATATAATAAATAACTCTTCATATAGTGCATATCCAAGAAAAACAACATATTTATATAACAAGACCACTTAATAAGATCACTAAACTTCGTGTCCTGCCAGGCACTCTGGGAGACCATGGATTTATTTCCACATGGCTATCAATTCTTAAAATGTCTCCGAATTGTTTTGAAAATAGTCTCTTAAATTATTAATCAAAGAGTAGTTATAGCATCTTCAGTTAATGAAAGTAAATAGCAAATTATATAAAACTAAATATATTCCACCAAGATCACACAATCGAACTTGATGAAGTATCTCTCGCATATTGACAGAAGCACTGATAACAATGGACCACACTTGCCTATGTGATGGATCACACGAGGTAAGAGTGAGACTCCCAAGGTGAATTTTCAAAGTGGCTCCAGTAGTAGCAGCTGGCAGACCACCTTTCTTTAAACTGTGAGGTGCAGTAAAGTTGCTAATGCTAACAGCTACAATTTTTTAAAATTCGTGGCTTATCACAATAAAAACCCAATGTGTATCTTCCTGGCTGACAGATGGCCTTCTATATGATCATTCAGGGATTCAGACTTCCTTCATCTTATGGCTCCACCATTCCCCCAGGGCCTTGGTTGGAGTCCTCTGCTAGATTCTCTGCTTCCAGCTGGCAGATGAGGGAAGAGAATGAATGACGAGGATCAAACTAGTGCTTTTTTATTGAACACAGATGAAAATGTTGTATATCACCAAGCCTTATCTAATTGCAAGGAGGGGTAGGAAAAAGAGTCTTGATGTGGGCCAAGAGGGAGACAAAACAAGGTTTGGTGAATAATTAGAAGTCTCTACTATAGAAGGGCTTAACTCCCTTTGTCTGAATTACCTCGGAGATAGTTTGAGCCAAATTTTAGAGTAAGTCTTGCTAAATTATTACAATTGTCACCATAAATAGAGTGATCTAACTTAATCTAATTTACAGTAATCAGTAGATTACCTTACACTGACACGGGATCTTTGCCTGACAAGGAACAAGTATGGAGCTATTGAAAGATAATAGCATTTTCAATACAAAGTGAGTTCAGTTTACAAAGAACTTGATGTACACAATCGAGGATGCTGAGATGAGTCTTTTATGTCACAGAAAGGATTATGAACTTCAGAATTTTTTTTTTTTTAAAGAAAGACTATGTTTATAAAGAAAGACTGTGCAATGGGTAAATTAGAGAGCAGTGACTAATGGCGGGGGAACCACTTAAGAGGCAGCAGTTCTAACAAATCAAGCAATAAGTAATAACGGAGCCGTGAGGGGATGGAAAGAAGCTACCAGATTCAGGACATAATTCTAAGGAGATGGGATAAGATATAGTGATCAGTAGGATGAGAGAAATGAGGGAGGAGGGAAAGTTAATAATTATGCTGCAAGGAAGTTAAGAACCCAACCCAATGATGCTCTGGGTCTGAAAGTCTTATTAATAAATTATTGATTTTCTGCTAGTAGCATAGAAAAATACACTAGACCACTTTTTCAAAGCATGTTACCTAAGGGAATATGATATATTCTATGTGAAACATAGGTGGAATATACTTTAAATTAAAACTTCTTATACAGATGGTAACGAGATCAGCAAGAAGGTAAAGAGCATAAGCAAAACATCCAAAGACAATTATAATGATATTTTTAAATATGTGGATATGTAAACTTGCAGGATGTAAGCATTATGTCTGTTTTAATTTGCTATATACAGTTACCACCTAGAAGAATACCCACTCCAGTCAGTAGAAATGCAATAACGACAGGTTTCAACACTTCTTTCAACTTTGAATTTAAATACCAACATAATATTCTGCTCAAAAATCACAAAGCCAACTCCAGCAGAGAAAATGATCATACACTTACTAAGAAAATTAAACTGTAGATAACTGGATTGTCATTCTAAATTACCTTAGATGATTCAGAAAAGGTAATTTATATGTAAACTGATTAATTTGTTTCTCCAAACCCATCCAACAACTTTTTACCAAATAATCCTTAAGTAAATACTTCAAAGAATTCAGCATTTAAGACATGCCTCCAGGGCTTCCCTGGTGGTGCAGTGGTTGAGAGTACGCCTGCTGATGCAGGGGACACGGGTTTGTGCCCTGGTCCGGGAAGATCCCACATGCCGCGGGGCGGCTGGGTCCGTGAGCCATGGCCGCAGAGCCTGCGCATCCAGAGCCTGTGCACCGCAACGGGAGAGGCTGCGGCAGTGAGAGGCCCGCGTACCACAAAAAAAAAAAAAAAAAAAGACATGCCTCCAGAAGGAAATATAATTGTATTATAAATAGCAAATTTCCCCATAACCACAAAGAAGATGTTCAGAATTCTCATCTAGTTAGATGTCCATTGGTTTTATCTTACATGAGATAAGTAAAGTCCCTAAGTCACTACCACTTCGTATATTAAAATTACCTATAGCATTATGAAAAGATGACCATGAATTTCTACTCTATATGAAGAAAGTATCAGGAGCCAGTGATTATCCAGTGATTGTTGAGAAAGGAACGCGAACTTTACAGCATTCTCTCTTTTATACACATACATACACACCACACACACACGCACACAGATATTGTGTAGCCCTTAGGTATAATCAAATTAGGTGACCAATTTTTTTTATCTGTACACAAATTTTTTTAACATTTTTATTTGTAATAGACCCAACCTTAACCAAAATGTCCTCCAATAAGTGATGGGTAAGGAAACTGTGGTACATCCATACTGTGGAATATTGCTCAGCAATAAAGGGAAACAGACTACTGATACTCTGAACTACTGTGATAGATCTCAAGGGCATTATGTTGAGTGGAAAAGAGGCAAGCTCAAAAGGTCACATAGTGTATGATTCCTTCTACCTAACATTCTCAAAATGACAAAATTATAGAGATGGAGAACAGATCAGTGATTGCCAGGGGTCAGGGTGGTAGGGGGAGGGAGTGGTATGACTACAACGGGCAGCACGAGGGGGATCTGAGTGGCATCTGACATCTGTGATAGAACAGGTCTGTATCTTGATTATACTGGTGGTTACACAGATCTACACGTGATAAAATCACACACGCACACACATACATACACACACACACACCCCCCCCATATAAAAATCCTGATTTGATGTCATACTATAATTTTGTAAAATATAACCATTAAAGGAAAAGTGGGTGAAGGATACGTGGGAGCTCTCTGTATTGTCTTTGCAACTTCCTGTGAATGTAAACTTATTTACTTTTAAATTTTTATTGGGGTAGAGTTTATTTACAGTGTTGTGTTAGTTTCAGGTGTACAGCAAATTGAATCTGTTACACATATACATATATCTACTCTTTTTTAGATTCTTTTCCCATATAGGCCATTACAGAGTATTGAGTAGAGTTCACTGTGCTATACAGTAGGTCTTTATTAGTCATCTATTTTATATACAGTAGTGTGTATATGGGTGACCAATTAATTTCTTCGTCCTTAAGTATATACAGAAACTTTAAGTTAAAATCAGACTGTAGGATTATACAATTATAAATATCATAATCCACAGTACTAATCATATTTCTAGTCTAATTATGCTTACTTATTGCCTTGTCCTCCTGACACTGATAACAGTAGCAGGTTTGGTGAAAGTTTTTCATGAAGGAAGAAATATTTCCTCCATTAAGCTGGTTAGGAACAGTTTGGTAGGAAATTATAACTCAAGTAATAACTTTTTTTTTATAAGGACAAAATAATCCAGAAGAAAACTTGGAATATTTATCTAATTTAAAAGCATACCTTTCCACAGAGAAATGTGAGAAATAAAATCATTAGTACATATGAATTCTTTCCCTTTTAGGGGTTAATTGAATACAAAATTTCTTAGAATTTTAAAACTCAGACTAGAAAGGAAATGGAAAAGATCTATTCATGTTCATTTATAACAACTTCTTAGGATATTAGTTAATCCTGCTAAATGTCAGTAGAACATTTTATGTAGCAATGAGAAATTACACTATTCAGTAATATATTTTTACAACCTCAGATGAACCTCAATCTTGTGTAACTGACTTCCTAAAAAGTTTGTGTAAATAACACTTCGCTAAATTGAATAATTTTACTTGCACGTAAATTAGATATTCTCTAAAGCAAACAAACACCCCAAAATCTGCTCTACACTTAAAAATTTTTACATTGCAATAAAGAACAAATTAATATGTAATTTATATTCTCATTGCTTGCTTAGTATAATCATGATCTTTATGATAGATCTAAAAACATTTAGATTTTTCATTGAAAATGCCCACCAAATTTTTGGCATGACGGTTTTTTGAATTTCTCCAAATATAACAGCTTCAGAAGCTGATTTCATGTTAATCCCACCATGCTAGGCCAGACTTTAGCAGAATATTATAATATGTCCAGGCAGCAATATAGCTTAGACCTAGATATAATATAGAAGCCACAAGATAATGCTCTCCTAAGCTTCATCTAATAAGGGAAAAACACATATAAACAAGTATTTGGTATTCAAAAAAGAATACCAAGAAGTGCAACCTAATCTTGAAAGATAAGCACAGAACATAATAATTCCCATACGAAGTCCAAACCTCGGAGAAGATAGTGGGTCAAATTCTTGGCAGATTTTAAATGACTTGACCTTGTTGAGAAAAATGAATGTGAGCACCCCAATAGCACCTAGAATACGTATTCTGTGAGGGTTAAACAGAGCTCCTCAGACATAGCGGGGACTCAATAAATATTTATTGTGTAAAACAGGGAGAAAATGCATTAGTTTTACTCATCAACATACTGCCAACAACTACAATACCTGAAAACAAAAATTTCTTGAATGAACAGTTATCACTGAAATTACATTAAAGCTACACTCATCTTTGGCCATGTGTTAACCAAAAAGACAAAGAGTGGGCAAATGCAATCAACTGACCAGGTATTTTTCAATAACAGGCCACTTAAATATGTAAAGAAAGAACAGAATTTTAAAATAAGTTTTTTAAAGCTATCTGGCAAAATATTGCAGAATGTTGTAGCTTTTTTCCAAAAACTGATTTCTGAGCATAGTCTAACTCCCTAATTTACAATGCTAATGAAACTGCATTTAGCAATGTTTGCTAATCCCTGTTTAGTAAGTATTAGACACTTAAATGAAATAACCTGACTTTAAGCAGGAAAAGGACAGTTGATTCTTTTCAGGGAGATGCACCAGAGAACCTCCAAAACACTTTGGAAGAAAGAAAATGACACTGTCACAGAACACTCAAAAATATCATAATTTGTTTATAGACTACCAGCTAATATATAAACAAATCTGTATTTTACTATGATCCTTTTACACATTCGTGGGAAGATCATTTCACAGGTTTACATAAGTATAGCAAAGTTCTTTAAGGTAACTGAGCAACTGAGCTCTACTAGTTTTTGTTATTTTCTAAGATACAAATATTACTTCGTTAATCCAACTTATAAACTGATGTATTTAACTAGAAAAGTAAATAATTACACAAGAAAAGTCATGAGAAACTTCATCACATAGACTTTATATAACACTTTCAGTATCATAACAATAACAATAAAAATACCATTTCTAATGTTACTTATGAAAGGATTCATGTTCCACACTGACTATCAAAGAGGGCTTAGAGTAAGCACAAGTGACACTGAAAAACGCCACAACATCCTGAAAGAAATGATTAAAATGGAGATTGAAATATCTTTTCTATTATACATCACATCAGCAAACCTAGAAAATGGAAAAGAGCCCAAGAGGCATAAACTGAGAAGATACTGCACCTTGCTGCTTTGCCATGAGAGTGAAATATAAAAAGATACTATTTTGAATGCTGCTAAATTATCAAAGAATGGTAAAAGTTAAGAATCACAATGTTATGGTTGAATGGAGCCTTATGATGCTTTATTATAAATGTAAAGCTTATGTTATCAAATAGGAAAATGCAAGACTCATTCTACACAGATTTTAAGATTTCATGTGAAAGGCAATTTTAAAAATTAAATCTAAATTGTGTCTTAACAAAGTGGTAAGTACTTTAAGGACCAAGTGGAAGCTTACTAATGACATAATAAGGTTTTGAAGTGCTATGACATATTTATATACATATCTGAGGCCTGAATCACTGGGAATACTTGCAGCTATTTTAAGTTCTGTGGACCCTAGAGTTTACTGCCATTTAGCTTTCTCTTCACACCCCACCAAAGCTATTTTTGGCCTTTCTGTGATTTAACTGTATAAGCAATGGGATAACCCATTGTGCATGCTTTCCTGCCCCATAATTAATTGGGTTCCAAAAGCAACTTTCACCTGACCCTGAAGTCGGGACTTAGAGAGTTACATGGCCCTTTGGGCCTTCTGTGCATGCCACCTGATCTTGGGCAGATTACTTAACTTCTCAAGAGAGAAAGAGAAATTATAAAAGTGTTTTATATTGAGTCCCAGTGAAGACTAGTTGCTGACATAAAAGCTCTGTAAATAACTGATTTTACTAAGAATCATCTAGTCTACACAATGCTATAGAAACAATATGGTACTGGCAATAGAAACAGACACACAGACCAATGGAACAGAGGACCCAGAAATAAATCCATGCATATACGGTCAACTAATCTTTGACAAGGGTGCCAAGAATATACAATGGGAAAAGGACAGTCTCTTCTATACATGGTGCTGGGAAAACTGGATATCCACATGCAAAAGAATGAAACTGGACCCTTATCTTACATCATGCACAAAGTTAATTTGAAATGGATTAAAGACTTAAATTTAAGACCTGGAACTATAAAACTCCTAGAAGAAAACATAGGGAAAAAGCTCCTTGACATCAGTCTTGGCAATGATATTTTGGATATGATACCAAAAGCACAAGCAACAAAAGCAAAAATAAACAAGCAACTAAAAAATCTTCTGCACAGCAAAGGAAACAATCAACAAAATAAAAAGGCAAGTTATGGAATGGGAGAAAATATCTGCAAACCATACATGTGATAAGTGTATGGTTTTTTGGATATATACATTTGCTATGTCCAAAATATATATGGAATTCATATAACTCAATAGCAAAAAATACAAATAACCTTATTAAGAAATAGGCAAAGGATCTGAATAGACATTTTCCAAAGATGACATATAAATAGCTAATGAGGGTACACGAAAAAGTGCTCAACATCACTAATCACCAGTGAAATGCAAATTAAAACCACAATGAGATACCACCTCACACTTGTTAGAATGGCTATTGTCAAAAAGACAAGAAAATAAGAAGTGTTGGTGAGGATGTGGAGAAAAGAGAACCCTTGTATAACACTGGTGGGAATATAAATTGGTGGGAATGGAAAACAGTATAGAGGTTCCTCAAAAACTTAAAAATAGACCTATCATATGATCCAGCAATCTCACTTCTGAGTATATACCCACAGGAAGTAAAATCAGTATCTTGAAAAGATATCTGCCCTCCCATGTTCTTTGCAGCATTATCCACGATAGCTAAGATGTGGAGAATCTATGTGTCCACTCACAGAGGAATGGATAAAGAAAATGTGGTATATATATACAATGGAATCTTATACAGTCTTTTAAAGAAGGAAATCCTGCCATTCACAACAACATAGATAAACCTGGAGAACATTTTGCTGAGTGAAATAAGCCAGACAGAAAAACAAATACACAGGGAAAAACAAAAACAAATATGACCTCACTTACGTGCAGAATCTAAAAAAGTCTAATTCATAGAAGCAGAGGGTAGAATGATGGTTGCCAGGGACTGGCAAGTGGGAAAAGTGGGGAGGTCAAAGGGTACAAACTTTCAGTTATGAGTAAGTTCTGGGAATCTAATGTACAGATGGTGACTACAGTCGATAATACTGTATTATATACTTGGAATTTGCTAAGAATAGATCTTAAGTGTTCTCATCACATATCCAAAAAAAAAGGCATCTATGTGAGGTGGTGGATATGTTAATTATCTTGATTGTGCTAATCATCTCACATTGTAAATGTGTACCAAATCATCACACTGTATACCTTAAAATATATACAACTTTTGTCAGTTATACCTCAGTAAATAATAAACTTACTTTTCCTTTAATAAACTTACTTTTCCTTTCCATAGCGGAATCTTTTCCCTACACAACCAAACTCTTAAAAAACCCACCTATATCATTTTAAAGATAGAGAAAATAAGATGCAAACAGTTAAGAACTTACTATAAGTCAAATGTTAGAAGTGGAAAATATAACCCAAGTCTCTTGACTCCAAATCCAATATTTTTCAGTATACCTTTCTGTTTCTAAGCCTCTTTTATGGAACCATTTGGAAAATCATTTCTTTGGTCTTTAACTTGATAATTAATTCTAGAGAAAAAAGCCAGGTTATTCCATTAAGGAATAAATGTAGCCACACACTGCTTCATTCCACCTTTTCCAGAAATAAGACAATCCCCAAAGCAAATTTATAGAACCAGTTATAGGGCAACTCTAGTTGTCAGTCAGTGCTCATTCAATCTTATATTCAGTAGTATCAACAGCAATTATTTTATTAGGTATATCATAGGTATTAATAAAGCTAATTAAGCCACAAAGAGTTCATTCATGTCTTGTTTGTTCTGCTCAAGAAAACAATTGTATAATAATTTTAGAAAATGTTTCACTAAATAATTAATATTTTAGTAATATAAAAGTTAAGGTTAGCTATATGGACTATTAACAGAAGTTCACCCTGAGGCCATACTGGCTAAATAAGGGGATATTACTGTCAGTAGTTGATAGGTATTTTATCTTTAGACACTAGGCAGCAAGTTTTAGCAGTTTTTGCCTTCTTGTTATGAAACATCCAGAAGTTTAATGGATTTCTGAATTCTAATAACGTGGAAGACAATTCTGGACATCAACCTTCCCACACAATAATGGATCTCACTAGTTTCTTTAACTCATCCTTATTTTTGGTGAGCCATTATTAAGGTTCACCATAGTTGCATTGCATTAAGTTACAAATATACAGAGTTCAAACCCACAAATTACAGTGATAACTATTAGCTCCTGGTGGGGCTAAATTAACCTAGTACCAGTTGCCAGGACAATCTCTTGAGACCAGAATCTCCGCTAAGTAATTCCTGAAACATCTACCAGTTTACCACCATGTATAACTAACTTTTAATAATCATGGAGAAAAATACTTCTCACTATAATACGATTCAAGAACAGCACAGATTCTAGAATTACACAGGGCCAGATACAACCAAGTCCGTATCCTTGACCCCTCAGGAACCAGGATTTCTCTCACACACACTGTTGCTCATACCCTCCTCTCTGTCTCTCTCCCTCTCTCTCTCGACACATTTTTAGACATTCTGAAAATGTCAAAGCACACCCCAGCACAGTGTAATAGTGCTGTGGAACCAATAGAAAACCTCTTCTTTAGTAATTCTTATAGCTCAGAAATCACAGCTGATGACCAATATCAGTCTCTTTTTAATTAGGAGAAATAGGATAATCCTGTGGAATGAACACTGTATCTGGAATCGGAAGATATGATTTCAAATCCACTTTCTTGCTGAATGAAAGAATATATTGCCTTATATATAGTAAAGCACTCACATGTTTTCTTCCTTTGTACCTACAACAATTAGAGATACAACATAATATTGGGGAGGTTATTGAGTTATTCATGAACTTGCCTCGTCCTGCAAGCTGCCACAATAACATTCACCTGAGGTAAACAACACTGCTTAAAGGTATCTGCCATGTTTGTTCCTACAAAAATGAAATACTAGAAAAGTATTTTTCCACAGTTTGTTCATAATTAAGTATAATCCTGTTTTCTTTAGAATTACTATAAATCCATTATAATTTGTTTTGCAGAATAAGCACAAGTATTATCCTTCTAGAATCAACTGGATGATCCATAGAGTCATGGTCAGTTCCAGGGGTTCAGATGAGGGGTAGAAAGGGAAAGAGACTGGCTTCTGGCTCTTCCATCAGTTTCTCACTCAGGTTTTTCACATCAATAGGTGAGTAGTGTTCTCTCTTTCCTCCACTTAACTTTTGGCAAACCCAGTTAGAGACCATCATCAGATAAGCTCAACCTCTTGTTAAAATAAATAGAATATAGGACAGAAACAGCATCAGTGATTTGGTTTCTTTGACATTTAATGAGAGAACAAAATTATATATTGAAGACAAAAGACAACAGTGCCAGGCACAGACCCAGGACAGGTGCTGTGAAAAAGCCTATCGTGGTGGTGTCTGGGGATTTAAACTCTGGAGAAAAGACTAAACTAAAATTAAGAATAACAAAGTCATTAGTATATACTTCTTGGCAGATTATTAGCTGTATGTGGAAGCTTTGATAAAACAGGCTTTTAGCAATGTTTTAAATTTCAGATTTAAGAAAAATCCTCTCCTACTCGCCATTTGTTGAACACTGCCGTTTATTTCCATTGTTATTCATTGCCATGGAGCCCAATTACTCCTTTGTTTTCTTATTCACATTTAGTCCACATTATCACAAATAAAAATCACAAGGATACCATTACCCTTCAACACTTCCCCAATGTATAAATCCTAATTTGCATTAAATCCTTGAAGCAACATACGTTGCAGTGAATGAAATGTCCTTCTGTAAAAAGTACTGTAAATAATGAAAGAATTTTTAGTTCAATATATATACACGACTTTACATACAGCTAAACTGTCCAAGGTGCTTTTATACACCCTAGGTATACAATATTCAATATGCTTAGAATAATAGTTATTCGAAAGGAATATAATCTTTGAACATAAAACAGTTTAAGAATAAAAAAACTTCTATAAATTCACTTATCTATTTTGCTATTAACCCACTGATGTAGAAATTTTACGTACCATAATTAATGGGAAAAATTAATGAACGCTGCTGATACTCAGTGTAGTTCTCAAAGGCTGAAAACCTTTACCAAAAATCAGTATCTGAAACCTGTCTCTTTAGGAAAAACAGTCAAAGCTTTAACTGTTTTCAGTCTAGTATAAGAAAGCTTTGAAGCAAGTTAACTCTAAGCACCCAAGGAAAACTATTTTTAAAAGTGGGGGGGACAAACGGAGGACCTTAATTTTCAACAATATCGGCCTGAGAAGTAACTTTATAAGAGAATGTCTGAGTATCTTTAAAAAGAGAGAGAAAAAAGTAATTAAAAATGTTGGAAGTCCACAAACTGAGCATAGCAGTAAAAATGACTCAAGAGGGAAAATTTAATGAAAAATAAAAAACTGAAAGCAAATTAATTGATCAAAACACAGACACACACACATACATGCACACACAATGCAGGCAGTCATTCAGCATTATATGCTAGCTGGCTTTGTATTTTCTTTTAAAATATAATCATAACTTCTCAATGTATAAAATAAGGCTCTCAAGGTACTCATGAAAAATTCTTACCAAATTTCACTCTAGAGTTAATGATATTAGGCATGTTAAATCAGGAATCAACACATGCTATTTTCCACAGCAGGAACTATATAAATTACAAGCTCTTCCATGTTTTTGTTATTAGGTTTGGTACACTTAAAAATAAGCGGTATTCTACATCGAGTGCTCTAACGCAACTGTTTTTATATCTTTTAGAATTTATATTTCATCTCAGTGCTCAATCCTTACAAAAAAACACAAAAAGACCTGCAATTGCTATTTACTGTCTTGCACAATAAAATTGTATCTGTTCTGTTTTTGAATTCATAGATTTTGCTTTATGAAGTTTTCAGAAAGAAGCAACTTTATTATATTTTCATTGTTACTTATGATTTTAGCTTAAAGATCATTAATTTTAACACTAACATCCTGCTATATTCTCATTTGGGTTGTTCTGTTTATCTCAAAGGTAGACTTATGTATTACCATTACAAAAAAATAACTATTTGCATAATACTTTATGATTTTACATCTATTACAAACACATCACAGGGAGCCTGAGGATGCATTCAGTAGCTTGTCATTCACCACTTCAAGACC
The DNA here is from genome assembly GCF_039906515.1 of Pseudorca crassidens. Lineage (NCBI taxonomy): Eukaryota > Metazoa > Chordata > Mammalia > Artiodactyla > Delphinidae > Pseudorca > Pseudorca crassidens. Next base: position 45,917,610 of record NC_090303.1, read on the forward strand.
CTTCAGAACTAAACAAGGAGGAGGGTGACATTTTGCTAAAGGCAGAAGAAATGAATATAAATAACAAACTTTGAAGTTTTAAAAATACAAAAGAAAATTTTAAAAATGCAAACAAAAATATGATCATATGCATAAACAATATAATTTCAATTTTTAAAACTCCATGTCCGCTATACAGAGCAAGGTGTCTGGAGATTTATATATCTTCTATTATGATACCCACTGAAATTATCTAAAACTGTGCTACAAAAATAGAGAAAATTACCATCTTCTTGCTAGATTTTATAAATATATTAAAATTGTGCCTATTTACATAATTCAGCTTTTCCTCAGCCTTGTGAAATAATCTGAGTATCATTTCTTTATTATTCTAGACTTAACCCTAAAAATGTGCATATTAAGAATGTTTCAGAGGGAGATAATGATCTAACATGTTAAGAAATTATGTTGTCTCATAACTTCTTCTTGGTAAAACAATTACAAAGAAAATTGTTTACATCTTCTGTATTTTCTTCCATAACCACCAGTCCAGATAAAAAAATACTGAATGCTGTTATGTCACCTCTAGTCCAAATGCTCATAGCACTTGAAGCTTCTTGTAAGCAATATGCTTCTATACTAAACACATATCCCTGAGCTACCACCTACCTAATTTAACAGTTTTAAATGTACTTTCAAATACAGCGTAATACCATCTTAAACATACACACACATACATACACACACACACACACACACACACACACACACACGGAGTGTGCAGAAAAGGAAGGAGGTGGAGAGCAAGAAATGGAGCACGTTGTTGTTTTTCATTCATGCAGTATAGTGATGTCAGTGTCTGCAGCAGCAGCAGCGGCAGGAGCCTTGACCTGTGGAGGCTACAATCCACTGAAGTCAGAACCTTGCAGAATTCAAAAGAAACTGAGTAGATAATTGTTTGAAAAATTGTTCAACTGTTCATAGCATGAATTTTAAATAGATAAGTAAAAAGAACAGATTAGTTGTATAGTTTTAACTTAGGTAGAGAGGAGCAAGGCGGGATGTGGAGAAGTAACAGAAAGGTATTATCATCAGGGAACTGGGGGCAGAAGAACCTACATTCAAAATCATTTCAGTGTAAGAAACTGACAAAACCACCTGGTGTTAAAAACAGCAGAAAGGCCTCTTCTGTTCCCAATACAAGCTCTCTGATGCAAATCTGTCTCCTGAACAACCAGAGTCAGAGAAGTGTTTTCATCATGATTGCGTTAAAATTGCATTAAACTCAGATGTGACATACTACATACAACAAAGAGGACAGTTTAAGCCTGGTCACAAATTTCATTAAAACTACTTGATGATGGACCTTGTAATTCCTAAGCAATTAAGACTTTTGAAGGATGCAGAAAAACAAGTTGTACTATGATCTGTTGTAAGATGTGTTTATCAACAAAAGGGGAGGAGGTACTAGATGACCAATATATTGTTGCAGCAATTGCTGAAACTACTCACTATGCCCACAAAACCCTCTGAACACAGTCTTTCTGCAGTGCTTATTTTATGGCTCTTACATTAGTCCCTAAAAGAAAATCCCAAAACTCAATCTATGTACTGTTGAAACTAAATCACTCAAAAATTTATGTAACTGCTGCCTTCTTTTCATTCTGTTACCTCTCATTTCATACAGTTCTAGAAAATGTGCAAAGGAGTTGCATATGGCATTAATCTGTTAGAAAATGGTGGCCTTTTCTATAAAATACAGCCAAAGATGTGTGTTCAGTTGTGGTCATTATTAGGGCGATCACGTTGTTTTCATTCATTCATTCAGGATTTGCTGGAGGATGTCAGTTTCTGTAGCTGGCTTGACCTGGGGGAGGAGTGGGGGAGCAAATTCCTTCTGGTGCATACTGATTACAGGATGTATTTCTCGGTGCTCCTGTACACATACCACTGCACTACATCCTACCCTGCCTCACCATCAAGTGGTCTGAAAACAAGGGCCTCAGCAACATGCTAATTACAGGTCAGAAATATTAAAACAAAACACCAAAACTGCAATCTATCTTAACACAATCACTTTCTCCAAGTCTAAGACCTTCATCAAGAAAACTCCATTAAAAAAATTACACATACCACATAAACACTGCACAGGCTCCACAGTGATTCCCTTCCAAGCAGAGATTTTTCCCCTCGGTATGATCCGTTCTCTCCACAATGCAGCAGCAGCATCTGTAGCCCTAGCGTGGTATCTAATAACATGAGCTACTCCTCCCTCCCTTATGAGTTTTACATCCTTGTTTTGGCTAAACTTCCTTTCCCCCAGAACTAAACTAGATCATTCACCGTGTCCCTAAACATAAACCAAACCGCCCCAAAACACAAAACATTAAGGGAAGCCGACAGCATCCACCAGTTCACCATTACCTTTGACACCTAAGAAAAACGAAACTTGAGATCCTTTAACAGCTCAACTGAACTGTTAAGTGTACTTAAAAATAGAAGGAAAAAAGTGAGCACACTCCACAAATAGGTCCTTAGAAATTTACCATGAAAGTCTTGAGTTGGGCATAAACTGTTTCCAGTGCAGTACCGCCCTGATGCATATGACTATATAAAGTAGAGAAAAGAGGGAGCCCCCCCCACAAAAAAAAAAGCCAAACCAAACACTATACACTTCAATTGCACATCCAAAACTGTCCCCTCTACACACCCAACAGGATATCCTTACATCATAACTGGTGCCTCCACCTCCCCACCCCCAAAAAAGAAAAAAAAAATTATCCCGGTAGGCACAGACACATTATAGGAACTTTGTAGGAAAGCACAAAGAGGCTGTAGAGATTACAACCACCACCTTATCTGCTGCCGGAGAGTTTGTGTGCGTGTTTTTTTAAGTGTTTCGCCCAGCTCCTCCTTCCCCCACTACAAACAGCAAACACATGAGTGAGCTAATCAGCTCTTAAACTGAAAAACCTTTCGATACAGGCGAGTGATAGAAGATAAAGCTGAGGGGCGGCAGGAGGGTCAAATAAAAGTTGCTCCGCAGTTTGCTCATCCAAGCCCCGCAGCGACCGCAGGGGGGTGAGGTTCCCAAAGCCGCTTTCACACCTTCGATAATGCACTAGCAAAGAGAAGCCCGGAGAGGCTGAAGTTTCCACGGAGGGCACCGTCGGGGAGACGCAGCCCGGGAGGACAGAAAGGTTGGGCTCGCTACCTCTGCACACGGGCGAGCCGGGGCTCCGTCGCTCAGGTGAGTTGCTCCTCCGGTGGCTCTCTGGGGACCGTCTCGGGCGGCCCTTGGCCCGCGGCGCCTGCTCGGTCGGGGCTGAGGTCGGCGGCGGCGTCGGGCTGGGCGGGCTGGGGCCGCGGGCCGCGCCGGGCCCCGGGAGGCTGCCCAGCGAGGCAGCGGCAGCGGGCGGGCGCGTGGGACTGTGCTGGCTGCCCCGCAGGAGCTGGTAGGGCACCGTGGCGCGAATGGGCTGCAGCAGCCGGCCGGCTCCCGCAACCGGGGCGCAGCTCACGCCGCCGCCGCCCGCACCGTTCCCGCTCCCGGCGGCGGGGGTGGCGGGCGGGGAACCCGCGGCGCTGCGCCGCATCCTCTGCGGCGGGGGATGAGGAGTCTGAGAGGAACTGGAAGAGGAGGAGGCAGTGGACATGGTGGCTCCGCGGGCCCTGGACGATGCCGGCCAACACCGAGGCGCGGAGCGGGAGGCGCGCGAGCGTGTGGGAGCCGGCGCGATAGTGCGTGCGAGTGTGTAAGGGGGAGGGGCGGGGGTATCGTGGAGGGGGAGGAGTCTCTCGGCTCCCCCTTCGCAACGCGCACCCCCGCCGCCTCAGCGAGGGGGGAGGGGAAGGCTGCGAAAACAAACGTCCAACGGCCCCAACCGCCCGACCGGGCTCGGTGTGGCGGTCACGGCCGGGGCCGCGAGGAGCCCGGAGCCGCCGCCGCCGCCGCCCCGGGCATCGCGCTGACAGGGGAAAGGGGCAGCCGCCGGGATCACGCAGATCCGCGGGGCTGCACGCGCAGGAGAGGCCGGCAGCTGCAGGAAGGGCCGGGACCCCTGCTTCTGGGGACCTGGTAAGGGTAAAGGGCCTCGAGGTGCCTGGATGAACGCAAAGCCGCGCCACCGCAAACGCCGCCGCCGCCTCTTCTGCCCGCTTCTCACTCCATAAGGCACCTAACCCCTCAACCCGTACCCCGCCCCCTGCACTGCCTCCCGGCGCTCCGGGCCGGCAGCTGCCGCAACGAGCATTCCCATTGGCTCCGTCGTTCTCCACCAGTACGCGAGTGATTGGTTTCAGGGTAGGAGTGAGAGGAGCACCTGCCAATGAGAATAGGCATCCTACTTTGGAGGCGGGATATGAAGGAGCGAAGAGGGAGAAAGGGGCTGTGCGCTCAAGGAGGGGCGTGAGAGTTGACAGCCTTTGAGGTGAGAGGGGGACTTTGATTGGGCTGCCCTGGGAGAGTGGGTCCATGTGTGTCCTGCGCGTGCCCCGACACCCACAGACGCGCACGCCCAGGGAAGCAGGTTGTGAGGGCTCCACCCTCCAGGGCCGTTTGTACAACTTGAGACAGAGGATGCGTCAGGCAAACTTTACTTTGCAAGTACACCTGTTCTGGTGGTGGGATGTTTTAGAAGAATCCATCCCTTCCCCACTAATTTTAGTAATCTGAGTTTTTGTGGCGAGTAGACTAATCAAAAAAATTTAAGGCCATCAGAAGCAATGTCTGGGGGTTGGATTGAACACTGAGTGGATACTTTTACAGTTATCCTATGGAGTGAAAAGAGATAATCAAATCATATGTTCCAAGACAATAACTCTGAATTGCAGGGGTCAACAAGGAATTGTACATCATTACACCATCAGTTAAATGGAGGTGTAATAGAGGGCACACCCTGTTGTCTTTTCCCAGAAGCAGGTGGCCTCTTGGGAGAAATCGTACCAGACTCGATGTAACAATCCACTGGGGTAAATTTAGTTTTTATTCTGCAGTGGAACTGAAGAGAAACTAAGATTTTGGATGACTGTCAGGAACCTAAGTTTACCCCACAGTAAGCCAAGGTTTTAAACGTTAAGCAGGAACAATTGATTGAAGGGTCCACATCAGATACCCTCCATTCGTTTCCATGAGATAAAAAAGAAGTGGGAGATCAAATTGGTCTACTCTTGGTGTCTGCCCACACTGACAGGCTTCCTCTGATTTCAGGCACTAAATGCAGGGGTCAGTTTCACTTAGAGGAGCCATCCCTCTCAGCTTCATTGTGCCCTCAGAACAGAAAGCATACTAGGTTCTGTAAAAAGTGGATGAAACCCACTTTTTCTGTAAAATGCAAGAATTGCACCCATGAAGACTAGTGACAGTTCCTCACTTTATCACATGGTAGAATAACAGCTAACATTTACTGAGCATTTCATGTGTCAGCCACTGTTCTAAGAATGTTTTACGTGTTAATTCCTTCAATCCTATAATCCACAAGGTAGATACTACTATTATCCCCATTGTGTTCACATGTATTTGCTTTCCAGAATAACATATTAAATATAAATGTAGTAAAAACTTTTCTCTTTTAAATTTAGTATAATTGACCTATTGTATTATTTTTTCCATCTAAAATGAACGATTTCCTCATTCATTAGGAAAGTGCCTTCCTTCATGGGGAAAAAGAATGATAAATGGCTTCTTTCTGATGACTTTTTCAGAACATCAAGAACAAAAATTGACGGATTAAAATATGTGAAGTTTTTAAAAATGCTGGTAAATTTCCAAGTTGTCGATTTGATTACAGCATGGTTTCATAATAGAAATGTTATCTCTGGCCACTCCTAAATATAAGTATGTAACAACCCCAACACTTTAGATTACAGTAATTCTAAATTTATACCAAGCCACAGTCCTAATGATCAATACCTGATTTGGATCTAAAACAACCTACCTAGCCATATGTTAAAGTCTTTCTGTGTTTGTTGAAAACTGCCAACGCCAACTTAAATCAGACAACCAAAACACATCTAAATGACGCACACAGAGAACTAGTATGATCTTAAAATACTATGTTCAGTTGCTGGTAAGTCACCATGACCTATTTGGATGTTCAATCACCTTCTCTTTACTAAATATATCTTGGTTGCCTCTTAAACCTCTGTTCTCATGAAATAAATACTGATCTTTATGTGTAAGGAATTCAGTCTCCAAACAAATCAAAGGTGGGCTAAAATAAACTAAACCCAGTATCGGCTTTCAAATGTCCATTTGTTGAGTTCTTAACAGTATTTTATTCTTAGTGAGTTTGGGAGTGGGCTCCAAGGGTATGAAAAGAAGCTTTAGGAAAACATACTCCTCAGTAAATTGGGAACCCCTTAGAAGGAAGTGTGGATTGCTGGGTGAGAAGAGCATTGTTACCCGACTGTGCTAGCTATGGGATGGTTAGGCCCCATGCAGATTATCTCTATTTGTTGAATATAAGTGTAACAATCCCTGGAAATTCTATATATGCTAATGTTGGTAATGACCTCTTTACTATGTTGACCTACCTAAAAGAAGACAACATTGAAAGCGCAATTTGGTGGCGTGGGAAATACCTTTGTTCTCAGTAACCCATGTCTTGGCTGTTTGTGGAACAAGATTCTACCGTTAGCTAATCTGAAGTAGAACTATTACACTTACTTCTTGGTTCATATATGGTAATAGACTATACTTTAGGTTACATTAAAACTTGGAGTCATTGGCTATATCTGATTAATATGTAGCCCCATCTGAAGAGAGAATGAGATAACTAATGGGCCTACAGAGCTACCAAAACCTCCCTCTTCTAGTTTCATCCAGGTTTGCCAGGCTATGCATCCAAGCCCCAACCACATCTAAGGGGCAGTCCAGGCTGTCAGTAGCAGAAATGAGGTCACGGCTGAGAGAGAACACTAAACAGATCTGCACTGATGTTCATCTTAAGCTGATTAAACTCTCTTGTAGGTGGATTCTTTATAGCAGCAACAAAAAGAGCCTTGCCTGAATTTTTGTCCCTGGCAGATGCTTACAGTAAAACTCCTTACTGCTTGTGACAGGCTACGTGCACCTTTACACTAGGTGTTCCCTCTGCCTGAGCAGTTCCTACCCCAGTTACCCACATGGCTTGCTCACTCATTTCCTCCAGGTCTTCACTCAGATGTCATCACCTTCTCAATGAAAGCTTTTCTGGAAACTCTTTTTTAAAATTGCAAGCACCCCCTAGATGTTCCCTACTCTCTTACTTTTTTTCCCCAGAGCACCCATCACCACCCACCTACTGTATATTGTAATTATTTTTTGTTCTGTCCATGTAGAATGTAAGAGCCATGAAGGCAAGGCTTTTTATCTGTTTTATTACTGCTGAATCTCCACAATAGTGCTTGGTACCTGGTAGACAATATTTGCTCAATGTTGTTGAAAAGAGTAGCAAATTTTAACCAGTGCTTGTCCCGTGAACTAAACTGTGCCTTTCATCAGACAAAAAAAAATTGATAATAAGAAGTATATCACTGTTGCAAAGACATAGCCACGGAGTAGAAAAATGTTCCGTGTGGCTTTTGTAAACTATACAGATATTCGCACTGGGGCCAGCATTCAAAAGGAAAGCGTATCTTGTATTATGATCCTTATACAGGCAAAGTGAAAAATGCTAGTCCTAGTGGCTCTTGGAGGCTCATCAGATGTTGAAAACGGAAACTGAAATTGGTAATGGAGAAGAGGCAGTTGAAATTTGCAGGAAAAAAAAAATAACCAACTGAAACTGACAGAGAAGGACAGTTGAAGAGAGTGACATCTGCTGATATGTAGTTAGTTCTATCTCTCCGTTAGGAGCAATTCTCAAGAGGCCTGTGTAAGGAAACTGAAAAAAATATATATATTTAATTAAGTAGGAAAAAAAAAGGAACATTTCATGTAAATAATAAATATTTTACTTTGTTTCTTTTCCCCCCATCTTTATTGAGATACAATTGACATAAAAGATTGTGTAAGTTTAAGGTTTGTAATGTAATGATTTGATATGGGTATTTAGTGCAAAATGATTAATATGATAAGGTTACTTAACACATCCATCACCTCACATAGTTATAAACCTTTTTCTATGATGAGAACTTTTAAAATCTATTCTCTTAGTAACTTTTAAATATACAATATAGTAGTGTTAACTATACTCACCATGCTGTACATTATATCCCCGGAACTTCTTCATCTTATAACTTGAAGTTTGTACCGTTGACCACCCTCACCCATTTCCTCCACTCCCTAGCCCCTGCCCCTATTCTCTGTTTATATGAGTTTGGATTTTTTTAGATTCCACATGTAAGTGAGATCATATAGTATTTGTCTTTCTCCATCTGACTTACTTCACGTATCATAATGCTCTCAAGGTTCATCCATGTCATCACAAATGGGAGGATTTCATTCTTTTTATGGCTGAATAATATTCCATTGTGTGTGTGTGTGTATATATATATATATATATATATATATATATACCACAGTTTTTTTCCATTCATCCATCAGTGGACACTTGCGTTTTTTTCATATCTTGGCTGTTGTACATAGTGCTGCAATGAACATGGGAATGCACATATCTCTTTGAGATATTGATTTCATTTCCTTCAGATATATACCCAGAAGTGGGATTGCTGGATCATATGGTAGTTCTATTTTTAAGTTTTTGAGGAACCTCCATAATGTTCTACATAGTGGCTGCACCAGTTTACAATCCCATCAACAGTGCACAAGGGTTCCCATGTCACTATATCCTTACCAGTACTTATTATTGCTTAACTTTTTGATAATAGCCATTCTAACAAGTGTGAGGAGGTATCTCATTTCGGTTTTAATTTGTATTTCTCTGATGATTAGTGATGTTGAGCACCTTTTCTTATACCTGTTGACCATTTGAATATCTTCTTTGGAAAAAATGTCTACTCAGATCCTTTGCCCATTTTTAATTCAATTGTTTGGTTTTTCTTGCTATTGCATGAGTTGCTTATACATTTTGGATATGAACCCCTTATCAAATATGTTGTTTGCAAATATTTCTCCCATTCTGTAGGTTGTCTTTTCATTTTTGTTGATTGTTTCTTTTGCTGTGCAGAAGGCTTTTTAGTTCGATGTAGTTTCACTTGTTGATTTTTGCTTTTGTTGTGATGCTTTGGGTGTCATAACCATAAAATCCTTGATAAGACTAATGTCAAGGAGCTTTTCCCTATGCTTTTTTTTTTAAAAGATTTAATTTTATTTATTTTTGGCTGTGCTGGGTCTTCGTTGCTGTGCACAGGCTTTCTCTAGTTGTGGCGAGCAGGGGCTACTCCTCATTGCAGTGCATGGGCTTCTCCTTGTGGTGGCTTCTCTTGTTGAGAAGCACAGGCTCTAGGCGTGTGGGCTTCAGTAGTTGCGGCGCATGGGCTCAGTAGTTGTGGAACACAGGCACTAGAGCGCAGGCTCAGTAGTTGTGTTGCACGGGCTTAGTTGCTCCACAGCATGTGGGATCTTATCTTCCCAGGCCAGGAATCGAACCTGTGTCCCCTGCATTGACAGGCAGATTCTTATCCACTGTGCCACCAGATATCCACTGTGCCCTATGCTTTGTTTTTAAAAGAAGTTCAGAAGAAGCAAGAGAAAGAGGGGATATCTTGTTTTTTAACTGATAAATATCAAAAGAGTAAGTATGCAGTTATTCCTACCTGGATAGAAAATAGTGATGAGGACCACTAATTTTTCAGCTTCCATCTCCACAGCAATTCCTATCGCCAACTATGATGCCAGGGCACATCCCCTAAGCTGATACATAAGTAGAGTTTTATCATTTAACTAAAAGACTATATTGTACAAAGCCAACACATTCAGAGGCTAAATAAAGATTTGGGGACCAGAAAACTGCAAATATTCTCTCTTTGCTGCAACATTTCATTTGTTTTAGTTCCAAACATAGTGTCAACAGTACATGAGAGCAGTAGTGGTCCTATGAAGAGACTGTGCTTGATTATCATAATACTATTTTTTTTAAATGAGAGTTTAGAGTGATTAAAATGTGTCGATTAATTTCCTCCTCTGTGACTGAATTTTACTTTTTACCACATAAGTGTGTTGAGTGACTGTTGTTAAGGTGCAATCAACTCATCAGCAGCGCTTGACTAGAGAAGTTATTAAAATTATTTTAAACTTTTTATAGCACAGTGTCCTACCAAGCATCCTATTGAAAAGGTTTCCAGTGTCCTACCAAGCATCTTATTGAAAAGTTTCATATTAATATGTTTAATAAGCCTACATGAGGATTTAATAGCAATAATACTAGCATCAGGCCTTAGTAACTCCTCATCAAGTCACTTATTAAATGCCTTCAAAGTGCAACACTCTTGTATACTCTGTAAGGGATCCTTGTTTTCACACTTTGGTAAATTGTAGTCTCTCAGAGGTAAAAAGGTAATTTCTACAGATAAAGGTAGAAACCATGTCTAAACACAGGTCTTCCATAAGAGAGATGCAAATAAAGCAAATGGAAGCAATGGGAGGGAAAGGTCACTTCTGAGGAAAGGCTTCAGAAAAGAAGAGTATGAGGAAATCTTGTCACTAGGGATACACAGGATGTGTTAGGAGATGATCGAGCAGTCTGCCTCGACTGATGGTTAATGGAAGATAAGTCTTGGTCTGTTGATGACATGTCATGGAGGTTGCCAGGCAAGTCTTGCCCTTTATTGAGTATGCAGGGAGGAGCTGTTGAAGATTCTTGAGTGGGTGGGGAGAATATGAATGGAGCTGGGCTTTTTGAATATTAATGCAAGAATAGTTTACAACCTGGATGGAGACTGTAAACTGGAAGATGATTTAGTAGACTTTGAGAATAGTCCATGGGAGTTTAGGTAATGAGAGTTAGGGGAATGATAGGGGACATGGAGGGGAGGAAAAGATGTAGGTGATACTCCTTCTTAGCTGATGGACCTTGAAAGTAGGACATCAGACAACTCTGAAGCTTCAGGCTTGGATGCCTAAGAGGATAGTGGTGGCTTTAACAGGAATAGGGAACCAAGAGAAGGAGTAGGTTTGGGAGAAGATAATGAGCTCATCTATAAATAAGAGAATCAGAGGATATTCAAGTGGAGACAGTTTTTTCCTTTGTTTTATTGGGATATAATTGACATATAGCACTGTATAAATTTAAGGTGTACAGCATAAAGACTTGACTTGCCCATATTATGAAATGTTTACTGTAACTAGTTGAGTTAACATTCATCATCTCATTTTGATACAAAGGGAAAAAAGAGAAAAAAAACTCGTTTGGAGTTTTTAAGAGCAGTTTTTAAATGATAGCTGGGAAGAGCATAGGTATGGTTTGGAGGGTTATCCATGTACATATGATAGTTGAAGCCATGGGCACAAATGAAGTTGGTGAGGGAGAAAAGTACAGAAATAAAGAAAAAGAGGATCAAGGACAAAATTTTGAGAAATTATACATTAGTGGAGGAGGAAAAGTAAGCAAATAAACAATCCAAAGAGAACAAAACTAGGAAAGAAGGCAGAAGGGAAGCACTTCTTAATCAAAGAATTTGGTGTCTCAGAGGATGTTTGGTGGATGTCTGTGGGGGTATCTGGGAGCTCACGTCCCCTTCTCTAAGAACTAATCCTCCTCCAACACATGGAGGGTTTGGGCCTGACAGCTATGTTTGTACAATTTGACCTTGTTCTTCTGACCATGGTTGGTTTGACCTGAGTTCGATAACTGACCAAAGCTGCACCAATCAGGTTTTCTCCCCCCGGGAATTTGGAATTAAGAAATACAATGGTATTCTATTAAGGGCATGAACTGGATGATCACAGAAACCTGTGCATGGGGTGGCCATCTTCTGTCACAGAAACAGAAAAGTGGAGGAAACCTGCCTTCTGAAAGAAATGAATGAAGTGACTTGCAGAAAATCAAAATGAGAACAGATGACCTGAGAGAGAGAGAGAGAGAGAGAGAGAGAGAGAAACTGAGAGTATGTTTATTTTCCCATGACGACTATTTTCTGTCTTATCCCTTTTCCTCAATCTTCTAAAACCATCCCCACACCTGCCTACCCCTGATGCAACTCCAGTATATTCCTACCATCAAATCTACAAATCTTCTGGCATTTGGACCCATCTCTCCTTTCTTTCTTCCTCTCCTATCAAAAGCCACTCCTCTACTTATGATTTAAATTCCTTCCCCTCTTCTTAGGGGTTTCATTTCTTCAGTTATTCCCTTCCTCTTGTTCATCATCAAATTCTTGGTTATCCCCAATAAGTATAAACATGCTCCATCCTAACATTTAGAAAAAACAAAGATTCTTATGCTATCCCTTTCCATCTGTAGTACTAATTCTCTGATCCCTTCACAACAAACCTTCTTGAGAGAGATGTCTGCAGGTTAACTCTGATTTCCTATTCAATCTACTCGAATCTGACTTCCACCCCCACCATGCCAATGAAAACTGCTAATCAATGTTGTCAACAGCCTCCATATTCCTGGACCCAATGGATGTTCCTTGGACCTCATCCTACTCCAACTTTTAGCAGTTTTCAACACAGTCAGGCTCAACTTCTTGAAAACAAAATCTTTTCTATTGGCTGGTCTGTCTCCTAATTCTCTAACTACAGCTGTTCAGTGACCTTCAGGGGTTTTTCCTCCTCTAGTGCCCTCTAAAACCTGGGCTGTATTCTCTGCTTTCTTCTCTGTGAGCACACCTTCTTGGTAATCTCAGTCATTGCCATAGCTTTAAATACTAAAAATGGTAACAAATTCCCAAATTAATCTCTTTAGCCTAGACGTTTCCTCCAAAATCTGTACTCAGATATTCATTTGTCTGTATGACATGTCAAGTCTCTGTGAATATCTGAAATTAATGTATCTGAAATAGAACTAAACTCTCAATTTCTATAAACCTGCTTTCCTCCCCTCACTATTAAAAAGAAATTCTATCTTTACTTTTTCCCACTTCAGTAAATGGTATCACCATTCACCCAGTTATTGTAAACAAGACAACCCAGGCAGTATTCTTGATTTTTCACTCTCCTTCCCTCCCCAACTCTAACCTATCAGCTGGTCCTCTTATTTGCTCCTCATGAATAGATGTGTAGTCCATCCACTTCTCTCCATCTCCTCTGCTACTACATTAAACCAAACTGTCAACATCTCTTACCTGAGCTATTGCTATAGCTGCCAACTGGTCTTCTACCTTCTACTCTTGCCTCCTTTAATCTATTTTCTGCTCATCAGTCAGGGTAAGCCTGGAAATACATTGGACCTTGTTGTTTCCTGCTTAAATCAGTTCAATGGCTTCCAATTAGTTTGCAATGAGATCCAAATTCCTTTAAATACTTAAAAGGCCTGGCCTGCTCTGGCTTCTGCCTCCTTCTCCAACCTCACCTCCCTCTATTCTCCCCCTCACCCTTTAAGTTCCAGCCACAGTGGCCTCCTTTCACTTCCCCCGAAACACCACTGCAGGGCCTGCACACAGGTGTATCCTCAGCCTAAAACACTCCTTCCACAGCCCCACTCCTCAGTTGCCCTGAGTGGCTCCCTCACATTCTTCAGATCTCAGTTTAAATGCCATGTCTTCAGAGTATCCTTTCTGAGTCCTTGCCTATCACTAATAGCCTATAATAATGTATCATTAGGTCAGTTTGTTTCATCTGTAGTGCTCATTATACGGTGTAAATACACATTTGATTACCTGTTTATGTAAGCCTTCCCCACTAGATTATAAAGTCTCTCAAGGCAGGGACCTTGTCTCTTCTGTCTACTACTTGGTCACTGAACACCTAGGAGTGCCTGGAATATAGCAGGTGCCCGAGAATTATTTGTTAAAACTTTATTGGTTACTGATAGCTTCCTAGTTCCTGATGCTAATCCTTGTGCAGCCCTATTATACTTTCTGTGAGAGAGTTTCTTTGGTCTTATATTACCCTCCCCCTTGCTGTTTCAATCATTTGAATAGGTTCCTATTCTTATAGTTAAATGATCACTAATTGATAAAGTTTTCAAAAGGCTGGGGTGATTAGCAATGTCAAAAGCTGTTAGATGGGGAAGAAGGTTAAGGGCTAAGCAAAGTCATTGGATCTCATCACTGGAAATCTTCACACCAATAGTGTCCATAAAATGTGGCTCTGTGGAAGCCAGGGTACAGTTGGGTTGATGAGAAGGGTGGGAAGATGAATGCAAGTAATGTAGAATTCTCTTTTTGAAAAATTTGATAGTAAACATAGGCATGAAGTAAAATGGGATCTTGGAGTTCATCAGAGTCCAAGAAAGTATATGTTGCTTTAGGTTGAAAAGAATAGGGAAGAAGCATCTACTGATATGCCAATAGAAGCCAAAAGAGAAAAAAATGAGGTTGGACTGAGGAGGATTAATAGATTTAGTTTCCATGAGGCAATAGAGGATTTGATCAAGAGCACAAGTTTGACAAAATGGGACAATGTTTCCCCCTCCATTTACAGGAAGAAGGGACGTTAAGAGAGTGAAGGTAAAGAAAAAATTTATGTAGAGCAAAGGAAGTTGAGCACGGCCATTTGAAGAGGTAGCAATGTCATCTACAACTGGTTGTCAAGGGGAATCTCTGGAAAGACTTTTCCAGACCACACCTCCATCCCTTTATTCCATTACCTCCCTACCCAAAATGGTAGCTGCTCTCCACTGCAACTGCCGCAGAGACTCACTGCTGCTGAGGGCCACAGTGGTTGGTGGGAATGTGCCTTATTTCTTAGGTGGGGTGGAACAGAAAAAAAGCCTGCAATCACTGAGGAGAGGGGTAGTCAGAAGGCAATATTGGGGTTTGAAGAGCTCTGACATCATGAGGAATACAACAAGGACATAGAATTGTTTTCCAAACATATATCTCATCAGGCATTCCTGGGGCCCTTCTAAAAATACAGATTTCAGCCTCATTCCCTAGAGAGTCTAATTCAGCAGGTCTGGGAGCAGGAGGGGTAGGATTGTATAATTTTTAACAAGTTCCCCAGGTGATGTTTATGATTTGGCACATTTGGGAAACAGTGGAATAGAAATGAATAAAAGTGCACTAAATTTAATTGCAGACCCCAAATATTTCTCAGTGTTTAGCCAAATACAAAGAGATGTTGATAACTGACGTCAATTCGTGGAAATTACCCAAAGAAAACAGTTTTCAGTGGATTGGTATCTAATTCTGTGGTTCCAAATAATCTGCAGCGATATTTAAAATGTAAGACTAGTTTATGGATATTTCTTTATAGAGAATTTCATTAAGGAAAAGGTAAATGGAATGGACCAGCTAACAGTTATTATTCATAATATAATAACAAGTCAGATGTTTTAAAGCCTGTTCTGCTTTTAGTTTGCTTACCTCCCAAATTAATAAGCTAAACATAATAAAAATCTAAGAATGTAACTTGATCTTACCCATTCCTAACATTCTTAAAGGAGATCTTTAGCCCAATAGCGCTAGAGCTGCTGAGAGTAGATTCAGATCCATTTAAAATATTTTTTCCATTCCCTCCCAGAAAGAGTTATTTGTACTGATATACAACAGTTGGGCCCCAGACCACTTACTGGGACCACAGGGCCTCACTAATTTGTACCAGTTTTCCTCTATTCTAGTTGGTCATGACCATCAGGTATAAATTAGTGCTAAATCAATATTAGCTGATACTTCCCCAGGTGTGGGAAGTATGGAAACCCGATCACATGAGCAAACACAGCCCTTCTTGGCTACATTTAAAATAAGGTGATTATTATTACACTGTATGGGGAAAAGGCTTTTTTCTTTTTTTAAAGAAATCTCATGCCACCTTAATTTGCATTAACTTGATAGACTGATATCAATAGTCGGAATCAATTTTCAATTGTTACAGTTTCCCTAACACCCTTCACACTTCCTTCATTCTTTCAGGGAGGCTTCTTCTGCCTTCCTATTTCTTCCCACCTCCAGCCGTGCCATATACCCCACACCATTTTTCCTTTCTAGTACTACTTACTCATCGGGTTGAGTAGAGAAGCCGAAGGTGACTTAGTTTACATACCTGCTTTAATTGCTCACCTTGGGTGGAGCAGTGTCTTAAATAAACTTCAGTTTTGCCACGGCACCATTACTCAGTAAGGTATTTATACAAGTGTCATTTAATCACATGAAAATAAACAAGGCACTTAAACTTGTTATTGAGAAAGAAGCTTTAGGCTTTAGCTGCCCACTCTCCTTACTCAAGGGCCAATCTTGCCTCACTTATTCTTAGAAAACTTTTAAGCAGTTTTCCTTAAAGAAAATCTAAGGAAATCAGGCAGAGCAAAGTACTGTGAGTCAGGTTTAACCTACCCTTACCTTTGAAAGAAATGGTTCCTTTGTTAATTATCAATAACAAGGAATCTTGTCATTTCTCTCAATATTTCCAAGTCATAGCTACTCATAGTGGAGCTATGCATTCAATGCATTCATAAATATTGAAAGCATATATGTTCAGTATTTAACCATAGATGAAAACAGAAACAAATATTCAACATTCCAAAGAAATGGTGCGAGTCTACATGATTTTTTATCTTCTATATCCTGAATTGTATAGAAATTTCATAGTATTTTTAAAGCACTTTCATAAATATGACCTTTTGGCTTGTAATAATTCTGTGAAGTAGTTATACTATTTCCATTTTACAGATGGGAAAATTGAGGCTTGAAGCCTTGGCCAGGGTCACAGCACATGAGAGATTCAGAGCTGGGAATCAGCTCTCCTGACTCCAGGCCCATTGTTTTTCCCTCTCTATAAAAATTGCCTTTATAGCAGGAGAGTCAGGGATATGTTCACTCAGTAATAGAGAAGTATGGATCTTTTCCACCCTGGTCTTTGAAGGACCTATGAGCTGATAGTGTATGTGAGAGAGGACACTTCCTGCCTGAGAGATTGATTACTTATATTCAGAGCAACCTGATGTTGCACTCCGATAGGAGAAGGACCTGTCTAAAATGTCCTAATTGCTTTAAACATCCAGAGTTCCCAACAGGAAGACAGGGTGTGGTAATTATATATCTTGCTTTTGGCTTATCTTCTCCATATCCTCACCCTCACAGATGTCTTTCAAACATTGGTAATTACAGCTTTCAGAGCCAAAGCCTACAAACTCATAATCCACACAGATGACATACTAAAATCTACTCAAATATGTAAGGCTGAAGAAAGTTTCAGTGCTACTGAACTCACATTAAAAGAAAACTGCTTACAAAAGAGGTAGCCTTTATTTCTATGTCACTACTGCATAGATGTGTAATGGTTTCTTGTTGATCTGTGAGGGTGTGTATTAACTCTTTTGCCTCTAAATGTAATCAGTAACTTAAGAATAAAGTACACATGCAGATGACAAGACCATATAATTAAAAGCAAATAGTCTGACATTGGAAAACGGATCCAAATTAATGAAACTAACTTGAAACAATGAAGGAACTGCTTCTAAGCAAGAGGAAGAATCAGTATCAAGAAATAAATACAACACAGGAAAGCCGTTGTCCTTGTCATGCTGGCCTATAAATGGAACCTGAGTTAATAACATCATCATCTCTAAAGAATTCAGCAAGTTCTTGCTATAGTGGCAGTGAGATAATATATAAAGTATGGTGGAATTTCTCACCATCTGTATCACTGGCGAGACCAATGGTAATATATCCTGTATAACTTGATGTCCCACAATTTAGGAGGGTCTGAATGTTTAAAGAATTATGAAAGTAGACTCTAGAAAAAGTCAAACTAGTTCAGAGGACTTAATAGTGATCTTCAGGTTTATTTAGTGCCATAAATATGGAATGTGCATTTTCTTTTTTTAATTGTAGAAAGAATGCAAGGAAATCTTACAGATTTGAGAAAAACAGGGTAAGTAAAAAGAACTAGCATATGTTCAGCATCTACACTGTGCAGGGCACTCTATGTACATCATCTCATGGAATCTTCCAGAAACCCTGCAGTGGAATCCTCATAGAAACCGAGAATAAGACAGAGTAATAAACTCAAAGATCAGAGGCCTTTATCTGGTAATTGGTCCTAGGGTCTACGTACCTTCAAAGCTTGTACTCCTGACACCAAGTCTGTGTAATACTACAGTGTGTAAGGTTATGGATCTTCTTCCCTCATTAAATTCAAGATAGTTTCTAGAAAGATATATCTGGGACAGTGATATATTCCTATCTAGAAATAGGAAAATGGACTAAATTCCTCTGAGGTTGCCTTTAACTCTGTAATTTTAGATTAAAATTCAGATCAATAGAGATTTAGTCCAAGGCTTTTATTGAGCACATTATTATAATTTTTTAATCATTAAAGATCTAAAACCTATAACATGAGTAAGACTTTAGGAATTTATATTTAAAGTTTTTCCACCTACTTACATGTCCAACAACAAGGAATTGCTCCAATAATTAGAGTATAACCATGCAATGGAATTCTACGTTAGAATTATGTAGAGGAAATTTTAATGATTATAAGAATATGTTTTGATATACTATTATCAAAAGAATTTTAAAAAGTCAGAAAAACCATACCAAGCTATAAAGTATGTTTCCAATTGAATTTAAATATATCTTTACATATGCATGGATAAAAGCAACTGGGAGAATATATATCAAAATATTAACAGTGGTTCCTGTGGGCACTGGCATAACCAATGGCTTTTATTTTCATATCTGGGCTTCTCTACATTTTTCTAAATGTAGAAAAAAATAGGTCTTACACATATTACTAGAAAGAATGCTTTACACACCACACATGTGCCTGTGCACACACACCCGCAAACACAATTTTCTGCAAACGTTTTAAAACTTAGAAATAAAATAACAATATATTAATGCAATTATATATAGGATAAGGGAAATTTATTAAATAGCATCAAGCCCATTGGTGGCAGCAAACTGTCTGTGTACCCATTACTGAAAATAAAATTGGCCCTGCAATTAATTTCTTATTATGCTAAAATTATTATATAGGACTACCAGAGTTTAGTTCCCTGCCTAAAATCCTCTAATCAAAAGGCACACAGAAAACACACAGCTAAGCATATGCATATAAGCATATGCATATAAGCCGATGCAGGGGACACGGGTTCGTGCCCCGGTCCGGGAATATCCCACATGCCGCGGAGCAGCTAGGCCCGTGAGCCATGGCCGCTGAGCCTGCGCGCCCGGAGCGTGTGCTCCACAACAGGAGAGGCCACAACAGTGAGAGGCCCGCGTACCGCAAAAAAATAAAAATAAAAAATAAGAATAAAAATAACCTTAAAATTAATGTAGTTTGTGTCCAAAGGAACCTCTGGCACATTGTAATTGAGTAGTACATTTCATTCACCACACTTATCAAAGTTTTAATGAGTAATGAAAACAGGAAATGAAGCCATGAGATAATTTCATTTTTCCTTAATCATTCTGCTTATGTTTATATTACCAAAAATGACTGAAATATAAAGAAAATGTTAGCACTTTATAACTACACTGTTATTTGAATCTGCATTTACAATTTCTATTTGTGATTAAAAACAGCTTTGGATTTAGAAACATCCTTTATTATATAATACAAACAAAAAGTCATCTAAAATTCTTTTTTGAAAATATCATCGTCCATTTGGAAACTATCTTAGTTCAGGCTGCTGTAACAAAAATACCATAGACTGGGTGGCTTAAAAAAACAAACATTTATTTCTCACAGTTCTGGAGGCAGGGAAGTCCAAGATCAAGGTGCCTGCAGATTTGGTGTCTTGGTGAGGCCCTGCTTCCTGGTTTGTAGAGAGCTGTCTTCTCACTGTTTCCTCGCAGTGTGAAAGGGCCCAGAAATCTCCCTGGGGTCCCTTTTATAAGGGCACTAGGGCCGTTATTGAGAGCTTCACCCTCATGACCTAATCACCTCCCAAAGGTCCTATCCCCTAATACTATCACATTGGGGGTTAGGATTTCAACATGTGAATTTTGCCAAGACGCAAACATTCAGTCTGTAGCAGACACACACACACTTGCTTAAATGTGTTTTAATCATCTGTGTTAGATAAAATTGGAATGGTTAAATGTCCCACAGTTTTTAAGGGAAATCGTTTTAGTAGGAGTCACATTTCTAGATGAAGACACATTAACCCAGTGATTTCAAAGAATATGGCTTGGGTCTGGTATCACATTTCAAGACCAAGAATTAGAACCTCAGTTACTTACTAAGTGAAAGATACTACAATTATAATTGATAAGAAAACGGCTCAGAAATATGAGTGGGATTTTAAACAACTAAATTTGTTTGTCTCCCACTCTGATTGAATCCAGAAGTATTTATTTAGGGGAGCAAAAAATCCAGATGACTTGGAGGCAAATGTTTCTGTTCGTTGAAGAATAAGGATGTCTTTTGCCAAATGCAGCCATTTCCAAAACGCAATTAAGGATTATGACTCACATATCAATCCTGCCCCTTCCTATCTCAGCCCTCATTCTCTGACCATCTTCTCCGAATTCCCTTGCAGGATTCCCTTCAGGACCATTGCTAATTAATGCCTTCTGGAATCCACCTTCCTCATAGCTATTGAGGCTTTTTCCACCTTTTCAGAAAAAAGTTTGCCCTGGGTGATATACAGAAATCTTTGCTCAGCCTCAACCAGCTTGTTTTCTAGCTAACAGGTTTATCTGTGGCCCCAGGGGGCAGGATAGTGAGAGAGGGGGCTCAAAAGACCATTACCTTTCAGTACACAGCTAGGTAAACTAATTCCACCAAAGATCACAGGTTTCTATAATTCCTTGAATATGCTTTTTTTTTTTAAACTTCATCAAAATTTCATGTTTTAAATATTTTTAATATTTCTATTTCTCTCTTGTGCTTGAAAGATAATCATTTTAAAGCAAGAAAAGGAGCAGACAAGGTAAAACTCAAAGAGGAAAGGCTGGGCACTGATACAAACTTGTAAGACAGTTCCCTCACTGTCTCCCACTCAGAACGAATTCATATTTGACTGGCTAGTGGCTCTACATTTACATTCCAGGTAGCAAATTACTTTTGTGCATAAATAGGGACTGCTTCTTTCTCTCTGCAAGGGGAAACTACATTGTTCCAGATTTGGATACTAGAAAGCGGCTGCCAATATGGGGCAGAACAATTTAAAAGAAGATGGAAATATGGACTTTGATTTTAGAAGGTGTAGAAGAGAATAGATATCTTAGGCAACTGAAAGAACATATTTGGATCTGTAAGATTAAAAGAGCCTTGAACGAGACTGTACTTTGTGTTGGACAGACTTCCTTAGACAAGAAAGAACCCACCTGAATGCTGAGGGACAAATCAGTTAAGTGGCCTAAGTTTCACTGTCTTTAACTATAAAATCTGGTGATTAAACTGGCCAAGCAGAAGATATGATAAACACAGATGGGAATAAATCTGTATTTTCCAAGCCTGACGAATTTTAAAAAACTAAGTGACTAACTGAAATCTTGAAGATGAAAGAACCCAGACATGCTTCTTGAAGTAAAAAGGGGTCTAACTTAAAATTCTGTTGTCTCTGAGGATACATTACAAAGAGATAAAGAGACTCAAGACCACATGGATGGCCTCTGCTTCCACTCTGAGACCATAAAGTTCGGTCTAGAAAATGAGTATTCTCTATAGAAACATAAATGTTAAAATATGAACATTTTGCTTTGATTTCAATCCAAAAAAATAAACAAGTTAAATGTCAAAGATATCTATTCTAATTTTAACTTCTCTATACATAACCTAATATGTAGTAGGTGCTAAAAATCTGTTCATGGTATGTGACTGAATATTCTTTATGCAATGTGTAGGTTTAAATAAATGCCAAAGTTCATTTTTAAGATACTTTTTCACATTTTAACATCTCTGAAATTGGATCAAATTTGAAATTAATGGTATATGATAGTTTATTTGGCAGCATCTTTTTTCTTAGTATCGTTTTAAAATAATGATACAACTTAACAATAGATAGTGTCTTAGATTTGATGAAATACAATATTCAGTACAGCGTAAAAAGCAAAACTCCTATCTAGGGACTTCATAGACGTTTTAGTATTTGAGAGTTATCTTAAGAATAAGCTAGAAAATTCCTAAAAAAAAAAA
This sequence comes from Pseudorca crassidens, assembly GCF_039906515.1. Classification (NCBI taxonomy): domain Eukaryota; kingdom Metazoa; phylum Chordata; class Mammalia; order Artiodactyla; family Delphinidae; genus Pseudorca; species Pseudorca crassidens. The sequence continues at coordinate 45,939,664 of NC_090303.1, forward strand.
AAAAAAAAAAGGTCCTGAGAAAATCTGTTCTTGGGAGCAGAGATGACATGCATGGTCAGGGGGAGGTAGGTGGGCAAAGAAAATGAGCCTAATGTTGACATCAGTGATTTAGGTCTGGCATCAAACTCCTTCCCCTTTCCCTAAGCTCCCAAAGCTGGGTCTAGTCAATGTCAGTCCCTTTGCATTGTGTTGTCAATCCCTGGTACACTAGAATCCACGGAAAAGGTTCATATAGACTAATAGCGGGATAGTAGGTAGGTAGGTGTAATGTAGGTAGTAGGTGTAATGTATTTTCTAGGTATTTATCCAAGGTTTGGCTGTAGAAGGTGTCTTTTACTTTTAAAAGATTCAAATCTCATGAGTCGTATAAAGTAAATGTTTTTAAAAACTTTTAATTACAGCATTTTTTCACCCTTTTTAGATCAGCTCAAAACAGCATCAGTTCTTGCATAAGGGCTTCAGAGATCTTAGGTTAAAGGAACAAAGAAGTCAGTATTATTGACTATTAAAAGCAACAACTTATTATTTAAAAAAAGATGAATATATACATATATATAGCTATGTAGATAAGGCAGTAGGAGGGTGTGTCAAAATTGGTTACTTCTAAATAAAAACTATCGGTTTCTTTTTTCTCATTGTATTTTTAAACTTCACCGTAGTAAACATGTGTTTGAATTTGCAGTAATTAAAAATAAGCAATAAGAGTTTTCTTTTTTACGATTAAACCCTGAGTACGATGAAATACAGCTGGAATCTTCAAGGGTGCATCTTCAAGGTTGCGTTTGCTTAAAAATTTGTTGCAAGAAAGTTATAGGCACCATCCAGTCCAGCCACTTTAAAGTAACTTTAAAGTACACTTTAAAGTTAGTTACACTTGAGAGTGAGGGCTCTCAAGCTGATGCAGAAGGAATAATTCTGCCTTCTGTCTTAATAGAGATGGAGAAAAAAGAATTCTGCCTTCCATCTTGACAGAGATGGAGACTTCTGCATGTTTCTGTGCATTGATAGTTTATGTGTACACATGCAATTTGCTTTCTTTGGCCAGGACACAGCAAGGAGCAGTTCACTTAACAGCATACATTTCTTGATCTGGATTTTGTTCAAAATGCTGGCTCTGATGAGACTTTTATTTGGATGTTGCCTCAATCCCTTAAAGCGTAAAAACCCTTCAGTACAGGTCTTTCTCCTACTGTAATCACATTTGTGCCAAATTAAAAATATTGCTAAGCACTACTTGAAAATAAGTGATGCAATAAACATCATCCTTTGCTTAGCTGTTAGCACAATATTAGGATATTGTGCTTCCTTGACCATGTATTTGGTAGAAAATTATATTTCTGCTTTTTAAATTACTCAAAAAAGTCAGTATTATTCAGGTCCTTTGTTTCTTCAAATCATGTTATTAACATGTATTGACATATATAGTTCTTTCTTCTTTTATCTTAGGTGTATATAATTTTATCAGCTTTGCAGGAAAAACAGATACCCTCAGGGTCTGAACTGGTATTTGAGGAGATAAGCTCACTTTTAGCTCATGCCTAATAACATTACATTATTGTTTAGAAAGAGATAGCAAGCTATGTCTTATAAATTTTAATATACTCTTTCTGTCATCGAATAACAACTGAGTTATCCTACTGATAAACCATAGGACTCATACTGAACTGTGGATGATGTCTATTCACTCTATTTTTGCCAACTAAGAGTACAGAAAAATATTATGCAATGGCCAGCATCCCAGTGACTTTAGGAACCTGTATACAGTTAGTGCCTCTTCACATATTGTTCACGGAGCATTTTTTCCAATGATTTCAGAAGGAGAACAAAAAGGGAATGGAAAGGATAATTAACTGAATATTTTTGTGAAATTGGGCAATGGAACATCCCTAAGCCTCAGTTTCCTCCCCAGTAAAATAAAGAAGATAGTTCCTTTCTCACAGGGTGGCTGTGACTGTTAAGTAGGATGATGTAATTAGATGAAAACAGTTCGTAAAGCACTATGTTGGTTATTATTATTGCATAAATATGAGCATTGAGCACATTAGGAGAGACCTTATTAAATGGGGTGCTTTAGCACTCAGGGGAGCCATTACCTGGGGAGTTAGAGAAGGGACAGGTTGAACACTATTGATGCTGGCACTGCAAAAGCCACTCCCCAAATTTCCTGGTTTGCGGGGACATTCAGCTCATTCAAGGTAAAGGGGCCATCCTGCCCCTCTCATAGCAACAGAATTCCCCTTTTGGCAAAGATGTCTGATATGGTGAGTGATGTCCACTTTAATATCAGGAAACGTGGGAGTATTAATGGAAAGGTTAGCATTCTCTTGAGGAAGTTCAAGGAAGCTTTTCCAACGGGGAATTGAGATGGGCAGCAAATTATGATTTAAACAGCTAATCGGCATTAACTAAATATACAACAAGGAAAGCTGGTCAGGTGAAATACAGATCAACTCTTCCTGTCTCTACAAACACACCTAAGTCCTGTTAACACAGTAGCTCCACACTCCAAGTAAGAGAGTTAAGGATAACGGACTAGATGACGCCAGTGTCCTGGGGGCAGGAAGATGCCTGGTGGCTGAAGAGATGTGCTCTGTTTGCTGTAAGCAGAGATTCTACCACCATCATCTTATTTTGCAACAACGGAGACAAACAAAGGGGATTTTCCTGAACAGCCTGAGTGACAAAGAAATGAGGCAAATTATTGAGAAACGGATGGGCGTTCATCGAAGAGCAACAAATCTGATTTATCAGCCTGAAGGGACTGCCTTCAGAGGGAAGATGAAAGAGACAAGTCTCCCAGCATGACCACTGGTTCTAACTAACAGGGACTGGCTCATCAGCCACAAGGACTTGAAGGGTGTAAATAGCGGGGACAGGGAGAAATTATTTAGTGTGGTCCAAGGGGACGGCAGGAGTAGTGATGGAAATGAAAGTCAAAACAAAGATAATTTAGGCGGCTGAACAAGTCTCATGCCCTAATGGAGAGATCTATTATAGACTGTGCTGCCCTGTCCCTCAGGAGGGATGGAGGCCCCGTCACTTGTGCCATTTGCAATTGGAAAAGGCACTAAAATGTAGATCAGCGTATTGGAGAGGGAAAAAACCACCACATGCCCTCAGAGAATCAGTGGGATGACCTAATAGGTCTTTTCCATCTCAAATTACTGCAGTGTGGCTTGTGTGCATGGGGACCTGAGTTGCTAGAATAATTTTCCATCATCTGGGCTTCTTTTCTGTTACTACAGGGCCCCAGTGAAGAAATGATAATAGGTCATGAAGAGCAGTTTCTGCATTATAAATAGAAACCTAAGTGTACTGCTGCTTTAGTGTGACGGCAGAACTGAGTAGGTTAAGTTTCACATTGTGATGTCAGTGTACATAAATACATACACATACTGATTGAGGCAAACAAAACAACATCCATGTACTGATTGAGACCCAAGATGAAGGAAAGGAGCTTTGCCACATTTGGATGGTTATCTGCCTACATGAAAGTTCAAGTAGTTTATTATCTAATCTAGGAAAATAAACGTCTGAATACTTAAACGCTATCTTAAAAAAAAAAAAGATTATTTGGTCTTCAAAAACTATTAAGAAACAGTTTCTGTGTAGGAAGTTTAGAACTCACGTTTTGAACATATTTGTCTTTCTACAGCTGCAGTTGTATTAGCAACTGACACATTCTGAAACTCGCGCTGGCCCAGAAGGGCACACGCGGTCATGAGGCAGTGCCAACCTGGGTAACAACTGCAAGTGCAAGGGATGGGCACAACTTGGTCAGATGGAAACTGGGGCAGGCAGAGAAGGGCCGGTGTGACCGTGATTGCTAGAAGGAGCACAGCTGTGACCATCACAACCCCTCCCAGCCAGAAGATAACACAGATGCAGGGGGACAAAAATGGTCACAGGGTGACAGGAGGGAGAGGCAGTGAGAAAGAAAGCAAAAAAAAATCTAGGAGGGGGGAAACCCACAGATGTAAGTTCCTCGCAGGTGGAGAATATCACGGTTCCTGATAAAAATATTGTATGTGGTTGGGCGTAAGTTAAACTTGGCGTTCTGGAACACTGAAGTTTGCTACAAACAAATTCAGGGTTTGATTTACACCCGACAGATATAGGTCAACCCTCATCCTGCTGCTCTCAGCAGCTGTAGCCAATGGGAGACAGAGCTGCCCAGCATACCAGTTTAAGCTGCTGCTAATAGATGGAAATCAACCTAACCCCATTTCCTGCCTCTCTGCTGTCCTTACTTGTCTATTCATGGCCAATTTAGGCACAGGCTGAGCTGTTGGCTTGCTGTAACTGCTGGGAGACTGATGGGGTAGAATCTGATGCTGGCATATTCCCTTCTTATCTAGGTGAAAGATCTGTTTTTAAGCCCTTCAAAGGAGGACTGTGTAAAAACGCAGTACTCCCTCATTAGCCTAAGGGCTATCCTAAATTCATAGATTTTCCTGATCTTTCACTCCAAGGAAGCTTTAGAGATGTTTAGACAGAGGGAAATCCACGATGGAAGGCTCTCTCAGAAAGGCTACAGCAGAGGTTAAATGACTTGCCCAAGGTTACTCAGAAGGGTGACTATAAAGGCAGAAAGAGAACCAAGAGTGGTCTGAGAAGAATGGGGGAAATTATCAAATTAAATCTGGAGAAAGAACATCGTCACTGATCCTCACGGTTAAAGATCTGTTGGAAATCCCAGTTCACTAACACACGTTCCTTTATCCCGGACGTTCTGACTCTGAACTTTAAAAGTGAGTTCAGATATTTTCCTATGCTCAAGTTTTTAAAACTGTCCAACCTTTTCTCTTCAACAAAAGTGACAGTAGATCAAGCTAAGTCTGGTCATGTAGCTTCAGCTGTTTACTCACTAAGGCCTATAGCAAGAGCCTATGGAGTTGAATTAGAGGTTGAATTTTAGAAGAACAAGCTTTATGCTAAATGTTCTGTTGTAACTACATATCTTTCTGCAGTGTTTTATGCCTTGTTTCTTATTTTCCCCTGGATTACAGACCAATTGGGCCAAACTAGAACTTTAGAAGCAGAGAATTCCATAACTCAGAATCTCTGATTCACATCGTTTGCTATTTTCTCTTCATTACCTTAAGGGAGCAATGAAACCCTGCAACTACTTTGCCTACTGCTTAAGTTTCCAGAGGATATTCCTGACTGAAAGTGGTCCACGTTCTGAAATAAGAGGTTCCTTCGTGTCCTTTGTGTTTAAATAAACAAAATTAGGCTAAAGAATATTTGGAAAACATTTAAAAGAAAATAAAAGTCACCCATAAAATTGCCAGCCAGTAACAACCACAAGAACATTTTTGTGCTTTCTCATTTCTACACACACGTATACTTTCCAAAATTTGTCATAAATGTTTCCAAGGTTTTTTTTGTATTTTGCTAAATTGCTCTCCAGAAGGATTAAATCAATTTATAATCCGTTTTCAATGAATAATTTTTTTAATGCAAACAAACTTTAAAATTGCAAGTTGAACAATGATACCTCACTGTCATGTTTGTTTTCTTGCATCTGCCTCACTCCTAAGGCTGACCATTCCCCCCCATGATTGTGGCCAATATTAGTGGACCTTGTATTTGATTCCTCAACAACAGTGTAGTTTCTGGAATTGACCCTAGTGCCAGGAATGGGTCTAGATTAACACAAACCAAACATGATAATCCAATCTCTCTTGCTGGTGAATGGTTCAAAATCAGAACATGGCATCCTCTGACAGCAGAATTGACCCAGCTTGGTCCTAAAGTGACTCAGGGAAGCTAAAGAGAAGAACTTGTATTTTTTTTTTGATAAATTTATTTATTTTTATTTATTTTATTTTTGGCTGCGTTGGGTCTTTGTTGCTGCACACGGGTTTTCTCTAGCTGTGGTGAGCGGGGGCTACTCTTCGTTGTGGTGCACGGGCTTCTCATTGCGTTGGCTTCTCTTGTTGTGGAGCACAGGGCTCTAGGCGCATGGGCTTCAGTAGTTGTGGCTCGCAGGCTCTGGAGCACAGGCTCAGTAGTTGTGGTGCACAGGCTTAGTTGCTCCACGGCATGTGGGTTCTTCCCAGACCAGGGCTCGAACCCGTGTCCCCTGCAATGGCAGGCAGATTCTTAACCACTGCACCACTAGGGAAGCCCCGGATTTGTATTGTATTGCCAGCAGAGACTGCATTTCTACTCTGATGAATGTGAACAAGAAAGCATGCTGTCCCCGGTGATCGTTGGGTACCGTCTCATGATCCTGAGGGAAGCCATCCCGTCCTTCTGCTTATGTGATACAGTGGGTTTCCTTATTGTTTAGGCCAGTTTTATTTGGAGTTTCAATTTTTACAGTGAAAAGTTGTCATAACTCTTTCTGTTCTATGGGGATTTTTTGTTTGTTTTGTTTTTGTCAATTCCTGTTGGGCGTTATTAGTATTTGTATTGTTGATGTGGCAAGAACTCTACTGAGATATAGTCTTCTTGTCTTTATATTATGAATATATCTCTAAGTTTATCACTTATCATTTACTCTTTACTCTTGTTTAATATGGAGAAGATAATAATTTAAGTCTATTAAATCCATCAGTGTTTTTCTGCATGATATATTCCATTGCTTTTACTTTTATTCATTCATTCATTAAAGAGTGTGTGTATGTGTGTGTGTGTGTGTGTGTGTGTGTGTGTGTGTGTGTGTGTGTGTGTGTGTACTACAAGGTGCCAGGCACTACGAGAGGCAATAAGACTATTGTGAGACAAGAAAGACACAGTCCCTGTCCTCGTGGAGTTCATATCCTGGTGGGGGATTGAGAATATGTTAGACATTAACTGAAAAGCCACACAAGTGTGTGTAAGCTACTAAAGGATAGAGACTACAGAGGGAAGGACACAGTATAGGAGAGCTTTCATAGGAGGGTTAGGTCTAGTTAGGGAAGTCAGGGGAAGCTTTCCTGGGGAAGTGGTGACTGAGCTAAGAATGATAAAGAGGAATTAGGTAGTTGGCTAAGAGCATTACAGGCAGTGGAAATAGCAGGTGCAAAGGTCCTGCCCAGGGGCAAGCATAGGCAACAGGAAGGACTGAAAGAATGTAGAACGTAGTCCACATCCTCAGAGGGGCCTGGTATAAGTGAAGGTGGAAGGTTGAAGGGTGGGAAGTGGGGGATGCTGACCATGCAGGGCCAATAAGTCCATGTTAAGGAGTTGTGTCCCCTTCCTAAGATCTATGGGAAATCACTGAAGGTGTCATCTTTGACAACCACATTACTTTTACCTCCAAACATCCAATCTAATAATAAGTCCTAACAATTTTGCTTTCTAAATATCTCTTCAATCTATCCACTTCAATCCATCCACTTCTGTTCATCATTACCAACATTTCCTCAGCCCATTCTATCATCATTTCTGTCTGGACTAGTGGAACAACGTCCTCAATGATCTATTTGCACCTACTCTTGCCCCACTCCAATCCATTCGTGCACGGTTATGGGAAGACAGACCTGACCTTGATACCATTTGATGACACAGAAAACACTGAAAGAGGACCAGTTTGTTTTTCGTTAGTTTTGTTCTTGAGAGGTTGTGGAGTGGGCAGTTCATGAGTTTAATCTTGGACCTGCTGAGTTTTAAATATCCCTGGGATGTCCTAGAGAAGAAGCCTGGTAGGAGGTGTCTGTTAGGTAGATATCTTCTGCCTCCCCATCTAGAGCCCCTCTCCACCCATCTCTATGCTGATCCCTGTCCAGAGACATTGACCTGTGTGGGATGTCAAGATTCCACGTATCCCCAGCACGTGCTCCCGTGTGCTCTGCCTTCTAGTTGCGTTCAGCCCATAGGAGGGACATGAAGGAAGAAGCGTGAAGGCTGAGTATTTACTCTATATGATATACATCCTGCATCATCTCTTCCTCTTCCCCACCTCCTCCTCTTTCCACCCTGCCTCCTTCAAACCCTCCTCCTCTGCCTCCTGCTCTTCTTCCTCCCACCTCTTCCTCTTTTTTTCTCTGTCTAATCCAGTAATCATTTCCACCTCCTCCTTTTTCTTTTTAATTAATTAATTAATTTTTGTCTGCGTTGGATCTTTGCTGCGCCCGGGCTTTCTCTAGTCGCGGCAAGTGGGAGCTACTCTTCGTTGCAGTGAGCGGGCTTCTCATTTCGGTGGCTTCTCTTGTTGCGGAGCACGGGCTCTAGGTGCGCGGGCTTCAGTAGTTGCAGCACATGGGCTTCAGTAGTTGTGGTTTGCGGACTCTAGAGCGCAGGCTCAGTAGTTGTGGCACATGGGCTCAGTTGCTCTGTGGCATGTGGGATCTTTCAGGACCAGGGCTTGAACCCCTGCACTGGCAGGTGGATTCTTAACCACTGAGCCACCAGGGAAGTCCCTAACCTCCTCCTTTAAGCCTAGGCAGTAAAAGCTCCCTGAGATGCTGGACTACTGTCCTCTGTTGTTTTCCCCAAACCCTTTGCAAATGATCTCTTGACTACAGTCTCCTTAATTATGGTACATTTGAGTGTGCCACCTGTCTCTTTCAGGGATTCTGACTTATACTGATAGGTAAGAAATGCCTGGGGGAGAGTTAAATTTGAGTCACCTGAGTAGAGGTGGTAATTGGAGCCGTGGGTATAAATGTGAATATCTTGGGAGACAGTGTAGAGAAGGAATGGGCCCTGAGGAACTCAAACATATAATGGCTTTCAGAGGAGGATAATCTTGCAAAGGAATTGGAGAAGTAGCAACCAAAGTGACGTGAAAAATCAGGGCAGTGTGTGTCATAGAAGTCAAAGGAAGCAAAGGGAAGAAAAAGAGTGTTGGTAGTCAAGATTATCAGTTGGTCCTGCAAAGTCATTGGATTTAGTGACTTATACCATCGTGAATCTGTTACATATTTTCTGTGCTCCCTCTGAATAATGATCTAAATTTTTTTACATTAACTTATCTATAATTTATTTTAGGTAAATACAGTAAAAATTTGTTTAGAACGTATTTTAAGGTAAAAAATTAACTACCCTTCCTTAGCCATTATTCCAACATTATTTATTTTATACTTTCTCTATTACCATTATTTCCTCCAACATTCACTGTTTCTAAAAATATAAAGAGATGTTTGAGCACTTTCTACTAGATGTTTAAGAGCTTTCTATTTGACTGTATCATAGTGGTTCAATGGTTGTCGCTTTATCATTCATTTTAAAATGTATCCATTAGAGCAAGTCTAACCTCTTAATTTTAATTTTCAGAATTCTGTTATCAATAGCCCCATTTATTCTTCCAGATAAACTTTATTTTTTTAACATCTTTATTGGAGTATAATTGCTTTACAATGATGTGTTAGTTTCTGCTTTATAACAAAGTGAATCAGTTATACATATACATATGTCCCCATATCCCTTCCCTCTTGCATCTCCAGATAAACTTTAGAGCCATTTTATCAATTAAAAAAACTTCATTGTGGGTTTCCCTGGTGGCGCAGTGGTTGGGAGTCCGCCTGCCGATGCAGGGGACGCGGGTTCGTGCCCCGGTCCGGGAAGATCCCACATGCCGCGGAGCGGCTGGGCCCGTGAGCCATGGCCGCTGAGCCTGCGCGTCCGGAGCCTGTGCTCCACAACGGGAGAGGCCACAACAGTGAGAGGCCCGCGTACCAAAAAAAAAAAAAAAAAAAAAAAAAACTTCATTGTGATTTTTGGGATTATTTTAATCCTGTAAATTAACTTGGGAATAAGTTAAATCTTTATTATATTGCCTTTTAGCCAGAAACTTGATAGATAGATAAATCCATTTATCTTCAAATCTCATTTTTAACTCTAAGAAAAGTGTAACCATTTTCTTCAAATAATATGTTAATATATTTTGTGAAGGTCATTTCCAAATATTTTATATTTACATTCTTCTTTCTGATGTTTCTTAGATATTCTTTGCTACTCTTTCTCTGACTTTTTTTGGTATAGGAATAATATATGTTTCTGGTAGAAAAAAATGAGAAGAAATCAAGAAAAAAAACCCTAAATATAATTCTAATAGTCAACACCCAGGTTCCAATACAGTTAACTTTTTGGTGTACTCACTAAACACTTTTTATATTCTTATGTATGTGTATTTTTATAATTCTTATGTAAATGAGATATCATATTGTTCTGTAACTTCTTTCATCTACTATACAAGGAACATCTCATGTCAATGTATTCACTTCATTGCTGTATTCACTTCATACAGATGTACCTTAATTTATTTAACCAGACCTTTATTGGGGACCTTTGTTGTTGTTTCTAACTTTCCAGCATGAAATCATTCTGTGATAAAGTTCTTTTTACCTCCTCAATTCCAAAGAGCCTTGACATTTTATTAAGTATTGGATATATACAAAATAATATTTATAAAATAAATGTTTAAGGATTAAAAAAAAGTAACAATGACATGATCACTTGTGCATCTACTGTCCCATTTAAGACATAGAACATTTAAGCCCCTATGTGTCCCTCTCCAATCCCATCCTTCCTAATCATTCTATATATATATATGTGTGTATGTATATATACATATATATGTATGTATATATGATTTTTGCATGCTTTTGAACTTCATATAATTGGAATTTTCCATATGGGTCTTTCTGGGATGTACTTTTTCCACTTAATAACATGTTCCTGAGGTGCATCCATGTTGTTGCAAATAACTACAGTTTATTCATGTTTATATCTGTATAGTATTCAATTATTTGAATATACCAGAATTTTACTCCATTCTACTGTTGGTGAATATTTTGGTTATTTCTAGTTTTTGCCCTTACAAATATGCTACTATGAACATCTTGTACCTATCTCCCACTACATGTGTACAAGAGTTTCTCTAGGCCAAACATCAGACAGTAGAATTGCTGAGTCAAAAGGCATGCATACCGTCAACCTAATAGATAATGCAAATTATCTTCCAAAATGGTTGAAATAAATTTACTCTCCCACAAACACCGTATAAGAATTCAGTGATTCCACATCTCCAATTCTTGGTATTCCACATTCAAAAATTTTTTGTCAAGCTGATGAAATTGAAATAATATGCCACTGTGGTTTTAATTTGCATTTCCCTGATTACAAATGAAGTTGAACATATTTTCATATGTTATTTTACCATTTGTGTTCTCTCTTCAGTGATAAGCCCATTCACATCTTTTTCCCATTTAAAATAAATTAAGTTGTAGTTTTCTGAATGGCTTATAGTTTTTATATGGTCTGGATACTAACCCTTTGTCATATGGGTATAGCAAATACCCTCTCCCAGTGTGTGGCTCATCTTTTCATTTCTGTTATGGTATATCTTGATGAACAGAAGTTCTTAATTTTAATGTAGTTGACTTTAATAATAATTTCCTTTATTTTCTGTGCTTTTTGTCTAGCTTCAGAGATTCTTCTCGTCCTTTAATTGAAAAGGACATTTTCTTTTATTACTTTCAAAAAGTTTAAAAACTCTACCTAATTTTGAGTCTTTTAGATACCTAGAATTGATTTTTGGCATGTGGTGTGAGGTAGGGGTTCAGATACATTTTTTTCTATATGAATAACCAGTTGTCTCAGCATCAGTTATTTAAAGCTCATACTTTCTCAACTGATTTTCAGTGTCTGCTCTGATACACTTGAGAATCAACTTGCCAAGTTCCACTATCCATTCCTCAATGCCCACCAGTCAAAATAAATACTTTGTTGGGATTTTAAATGTAATAAAATAAATCTATGGATCAATTTGAAAAGCAGTGACAACTTTATAATATTGAATCTTCCTATCCATAAACATAGTATCTCTTTCCATTTATTTAAATTTCCTTTGATTTCTCTCAGTCATTTTATGATTTTCTGTATACAGGTCTTACTCATATTTTGTTAAATCTCTTCCTAGGTAATTAATATTTTTGATGCTACTGTAAATGGCATCTGTCTTTTTATTACATGTTCTAATTTTTTGTTGCTGGTATATAGAAATGCATTTTTAAAATATTGACCATATAAGTATCAATTTTACTAAAAAAACCTTAATTCTATTTTTATGTATAGATACTTTTGTATTTTCTGTGTAAAAATCTTATCTCCTGCAGATGGCTCCCTAGTTTCTGCTCTCTAATCATTATAAATTGTATAGAAATTTTATACTATCTGATATTTCCAACACGTGACTTTTTGTGGGTGGTGTGAGTTGCTTGTTATTTTGTTGGGTCTCGCTCATGAGGCTTTTCTTTTTTAATTGTGAATTCATATTTCTATGGGAATTATTTGAAGCCTAGATAGAAGGGAGTTCATTTTAAAAGGATTTGCATGTGTTTCTGCCAGATGCTCATGGGTACTACCGAAGGAGGGCCACTTTAAACTAAATTCTCAGCTTGAAGGTTTTCCAGACCACCCAGGTAGTGCAACTCTGGCAATAAAACTCACACATGAGGGCTAGCTTGTACTTAGAAACTTTCAGGAAAGATTTTTCTTCTCCTTTACCAGTGCCAAATTTTAACATAAGCAAATGTCCTTGTTGTCTGCAATGGGGGCAAACTTATTTCTAGTGTACCCTTTCGAGCTGTATGTAGGATTGTCTTTTATACTGCCCTCTTTGGGCTGGACCTAGGCTTTGTCAACTATCATCCATATTTCACAAGGCTGTGAACACTGGATCTCAAGATCCCCTGATTTGTCAAAAGTCCTCAGTGCAGGGCTTCCCTGGTGGTGCAGTGGTTGAGAGTCCGCCTGCCGATGCAGGGGACACGGGTTCGTGCCCTGGTCCGGGAAGATCCCACATGCCGCGGAGCGGCTAGGCTCGTGAGCCATGGCCGCTGAGCCTGTGCATCCAGAGCCTGTGCTCCGCAACCGGAGAGGCCCGCGTACTGCAAAAAAAAAAAAAGAAAAAAGTCCTCAGTGCAAAGGCCATTATCAGTGCCTGGGTCATCTCACTTGGGCCTTGTTTTGAATTCATTTTGGCCTTAGTTTATTAGCAGGTCACTGATGCATTTAAAAAATATATATTTCTATATTTTATTCATTGTTTTTAGTTATTCTCAATGGGAAGTTTGTTAAGGGCATGTAGTTTGCTAAGCATCCCCCACCTCACTTCAGCTACACCTTCTTATATCCTAGATCTTCTCATTTCCAATATCTATTTCACCTCCTAAATCTCAATTTCAAATATCTTCTCTATGGCCATCATCTCCTATCTTTGGGTGCCTCTAATTTACCAGTCCCACCTTAACAATTCTCCAACCCTATTAGGACTCCCAATTCAATCACCCCCAAATATTCACTGTCCATTTACTCAGGTTCTTCCTCATCCATATTAGAGTCTATGCTGGGTCTCTGTGTTGCAAAATACAATAAAAATAGTGCCTTCTGTAGTTGTGCCATGCTATGGTACTGACTTTGTGTTTCATCATCATAACCACTCCCTTATACACACGTCTTTTTCTTTCTTTCTTTCTCCTGCTCTCATCTGATATGGCACAGTTATTGATTAAACCCACACTTGTCTGCCTACTCTGTACCTAGTTCTGGAGGAAAACAGGCAACTAGGCTAACTAGTTTCCTTCTAAATTTAGGTGGCTTCAGGATGTAGAGAAATCCTTCTGTATTTCTCTAGTCAGTCCTCTCCACCACCTTTCAAAGCAGCTTCTCTCTGCAAATCCCCCGCCTTCCCTGACCCCGGCCCCCTTTCTCAGTTGATGGCTTCCCTTATTCCATTGAGACAATGGACTCTAACACTGAAGAGCGTCCTCATCCACTCACCACCAAACTCCCTGCATTTTTAATAGATTCTCATCTTTTCCTCTTGTGACTTCAGATGAACTAATGTTCATACCTAGGACCATCCTGTCCACTTGTGCACAGGATCCCACCCCCTTTTTCTCCCCTCCACCCCTTACTGCCAATGGTTCTCTGTCATTCTGACGCCCCTCCTGCTCTGAAAATGAACACATCCTGTCAGATTTTTTTTTCTTAACATAAGAGACAACTTCTGGGAAGATGAAGTTGATGTACTTTCCCATATTCCTCCAGCTAAGTGAAACTAAAACCCTTGGACATTACATATAAAAGAAACATAAGAAGGCTGAAAGGTAGAGAGAGGAAGGCAGATCAGCTAGGGACTTTGAGACCTGAGGAATGACACATGGTTAGTTCCTACATTGTTTGTTTGTTTACCTCATATATCCCAGACTTGGAGCTGAAGAAGCTAGCAACCTGCAAATGCCAACAGACAAAAAAAAAAAAAAACCTTCAACCAAAGCCTGCTCTGCTTAGCCAGAGAACCAGGAATGGGTCAGCCTAGTGAAATAGAAAACTTTTAGAATGATCTAGGCAGCTCTACTCCAGCCAAAAGCCACAGAAAAAAAAAACAAAAAAAACTGTGGCCCCACTCCCACCCATGCCAGCCAAGTCCTAGAGGGGAGACTAGACTTCAGCCTTCTGCTAGGCTGTACCAAGGCACCCCAACACACCTGCCAAGGTGGTGGCAGGGAAGGATACATAGGGAGCTGGGATTTTCATCCCCACGAGGCATGAATGATACACACTCTCCTCCCTCCCCTCTCCACAGTACCAGTGGAAACCACACGGGGAGCCTGGACTTCCACCCCCACTGGCAGTAACAAGGCCTCTCTCCCCATCCCAGATGGGATACTGCCAGAGAAGGCCTAGGGGAGCTTCAGGGCTTTTGCCACCACCCAGAGGTAATGAGGCACTTCTGCCCCTCCCAGCCAGGAAGGCATCCATGAAGGCCTCGTGAGAAGCTGGCGCTCCCACACTTGCCCAGCCATAATGAGGAGCTCACAGCTGTAGGAGAGCATGGACTTTGCCTTCTAGGTCACTGTGTAACCCCAGTGCCTGGAATGACAGGGGCTAGTTGCCTGATCTCGCTCAAATCACTCATCCCTTCTGTGTCGCAATTTGTTCCTCTGTAAAATGAGAATGAAAATAATAGTATCTACCTGTAGGTTGCTGTGAGGATTAAATGAGTCGATACATATAAAGCTCCCAGAATAGAAAGTGTTAGCCGTTGCTGCTGCTGCTGGCATTGTCATTATTCATTCCTTACTGATTTATGTGCCTCTTAAAATATAGCTTTAGCCGTATCCCATGAGTTTTGATTTGTAGTGTTTTCATTATTTTTATTTTCTAAATATTCTATAATTGCAATCATATTTCTCCTTTTATGCCCAAGAGATATAGAGAAGGATATTTTTGAATTTCCAAGTGGGTGGGAAATTTTTGTTTAAATGTTCCTAATTTATAGTTTTATTGTTCTGTGGTCAGAGAATGTCTGTGCACTTTGTGCTTTAGGAGGTTTGTTGATGTTTTCTTTATAGTCTAGTACATGATCTATTTTAAAAAATAAGTTCTTCAATTAAAATAGTTTTTCCCCTTTTCCTCATTGTGAAGGATACATCCTATCCCTAGCATAAAAGCTGGAAACATACTTTCCAACACACCAAACTAGACAGTTAAATGAAATAAAAGCTTCAGTCATGTTGAGTTCACATGCTTTATTCCCATTCAATTTGCAATAAGCACAGATTGAAAAGTTCCCCAGAGGGAGAGAAATGGAAGCAGGCATACCCAGACTTCAGGTGTGATCTGTTAGTTGTTCTTCTGCTGCCTCTTTTCTCCCTCTAACGTTTTCTTGTAAAGAAGGCATTTAATTCTAGTTGTGGCAGATTGTAATTTCCAAAAGTGGCCACAGCAATATTTCTGACCCCACATGCTGTTCCAGGACCTTGCCACTTCCCATCAAGAGGTGAAGTCTATTCTCTTCCCCTTGAACTGGGGTAGAACTTTATGACTGCCCCAATAAAAAGAGGATGGGGTGGATGTCATGTTGCATGACTTCCCAGCTGGGTCATAAATGGCAATATAGCCTCTGCCTGACTGTCTTGTGATGCCCACCCTTGGAAGCCAGTCACCATGTTGTGAGGAGGCTCAGACTACATAGAGAGGCTACTTGTAGGTGTTGAGGTCCCGGCGATAGCCACCATCAGTCAGCAGACATGTGAGTGAGTGAGTGAGTGAGTCTTCAGGGGATCTTAGCCCCAAGTCATCTCCACAGCCCCTGTCGGAATTGTGACCCACAGACCTAATAAGCATTATAAACAGTTGTTTTACGTCATTGAGTTGTAGGGTAATTTGTTCCTCAGCTATAGTAACCGTATCTCTAAGGATACAGTGACCCCAGCTAATCAGAAAATTCCAACTAGAAGGTGGGTGTTATAATAAGAAAAACATTAGACTAGGACCTGGGAGACCTAGGTCATAGGCTGGATTAACTCATAATTGACCTTAGGACCTTGAACATACCATGTAACCTTTCTGAGTCCTAACATTTGAACCTTTTAGGCCCCTTCAAGTTCTACCATTAATTAAGGCCTTGATACAGAAAATATGAAATGGTTTCATACTGGAAATACTCGATCTCTTGAGAGACTGCATATCTATATGTAATCAATGACATTCTCGGTTTTACAGTTAACTCTCACAGGGAAATCTTATTTCCCTCATTTCCAAACTATTGGAAAATTTTTCCAAAGTATTGACAGCAGAGAATAGGATCATTTTTTATCAACCCAATTTTAGCATAAAATAAATTAGAAAGTTGGCTGGGCCTTTGCCGCAAAACGTGGGCTCCCCAGTCTCAGTTCATGGTAATATATTAACCACCGCTTTGATTCTCAACTTTTATATTGTTCAGTGATCTTTGCCTGTTATTTTGGGTGTTGTTAGTTACCAGGTGACTTGTTGCCAGAATATGCTTACAGAGATTTTACTGTCTCTCTCTAGATTCAGCAGTTTGAGAACGTTAAATGTGCCTTGCAAAGCTAAATCTGCTATGGGATATATAAGGCTGGTCTCTCATCAGTTGTAATTCTCTGGTAGTTGCATTGTTAAGAGGAGTCATCTATTATTCCACATACTACATTCCAGAAGAAGCTAAAGCAAGTGTTTAATGCATGCTTTCCAGTGCACAATACTGCATAGTCCCTAGAGTGTGATGACTTGGGACAGCTGCCCCAAGTCAATATTCAGGGGACCCAGCTATGCTGGCAGCTTGTCAGTGACTCAAGGAGCACCAGCTGGGACCCTGTAACATGCTTGTACCACACTCACAGAGAAACAGTCTTTTTTTTTTAATAAATTAATTTATTTATTTTTGGCTGTGTGGAGTCTTCGTTGCTACGTGTGGGCTTTCTCTAGCTGTGGAGAGCGGGGGCTACTGTTCGTTGGGGTGCACGAGCTTCTCATTGTGGTGGCTTCTGTTGTTGTGGAGCCCAGGCTTTAGCCATGCGGGCTTCAGTAGTTGTGGCACACAGGCTCAGTAGTTGTGGCTCGCGGGCTCTAGAGCGCAGGCTCAGTAGTTGTGGCACATGGGCTCAGTTGCTCTGCAGCATGTGGGATCTTCCCAGACTAGGGCTCAAACCCGTGTCCCTTGCGTTGGTAGACGGATTCTTAACTGCACCACCAGGGAAGTCCTGAGAAACACTTAACTTGCCTCCCTTTCCTGGAGTCACCAGAATCACTGCCTATTCCCTTTGTACCCCAGCGTTCCCACCACAGAACAAAGTGAGTAGGTTACCTTCTGATATGAATTGTATCCTCCCTGAGAAGCAGTTGTTTCCTATGTCTGTTTATGACAGTTGCGTTTTGTTATTTTAATGATGTGATTTCATTAAATATTACATAAATAGATGAAATACGAAGACAAAGAAAAGAGTTGTTTCTATGAACAAGTCAAAAGCTTCATAAAGTGTGAGTGATATAGCTGCAAAAGATTGTGGGAAAAACTCTAGAAGAATTCTGCACTCAGATTGCTTCCCCTTTATCTATAAGTTTTCATTCTCCTTTAAAGACACCCATACTTTAAATCTCAGTTAATGTTATGGATGTTCTTTATTCAAGAGTGATGCCCTGTGCTCCAAAGCCTTGCTCCTATGTCAAAAGATTGGTCAACTGATATATGCTTGTTTTCAGTTAAACAAAATGGTTTTGGAAATTTTCATTTTTTGACTTGTTACTTGTTACTTTAACCTACTTTTTAACAGAGCAACACATGCTCCTGAGGAATAAGTTGGCTTGAACTGTACATAAATTCAGCTCATCTCTACTTTCTGTTTCATCACAACAAATAAAGAACTGTGCAGACTGCCCTTTCCTGCTGCCAAACTACAAACTGCCACTTTGTGATTCTGTTTTCACAGCAAGGATACTCTTCAGCTTCAGCCAGATCCCCCAAGCCATTTCCCCCTCACTTTCCAGATTAATTCTAGAGGAATGTGATCTATTCCAGCCCACCACAAACCTCACTGGGATGGTTCTAAGTTCAGAATCCTCTGCTATTTACCCAAATCTAAAAGGCTCCTCTACCCCTTGCCCCAGGCAATTCCCTAGTACAGCACCTGGTTCCTTCTCTTCTTTGCTTCAACCAGTGTTTATTGGGCACCTATCACATGTCAGGCTCAGCGCCAGGTACTAGGTGTGCTGTAGTGAATTAAATGTGTTTATTTTATATTGTCAACAACAGATATATAGTATGCGCAGAAGAGCAGTAGCTGTGTCTTTTTGTCTTTTTTTTTAATCGATAAATTGGTAAACTAATGAGGGAGAATTTCCATAGCACTTTTGACTTGGGAAATTGTTAGTTTATGTCATTATGTATGTATTTATATATGGTATGTATTTATTTGCATTCCTGTGGAAACTAAAAGGGCATGTAATACTTTAGTTTAATCTAGGGGCTAACAAACTTTTTCTGTAAGGGGGTCAGAGAGTAGATATTTTTGGTTTTGTGTCATAGGGTGTCTTTCACAACTACTAAACTAAGTAAGTTGTTACAGCATAAAAACAGTCATAGATAATGCATAAATGCATGGGAGTGGCTGGGTTCCAGTACAATTTTATTTACAAAAATAGGCAGTAACCCTAGTTTGCTGACCCCTGGAATCTATTAAAATACCTTACTGCTTCTCCTACTAGCAATTAAACTTGCTTAAGCCTCTTCCCTTTAAAAAACAAACAAACAAAAAGAGAAACAAAGTCCCACATCACTGCAAGAAGTTGTCTTGTACACACCATCCCTACCTCCCCACCTCTCATTCACCTCCAGTGCTAGACAATCTGACCTCTGCGCTCACCGCCCACTGAAATCGCTCTTACCAAGGTCACCAACAATCTCTGTGTTGCTAAATCCCTGAGAGTCTCCAGTCCTCTCTTTCTTACTCACTCTCTCCACAGCTTAGAACACAGCCAGCCACTCCCTCCTCCTGGAAACACTCTCCGCTCTTAGCTTCCGAAACCTCACAGGATTAGTTTTCCTTGTACAATAGTAGCCACTCTTTCTGCCATCAAAGGCTCCTTTCCTCTTGACAAACTCTAAATGGCAGAGTTGCTCAGGCCTCCATCCTGGGCTCTATTGTCTCTCCTTTGGAGACCTCATCCACTCTTTAGCTTCAAATGATGTACTGAAAACTCCCATGTTTATTTCTGCAGCCCAGATCTTTCCGGCATTCCTGCATCACATATCCAA
Organism: Pseudorca crassidens; assembly: GCF_039906515.1. Lineage (NCBI taxonomy): Eukaryota > Metazoa > Chordata > Mammalia > Artiodactyla > Delphinidae > Pseudorca > Pseudorca crassidens. The sequence continues at coordinate 45,959,162 of NC_090303.1, forward strand.
CGGCCCTCTTGACATTTCAAATCTCTCAGGTGTCTTAAACATAAAGTGCTGAATAAGTATGATTGAATAAATAAATGAGTTTTCCTGGTTGCCCAAGCAGAACCCGGAGCCTAATCACTAACCCGTCCCTTTTGCTCGTCTCATGCATTACCCAAATGTAAGCCTTCTCTTTCCTAACCATCTCCTGAATCTTTCCCTGGCTCTCTATACCGAATTTCCAGGCTACTACAGTTGCATCTGTTGCTCAAATATTGCAATACTTCCATACCGGTTGCAAAGAGCTGCTAGTCTAAACCCCAGTTGTGTTGGCCTCACCTCTGGGTTCCACCTGTCTATCCAGCCTGGCCCAGCAGAGAGATGTCTGCAGACCCTGCTCAGTGCTGAAGCTACCATCCATCCCGATGAGTTAATGCTCATGCCAAACTGATTGTTAAATATTTTAATATTACCTCTACCTAATAGCACTGTTAATAAAATATTCAGGCACTAGGAAACTCTTTCTCACCCAGTTCACTGGAAAAGCCATCCAGCTGATCTCCCTACCTCTTCCTTATGCCTTGTTTGTATCCAGACTGCATAGCAGCCAGAATGACTTGTCTGAAATACAAGTTGATTGCATCTCTCCTCTACTTAAAACCTTTAAACATGGATAACCAACAAGATAAAACCCCAACTCCCAGACCTAAATAAACATCTCTCCAAAGAAGACATGCAGATGGCCAAGAGGCACGTGAAAAGCTGTTCAACATCACTAGTTATTAGAGAAATGCAAATCAAAACTACAATGAGCTATTACTTCACACCGGTCAGAAAGGGCATCATCAGAAAATCTACAAACAACAAATGCTGGAGAGGGTGTGGAGAAAAGGGAACCCTCTAGCACTGTTGGTGGGAATGTAAATTGGTACAACCACTATGGAGAACAGTATGGAGTTCCTTAAAAAACTAAAAGTAGAACTACCATATGGCCCAGCAATCCCACTTCTGGGCATATACCCAGAGAAAACCATAATTCAAAAAGACACATGCACCCCAATGTTCATTGCAGCACTATTTACAATAGCCAGGTCATGGAAGCAACCTAAATGCCCATCAACAGATGAATGGATAAAGCAGATGTGGTACATATATACAATGGAATATTACTCAGCCATAAAAAGGAATGAAACTGGGTCATTTGTAGAGATGTGGATGGACCTAGAGACTGTCATACAGAGTGAAGTAGGTCAGAAAGAGAAAAGCAAATATCGTATATTAACGCATATATGTGGAACCTAGAAAAATGGTACAGATGAACCAGTTTGCAAGGCAAAAATAGACACAGAGGTAGAGAACAAACGTATGGACACCCAGGGGGGGAAGTGGGAGGAGGTGGTGGGATGAATTGGGAGACTGGGATTGACATATATACACTAACAGGGATAAAATAGATAATTAATAAGAACCTGCCGTATAAAAAAAAACCAAAATTCAAAAAAAAACAAAACCCCCAACTCACTAATAAGGTTCACCAGGCCCTTCATGATCTGACCCTTTTTCATCCTTCAAATCTCACCTCCTCAGAGATGTCTGTCTCCTCTGAGCCCATCTTAAGTAGGTTCTTCCTGTTACTCTCTCCTCACACCCATTTGTTTTCTTCATTATATTGATCACAATTTGATATTAGTGTGATTTTTTTTAAATCTTTTTCTCCTAGTAAACTATTAGCTCCCTGAGGGCAGATACCATGTCTATCTTTTGCCCTGATAGGCCCCTTGCCCCTGAATATTTAAGTTGATAAATCTGGCCCCCTGAATTCCTTTTAGCTTTGTTTTTCACCACTTTCTCCCTTGTAATCTATGGTTTAGCTGTATGCACTCAACAAATATTCAATAATCATTTGATCACAAACTATTCTTAGTTCCTTAAACATTCCATGTAATGGAATACTTTGCCTGGAATACTTTGCATCATTATGTCCTTTCCCCTGAACTCCTGCTTACCTTCCAGGTATCAACACGGTCATTACACCCTCCAGGACATAACTCTTGATACTATAATTAGTATCTAGTGCTTTCCTCACTAGATGATAAGCTTGTAGAAGGCAAGAACCGTTTGTCATTTTTCATAGTTGCATCTGAGGCACCTTGCTCGGTACCTAGCTAATATTTAGCAGACCAATTCAGCCCTAAAGCAGACACCCCAAGTCCTGAGAGGGAGTCAGTGAATTTACATCCATTTGGGTGGCAATATACTATCTGTAAATGGGATATCTTCTCCCGAAGGTAAGGGTTTTTGCTTTCATGGGAAACATGGGAATTTTCCCATGAAAATTCATGGGAATGAATTTTCCCTTAGTGACATGCTTCTGTGATTTGCAGTGACTTCACCTGGAACTCACTGTTTGGCTTTATGGGCAGAAAGTGGTCCTTAGTGGGAAGTACAAAATATAGGTTACTAAAAAGATCTTTAGTGAGACTGGGTTTTGTAATGTCTTAGAGGACATAACAAGATAGCAGTTTCCCTTCTTTGAAATATTTTTTTTATATGTTCGTCCTGAATTCAGTTAAAAAAACAATCTCTTTCCTCTGCTTGTTAATGGTGGTTTTATGGTTTCTTTCTTCTGGGCATATAAATTTGTTATAATATAAACAAGCCAATGGTGTAATGAATCATTGCAGTCTTACTGTGCGTATGTTTTTACTACAAATCTTGGGGGAAAAAACTATTCACGCTCTGCATTTTTAAATCATGCTAATGTGATTAGTCATTATGATCCTACTTACTCTTCATGATGGAGGCAAGATGTCTAAGTATCCAGTGTACTTGTGAGGGGCCTGATTAGTGCTTGAGACCCAATCAAGAAGCTGCTGATGAAGTTCACATAATACATTAAAAAGTTACTTGGGACGGAGGAGTTGATCGTTGCTTATATAAGATTGCATACACAAATAAAATAAGTGTAAATTGTCCTAATGTACATTTTTATTCTTCCATGAGAATTTCAACTGCTACCATAACCTCCGAATATATTTTGCCAGGATATGTCCAGACTACTGTTTTTGTAATCAAAGTGTGAAAATGGGGCTTCCCTGGTGGCGCAGTGGTTGAGAGTCCACCTGCCGATGCAGGGGACCCGGCTTCGTGTCCTGGTCCGGGAAGATCCCACATGCCGCAGAGCGGCTGGGCCCGTGAGCCTGCGCGTCCGGAGCCTGTGCTCCGCAACGGGAGAGGCCACAACAGTGAGAGGCCCGCGTACCGCAAAAAAAAAAGTGTGAAAATGACAGAGTAAGCTGCTATCGTTGTTCAATAGGAAAATGCACACATCCACATCACTAAACAGGTGTTTTCAAAGCCCAGACTTCAAAATAGTTCACCCATTCTAGCATTTTGATGTTGTAATCAAGCAAAATGAAAAACAGAAGAGACACATTTTGGTTGATTATTATCCTGCCAAATCAGATTGTTCCTGTTATTGTCTTACACAAACACCAAGCTCAGAGGGAGAAGTGGGGAGCAGGGAGAAAAATATGGATGTGTGTGAGAAGAGAGAAAAGATGGTTTTAGAATCTTAAATGAGTCCAGTAAATTGAAGACTTGTTTAACAATCTCAGAAACAAAAGTCAGTAGAAAAAGAAGTAGTATAACACTTTACATTCAGTTTTTTAAAAGACTTTTTTTAGGAATAGAGCCCTCTTTTCAGAAGGAATCTTATGAAGAATCACAAATATATAAGACAGACAGGAAGAATATTTTTAGTAAACATTGCATTAGTTCAGATTTATCATATTTATTCAAATTCAATGAAAAAACAAGCCTGTTTTGATGAATGCCAAAAATTAAAATTAGGTGATTAATGACAATTATCTTACGTGAGCTTCAGCAACCAATTTATTTCTGTGATTTCTTCTTGCGTATTATCAAGATTTTACTTGATTACAATGATAAACTGTTGGAAATGGTAAAAATAGAGTTTTTAAACAAGTTGCCTTGTGATCTAAGGATACCATTCCATTTCTAAGTAACAAGAGGGAGCTTCATTTGTCCTGAGGGCTGCACCAAGAGAGTTAACCTGGCGAGGCCAGTAAGCATGTTGTTGGCCTCTACTGGAGTAACATTTTGTAGGTGACACACTTGAATATAACTTTTTAAAAAAAATATATAGTTTTGTAGTAGTTAAAAATTAAGTAAGGGCTTCCCTGGTGACGCAGTGGTTGAGAGTCTGCCTGCCGATGCAGGGGACACGGGTTCGTGCCGCGGAGCGGCTGGGCCCATGAGCCATAGCCGCTGAGTCTGCGCGTCCGGAGTCTGTGCTCCGCAACAGGAGAGGCCACAGCAGTGAGAGGCCCGCGTACAGAAAAAAAAAAAAAAAAAAAAAAAAAATTAAGTAAAATCCCAATGAAATGTTTTCTGACCCCTTGAGTCTCCTCAAGGACATAGTAGGGTGAGGCAGAGTGAGGACACTCTTTTGGCTAATCCTTTCTGAGTTGGAGACTCCTCCACTATACAAGGAGGATTTTTTTTTTTTTTTTTTTTTTTTTTTTTTTTTTTTTTTGCGGTACTCGGGCCTCTCACTGTTGTGGCCTCTCCCGTTGTGTGGAGCACAGGCTCCAGACGCGCAGGCTCAGCGGCCATGGCTCACGGGCGCAGCCGCTCCGCGGCACTTGGGATCCTCCCGGACCGGGGCACGAACCCGTGTCCCCTGCATCGGCAGGCGGACTTTCAACCACTGCGCCGCCTGGGAAGCCCCAAAGAGGATTTGAACAAAAGATTTGTCAGCCTCCCCTGCCGGCACATGTCACCCTGCTACAGGCGTAAATGGTGTATTCCTTTTTCAGTATTCTCTATCTCAGTTAATGGCATTACCATTTTAGGAGCTGGGGCGGGGCCCCTTCAACTTTCCTTCTTCCTCATCCCTAACATTTAATAGCTCATGAAAGTCTATTCATATCATCTCCAAAGATTCTATGGAATCCATTCTCTCATCTCCCTGCTCTTCTGTTGCAATGACCACAAGACTTGAGCCTTACCTTACCCCTCACAGCCAGAGCTTCCATTCTGAGACACACATTAGATCTGGTTATTCCCCTGTTTCAAAGCTAGTAATGCTCTCTGTCTCTTACCTGGTTAAGGCCAGACCCCTCAGCATGGTACAGCAGGCCCTTCACAGACTGACTCCACCATTCTCCAACCTCACACGCCCTGAACTCGTTACACTGTATGCACCTTATTCTTTGCACCTGTTTTCTTTGTGCCCGGAGAACTCTTATTCAATCCTTCAAGTTCCAATCCAAACATTATCCCCTTTCCAAAGCATTTCTTGATTTCTCCAGGCCAAGCAAATTGTACCTCTTCAGCTTCCTTTGTACTACATATGCTTGTAGCATTTGCTCCATTTTCTTTTACTGGGATTATCTGTTTGTGTCTCTCTTTTCTCCAATATACAGTGAACTCTTAATGAGCAGATTGTATCTCACCCATCTTTTCATCCCAAACACCTGCCATCATACTTGATATGTGCCCGAAATATGGGAAACCGTCAGTGCATATTTTTGAACTTTTTTCTTTCTTTTTTTACAGCATTTCATGTGGAGTTTGTTCCTGATTTGTATAGTGATAAACTAGCAGAAACCACAGTGGCATCCTGTAGAGTCCCCGTTGTCTAAATTGTCAGTTTCTTTTCTCTTTCAGGCTCTCTATGCCATTGGCCACCTAAATCCTTTATCTCCCTCCAAATCCATTAGCATATTTCGGAATTGAATTTCAAAACATCTTTTCTCTATGGTGTTTGCTTTCCCAAATTTATTTATCCCATTCCCTCCCAGGTTATATGATACTTCCCTAGTGTTTGGAGTCTCAAAAGAGAACTGATTTCTCCTCTTGGTTTTAGCAGGTCAGACATTTGGGTAAGGCTCACTTATCCTGCTCCAAGTAACCTTGGTAGAGACTCCCTTTCATTTTGTTTCCCCACTACATTTTATAATCCTTCCCAAGAGAGCTCATATGCAAGCTATCAGTGATTTGCAAATATTAGGTCCTCTGCCCCCATATTTCTTGAGCCTTGAAGTGAGGTTTGGATCTTAATCGTTTTTGTATATTCATGTACATATGCTACATCTATTAGATTATTTTCCTTGTCCATCTTTATAATTCAATGAAAATCCATCCCATGATATCATTACTGCTTACAAACTCAGTTATTATTCCTGATCATTTGGATGTTTTACAGATTTTTATCATCTTTTATTTGCTTCATGATTTTACTTGAAGAGAATTTAATAACACTTACTAGGATGGTTATTCTTTCTCAACCACTCAACAGTACCCACCCCTTTTCAAGGCATAACATTTCCTATTTCCAGTCCTCTCTGCGTTTGAAAAAATAGCTTGGCAATGGTTCACTAAGAATTGTAATTTAATCCTTTGGAATAACAGGCTTTTCATCTGTGCTCCCTGCAATGATCCGACGGTTTACCACACAATCAGTTCCTTAGAAAAGAACAATGCTTCTCAAAAGAAAAAAGTAGGGCAACATGGGGAAAATACACACACACACACACACACACACACACACAAGGCCTTTTATAAAATTTGTAAATTTAAATTAACCTGCAGAGTGAATGGCATCAAAATATGAATTATCACTACTTTTCAAAAGAAGAATTAGGACATTTTTGACAGCAAGTGCAAATGAACCCGAATGAATGTCTATGTTTTTGATCCGGACTGTGTAAACACAGGCTCATAACTAGGTAGTTTTGTGTTTATATTGGTGGAGTCTCTAAAGTTATACTTACAGATCGAGGAACAATGCAACATTCAAGAAAGGACAAACACAAGCCTAATTCTTACCTCTCATGGCCTTTGACCTTAAGAGTGTCCACATTGTTTGGTGTCCCTGTATTTTATGGAGCAGGTTACTGTAAAAATTGTACAGATGCAATCCTATATGTCTACAACGCTATACATATATTTGTTTAAATAGGATTGGGCTATTATAAAATGTCCTCCTTTTGAGACAATTATAGGCCATCAGCAATCTGCATAGTAATTTATCACCTCGTTTTCAGTCATTATCACTGTTAGTCAACCATGTGTTCTACAGCCTTAACATCACAGAGAGTTCACTGGGATTAGTTAGGTGTTTTAAAATTCATTATCATCACCATTATTACTACAAATGACACCATTTATTTAGCACCAACAACGTGCTGAAGAAAGCAAGTTGGCACAATCTAAAGTGGATAAGAAACAATCCCACAGTAAAAGGAGCCTGGGACTTGAGCTCCAGGCAAGGATGAGTGAGGGAAGATAAGATGACTGGCAGGCTCTCAGGAAAGGGTATTGGGGTGATATATTTTCATACCCAGAATGCAGTCTCCTGGAAGGACAAATACTTTGCAAAAATCCTTTTATTTCTCCCAATGGCCTGATGATCAATGGAAAGTAAAGACAGCTGACCAGAGGCATATATAAGATGAACCAATTTGGACAAACTGCCCATGTTAATGGCACATGTTAATGTTAATGGCACAAAATTATTTTTTTCCCCAAAGCCTATTGGACCCAGAACTCTCTCGAATCTTTCTGAGCCTGAAGTTGGTGTCTGAGTTCACCTGTCTCAGGTTCCCCCACTCTATCAGCACAGGCTTCCTATGTGACATCCAGAGAAGGGACCCACTAGGTTAGCTGAGGTGGGGTGGCAAGAGGCTGGCAGTCTGAGTTTAGCAAACAGAATACTGTATAATATAAAAGCATGCATTTCCTTCTGATCTGATTATTACTGCAAACAATTTAAGGCTCTACTATGCCTTATTTGGCGTATAAAGGACACCAAGTCTAATACTCTTTTTCCTTTCTATAAAATATAAACAATCGAAGTTCAGTGACCTAAATGTGATTGTAAAATTTGGCTTGGAAACTAAGTTAAAGAAAAAGAAGAGAAGAATTTTTTTTTTTTTTTGTCTTTCATGGTATCAGCCCAAGCTTTGAACAAAGCTTAAGAATGAAAGAAGTCATTTGGAGAAAATGTTTGTGTTCCTTCTTTATGTGTTTGTTTAATGACTTTGCAAATTTAGAGTAAAGCAACAATTCATATCAATAAAAATTCATTTTATTTTGACAATCAATACATTCAAAATCATCTTAAAATCTGAATTATTAATGAGTAAAATCTGAATTATTAATGAAATTCTCAGTTTGCATGAAAAATCATACACTTTATGTGAGATGTGATATAATTTTTGACACTTTACAAAGAGTTATAGGATAAACTGTAATTGCTGGGATCTGATTTGCAATAGGATAATTATTTGATCTTTCATATATCCTTTTGACTTTTGGTTATAGAATTAAGGCTAAAGACACTCGATATTTTAATAAGCCCAGATTTTCCACAATGTCTAATGGTTCATAATCCCTTTATTATACTCCAGTTAGCATCTGTGCACATAAATGTAACTGAGAATTGAAAAAAAACTTTTTCCACCTGATTTTTTCAGTTTGGTATTCTTGGTGAGAGACAAGTACATTTTTATAGAAAATGGCTGCAGAAGAAAAAAGTAATACTTGAGAAGATACAGAGTTCAAGAATTCTTAAGTATCTGGGAAGATTTTAAAAGTAAACATAAAAACAAAAAAATTTGGTGGGCTTTTTCAGAAAGCAAAATGACCCAATATATTTCATCACTTATTTATGGTTTGGGAAAAAAAATTTTCTACAAACTTACACCAGCTAAAAAACCCTTCCCACAATGACTGGTGCCATTTGTGAGGTTGCTATGGGCAGAAGACGATTGAAAAAAATATATAAATTACAAATATTGCAGTTTTTCATTGTCTTCATGAGAAACTAATTTTTTTAGACCTTCAACCTGGGGGAGTAATTTACATGCCCAATTATGAGAGATCTCATGGAATGATTGTGCACCTGCATTTGGTGAAACAGAAAGAAAACTCTCTTGTAGAGTAATGTACCATATGCAAATTGAGGGATCAAAGGAGCACAACAGCTGGCATGCAAAGAATATCTTAGAGATTTTTAGGGAACACTGGTCTGGGGGCATTCAGAACTTCCACCAAGCTTGCAAAAGTGCACTGTGCAACTTAGGTAACCTTAACTGGAGTATGAATGAAAATGGCTTTTGGAGAAACAGCTAAATGTTATGGCCAAAGTCCAAACCTCATTGGCACTGATAACTGGGCATCCAGCAAAGTGGGAAGAGCCATGAACAAATTCATTAATTAGGCTCCTCTTTACATTCCTACCATCAACTGAAAACATACGTTTCATTTGCACTCTCCTTAATTTGTTTCAATCTTTTTTTCCATTTAAAAAAAATTTATTTATTCAAGCATAGTTGATTTACAGTGTGTTAATTTCTGCTGTACAGTAAAGTGATTCAGTTATACATATATATACATTCTTTTTCGTATTCTTTTCCATTATGTTTTATCACAGGATAACGAATATAGTTCCGTGTGCTATACAGTAGGACCTTGTTGTTTATCCATTCCATATATAATAGTTTGCATCTGCTAATTCCAGACTCCCAGTCCATCCCTCCTCCATTTCTTCCCCCTGGGCAACCATAAGTCTGTTCTCCATGTCTATGTGTCTGTTTCATAGATAAGTTCATTTGTGTGATATTTTAGATTCCATATATAAGTGATATCACGTGGTATTGGTCTTTCTCTGTCTGACTTACTTCACTTAGTATGATAATCTCTAGATCCATCCATGTTGCGGCACATGGCATTATTTCATTATTTTTTATGGCTGAGTAGTATTCCATTGTATACATACACCACATCTTCTTTATCCATTCATCTGTTGATGGACATTTAGGTTGTTTCCATGTCTTGCTATTGTGTGAATAGTGCTGCTATATTTCAATCTTTATTGCTAGAAAAAGGTAGCCTGCTTGAATTTCATAAAGACATATTGGTGGCACACTGCTTATGTTTCCAGGGCAGAGTGGACACATCTTTGGTCAACATGTATATTAAATGACAGTCGTGCTCGGAGGCTCAGCCCTTACTTGAGCAAAGAAGTTATTATTCATCAGAAAGGGACTGCTAACAGGACCTTAGAGACAGTGTTGTCTATGGAAAGAGCTCTGGACCATCTGCAGCTTTAACTTGCTCATCTGTTAAATGGGGGTAATAACACTTGCCCTGCCCATGTCGGATTTGTTGTGAACATCAAACAAAGTCATAATAGATGAAAGCACTCTGTAATGTGGAACACGTGGCATACATAGTGCAAGGGATTATTCTTAAATTATGAATTCACTAATAGCTCTTCTTAATTTATAGATATTAGAGAAGTCCTAAATCCCCAAAGAGATGAATGCAATTGTAATTATTTGACCCTTATATTTATTTTGGTTAATAATCACATGCATCTCTTATTTAGGCAATAAAGTTGAATTTCCTTTTTGAGACACCCTTCTTCCTATACTCAAGTCTGCTTTTTCTGTGTTTGTACAACTCACTGAACTCAGCCAAGACATCAACAGGGAAGTCCTCTTGTTGATTAAAATGCGTTATTTTGGCACTTACGTCCTAAATCTAATCACCAAAGACAAGACAAAACAAAACCAACGTCCCATTCCATGCAATCCCAGAACCCTGAGCTGTCCTCATTCTTGGTCCACTGACCAAAAAACTACCATTTTAGGCAAAAATTACACACAGCACTGCTCTTCTATGTAAGCTTTAGAATAACACATTCATAATATTATACTAAGAAGCATCATCAAGAATAATCAAGATTCAATTGTGTTCACAGAGCACAGTTTATTGTTGCAGCCTTCATTTTTCTCTTTCTAGAAAATTCACAACTCGGCATCTGGTCACAAAATTCCAGAAGCCCTTGGCCATTCCAGTAAACTTTGAGGTGAAGAGGTGGGTAAGCCCTGGGATGGAACATCCTTGACTTAAATTTTACATGCTTATCATTTGGAAACCAATTTTTCTTGCTCTTTTTGTCTACTTACATTGTCATTTCCTTTGAAGGGGGAGAAGGCCTAGTAACCAAATGTATATTTTGCAAAAAATTGGTAGCCTTTTTTATGATAAACCTGAGTTATAATAGTGACCATGTACAATGCTGTCTTTCTCCACCTCTCTGGAAGTGGCCTCTAGACTTGCAGTCCTGGGAAGCCCTTCTTCCTTGTTGCCTACAGGTAAATGGGCTGTCTCATTTTGTTAGCTTAAGGCTAAAGGCCCACTCTGGGGCTAATTTGTCCATTTGTATAAAAGCACCCTTGAGTCGAGGATCTCAAAGCTCCTTTCAGCTCTGAAACACTCATGGGTCATTGAGTGACACTTTTAAAGATGATCCAATTTAGTCCATGCATAAGCCTGATAAACACACTCTCAAAACTTGGGTCCTACCCTCAACATCTCTTACTTCCTACCTCCTTTATTAACTTGAGCTTTCATTCAAATTTCTACAACTGACAACCATCTAACAAAACCCCACAACTAAAATAAGGTTCTTGCGAAAGACCGTTCAATTTCATCTTACTGGAACCATTTGTGTACTCCATGGGGAAAAAATATGGAATATTTCACTGTGAACAATTACATTTTGAACGACAAACATTTACTAAGATGATCACTGGAAAGCAATGCTAATTATTAGTTAACCACTTTAGCTGGCTAATATCTTATCTAAGCTCTGCCATAACTGGCCAAGTGGCCTAGAATAAACTTGTTTCCTTATCTGTAAAGTGGAGCTGACCCAGCTCTTGAAAAGTACTTGTAATCACTCTGAGTCTCTGAGGGCAAATGACCACCTGGGACCATCTGAGACTCTTTGGGGGGTGCATTTACTCTTTGAGGCCATTCGGGGAACCATTTAGTACTGTAGCAATGACTTACTATTGTTGCCCTAGTGGTCCCAAAGAGTTAATGCACTTTCCATATACCTCTTGCTTTCTCTGTGTATATCAACTAATATATCAGATGGTATCTTTGACAAATCAATTTGCTTGACACAAGTGGGTGGGCATTTTACTCCCAGACCGTACTTGCCTCTTCTTGGATTATAAAAGAACCAGAGCCAAACCCCAACAGGCATCTACACAGCAGTCTACACCACAGAGTACTTTGGGATTATTTATGAAATGCAGAGTTGCCAACTGCTGTAACCTCAGTGCCACTCTTGTCTTCTCTGATCTTAAGAAGAGCAACGCTGACTGGAGGTATTAGAGGTACTTGATAGTCTTGATTTTAATATTATCAATAATAGCTATAGGCTGTGAATATCTGTCTATCCACTTGTCCTCCTTTCCTTCCATCTAGACTCAGAGAAAGAGGGACTTTCAAGAAGGTGAATCTACTTATGTTCTGGATCACTTCCTATCTGCTGTCTCCCCAACTAGCATTTTGATCAAATACTCATAGTCTCTCCTGCATCATCAATGTTTTTTTTTTTTTTGGCTACTTTTTTTTTTTCAAACTCTGTGAAAAGCTCTAATCTTTTAAAAAAATTTTTATTGGCGTATAGTTGATTTTCAGTGTTGTGTTAGTTTCTGGTGTACAGCAAGGTGACTCAGTTATACACATACATATATTCATTCGTTTTCAGATTCTTTACCCATGTAGGTTACTACAGAATATTGAATAGAGTTCCTTGTGCTATACAGTAGGTCCTTGTTGGTCATCCATTTTATATATAGTAGTGTGTGTATGTTAATCCTAAACTCCTAATTTATCCCTCCCCGTCCTGCATTTCCCCTTTGGTAACCATAAGTTTGTTTTCAAAATCAGTGAGTCTGTTTCTGTCTTGTAAATAAGATCATTTGTATCATTTTTTAAAATTAGATTCCACATATGAGTGATATCATATGATATTTGTCTTTGTCTTTGACTTCACTTAGTATGATAATCTCTAGGTCCATCTATGTTGCTGCAAATGGCATTATTTTGTTCTTTTTTATGGCTGAGTAATATTTGATTGTATATATGTACCACATCTTCTTTATCCATTCATCTGTCGATGGAGGCTTCCATGTCCTGGCTATTGTAAATAGTGCTGCAGCGAACATTGGGGTGCACATATCTTTTCAAATCATGGTTTTCTGCGGATATATGCCAGGAGTGGGATTACTGGATCGTACGGTAGTTCTATTTTTAGTTTTTTAAGGAACCTCCATACTGTTCTCCATAGTGGCTGTACCAATCTACATTCCCACCAACAGTGTAGGAGGGTTCCCTTTTCTCCATGCTCTCTCCAGCATTGATTATTTGTAGACTTTTTGATGATGGCCATTCTGACTGGTGTGAGGTGATACCTCATTGTAGTTTTGATTTGCATTTCTCTGATAATTAGTGATGTTGAGCAGAAAAGCTCTAATCTTAAATAAATCATACCCTCCCTGGACTTCATGCCCTTGTTTGCCTCCCGCCCTCCCTTTCCTTTATTTTCTAGTTATGCTTGTGAAAAAGAAGTCCATTATTACTGTCCTCACTTCACTCACTCACTCACTCCATAACCCAGCGTAGCCTTCTCTGAATGTGGTAGTCATTGGTAACGGTCTACCTCCTCTGGGTTTTCAAGAACCTGTAAAATATTTGTGATCTACAGAAAAATTGATTGGCTTAAATACAAAAAGGAAACTACAAATTTTTTTAAATTAGTACTAATCTCAAAGGGAAAAATTTTAATCTCATGTCTTTTATGAGATAAATTTAATGTGGAGTTTGGCACATTTTAATGTTTGCTATAATATGAGGCGGGATCTCCAGAAATCAGTGTGTCCAGGATCTAGAATTTTAAGTGACCCTAATTGCCAAATTTCTGACCCTAGGGTTCAGAAATACCCTAATTGCCAAATCAGGTGGACCATCTTCAGTCCTTATTAAAAAGTGACACAGCATTCGATAATGTTGACCATATCCTCCTTTCTCTTCCCTTGGTTTCTGTGATACCAAATCTCCTAGTTTTTAACTGACATCTTTGATCACTTCTGCTCAGTCTCCTCCAGATTCCTCTTCTATCCCCAGAGTTCTATCTTGGTTGTCTTCTCACTTAATATACTTTCCTTGGCAATCTCATTTTACCCAGTTTCCTCTGTTCACTTATATTCTGAACTCCATCACCATCCATGCTGGCACCTCAACTTCAACTGCTGTCATCTTTGACCTTGAAAATCTGCTCTTCCTTTCATGTTCCTAGCTGAGTAAATGGTACATTGTCCCTTCAACAGCTCAATCCAGAAGTCTGGGAGACGTTTTATCCCTTTCTTTCCCTCACATCTTATATCCAGTCAATCACCAATTAATTCAATTCCTTTATTCTCTTGAATATGCCCACTTCTCTCCATCTTTTAAAAACACAATTCTGGTTTTTCTACTCTCATGCTTAATCCTTTCAGTGGTTGCCACTAACTTGGGATGAAGACCGAAATCTTACCATGACTCATAAGACGCTCCATGAGCTGGCCTCTGCCCACCTCTCCAGCTTCAATTCCAGTCACTCTTCTCTCCCCACTCCTCTCAATACATAAACTGTAGCCAGACTGGTGTTCATCGTAATTCACTCTCACAACAATTCTCCCCTTTTCACAAGGTGTTCCTTATTTTAGAACATCGTTCCACCCACTCTTCCCCTAGGAAGGCCTCCCTTGAATCTCCAGATTGTGTCAGCTGATCCTGTGCCTGTCACCATCCACTACAGTCACACTCTCATTACAGTCTGCGCCTCACCTTTTGCAGCTCTCCAACACACTTTATTTATTTATTTTTTTAAATTTTACTATACGCCAAAAATTTTATTTTGGCATATAGTTGACTTACAATGCTGTGTCAGTTTCAGTTGTACAGCATAGTGACTCAGTTATACATACACATATATTCATTCTTTTTCAGATTCTTTTACAGAGTATTGAGTAGAGTTCCCTGTGCTATACAGTAGGTCCTTGTTGGTTATCTATTTTATATACAGTAGTGTGTGTATGTTAATCCCAAGCTCCTAATTTATCCATCCCCCACTCCACGTTTCCCCTTTGGTAACCATAAGTTTGTTTTCGAAATCTGTGAGTCTGCTTCTGTTTTGTAAATAAGGTCATTTATATAATTTTTTAACTGGGTTGGCCAAAAAGTTCGTTTGGGTTTTTCCATAGGATGTTAGATTCTACATATGAGTGATATCATATGGTGTTTGTCTTTCTCTGTCTGACTTACTTCACTTAGTATGATAATCTCTAGGTCCATCCATGTTGCTGCAAATGGCATTATTTCATTCTATTTTTTATGTCTGAGTAATAGTCCGTTGCATATATGTACCACATCTTCTTCATCCATTCCTCTGTTGATGGACATTTACATTGCTTTCATGTCTTGGCTATTGTAAATATTGCTGCAGTGAACAACGGGGTGCATGTATCTTTTCGAATTATGGTTCCAACACACTTAAGATTCTATGTGCAATGTCTGTTTTCCCAGTAAGAGTGCCTAATATTTATTAAGTACTTCCTATGTGTGAGACATTTTTATATACACTATCTCATTTTAATCATTACAACAACTATGAGGTAGGTTCTATTATTACTCTAATTTTATAGATAAAGAAGCTGAAGTGCTGAGAAATTGAAGACCACATAGCTAGTGAAGGGTAAATTAAAACTGGAACCCAGGCAGTCTGTATGCAAAGCCCATGTGGATCCATGGTTAATATGCTTCAGTGAAACAATAGGCTCCATAAGGGCAGGGACCAGATCTTGTACCTCCAGAGTCTAACACAGGATTGGCACATAGTAGAGACCAACAAGGAATTGCTGAAATAATACAGTACAAGTTCCTAGGGCGGTATACAGGTCCACCATATTCTTACCCTCATCTACCTTTCTAGTCTTTTCTCCCAGTGGGCCTGTCCCCTCCTCCCCATGCCCTGTCTTCTAGCCATATAAGCAGTTCCCTGAACAGGCCATAGTGGTTCACACCTCTGCCTCTTGTATGTTCATTAACTCCCTCACTCACTCATCCATTCATTCACTCACCATGCATTCATTTAATGAATACCTACTGAAGGCCAGGCAGAGAGGAAAGTCCTATGATAGATGTATGCTACTGGAACACAAAAGAGGGATGTCTAAATAAGACTGAGGAGTCAAGAAAGGCTCCCAAGAGAGGTCACACTAAAATTGTGTTTTCATTTCCCTGGAATGAGCATAGCTGCCTGGCAAGCCCCTATTTACCTTTCAGGGCTCTGCTCAAATGTCTCTTCCAGTGCTCTCTCCACGGCAGAACTTACAGGGATATTGTACTACATGTCTTTAGATGACAGCCTCCCCCACCAGACAGTGAGATCGTCTTACTCTCTTTGTGAATCAGTCTCAGCACAGTGAGTTCCTGGCACAGAGGAGATACCCAATAAAGCACTGATGCATGAACAAATAAAATAATGGTTCTTTTGGGGAAAACACTCCTCTTAAATTCATTGTACAACTCTGTGCATTTGCCTGAAACCATACAATTTGGCTTCATTTACAGAATAGACATATTTGCTTAACATACAAATAAGAGAGATCAGGGGACCACTGACACCTAGCATCATCGTATCATTTTATTTTAGACACAGATGTATAAACCACATAAAAAAACTTCTGTAAACACACATACACACACACACACACACACACTCACCCATACGGTTTTGTCAATTTGTGAATCTAATACCTTGAGGAAATAAGAATTCGCACCATCAGGCACAGTCTCCTGAAAGCTCTAGATACTGTGGAGAATATTACATGACAGAATGTTAGTATATTTTCTGAAAGGCAAGATGATCCTAACAATTCTCTCATCAATGAAAAGGACATTTTAATTATTGAAATAGGCCGTAAATGTTAGGCAGTTAATGTGTTTTGTGCACATGTGAAGAAAAGCGATGCCATTATACATTTTGGACTAACATCAAAGCACACGTCTGTCACACTCTTCTTTTGGGGTTTGTCCTATGGAGGGCTCTTTGAAAATTGTAATGAGACACAAAGTTACCCCAATGTCCCCTTCTCTACTAATACATAAAGGATGGGTTTGACTTTCTGGGGACCAAAGCTTTTATGGGAGCTGCTGAGGACGATGCCTGGCATTCTGCAATCCTGTGTCTGTTTGAATGTATAACACTGAGCTACCTCTTTCTCGCTCAGGATAAGTTATCTCACCTGCCAAATGAGTAGGTTGGACTAGAGCAGGGGTCAGCCAATCTTTCTGGTCAAGAGTGAAATAGTAAATATTTTTGGCTTTGAATCACATGGTCTGTGTTGCAACTACTTAACTCCGGCATTGTAGTGTGGAAGCAGTCGTCCAAATATGTAAACAAACAGGCATGCCTGTTTTCCAATAAAAGTTTATTTACAAAAATGGCGGGCCAGATTTGGCCAGTGAGTTAAGAGTTGCAGATGCTTGGACTAGTTGAATTCTAGCATTCCTTTTAAGCTTTTTACTGCCATGGTATTTGGTTTCAATCATCCTGTGAGAGATCAGAATTCAGGGACGGCTGGGAGAAAAGAGGAGCACACTTTAAGAATCATTGGCTGGATGAGATGACTATATTTGACTTATCTTTTCACTTGGAATCTTTGAACTTTGTAGCATAATGCCCCTATTATATTTAGCAATTAGAGTGCCATCACAAAGTAAAATGTAAAACCATTATTCCTTGAAAAGGGAAAAGGCTTGCAGTATGAAATGATGCATGCAAGGAGTGTGGGTGATAATTTACTCATATAATCATTTCTATTTCAGTTCTGTGGCAAGTATTTCTGGGGAAGGCTCACGGCAAGGAGATCTTTAAAGATGTGCACATCACAATTAACCTTTTTATATACTCTGACAAGAAATATCAATAGTCTTTTCTCTGTGAGCAGTTTTAACTTTCCTTATGGCCTATGGAATGGTTTGAATTAAAGAATGATGATTATAAGGGAAAAAAACCTTTATACTTTGGGTTGAAAACAAAACATGCATATTCTTCCTGTTATTTTTATTTCACGGTTAAGTTCTAGACAATGAAACCTCTATTTCTTTTTTCTCCCTGGCAGAGGAGATTAGACAACTAACTGGCTAGTACTTCTGTAGCATATAGATCAGTGATTCTCTAAGTGTGGTTGCTGGACCAGCAGCAACAGTGTCAGCATCAGCATCACTAGGAACTTGTTAGAAATACAAATCCTCCAGCCCTACCCCAGACGTACTGAATGAGAAACTCTGAGGCTGGGACCCAGCAGTCTGTATTTTAACAAGTCCTCCAGGTGATTCTGATGCCCTATCAAGTTTAAGAACCACCAATATAGATGATCACTTTCTAGAAACACAAATTAAAGGGAAGACCTGACCTCATGCAAACAGCAGAATGACTGTAGAGTAGAGGCACATTCAGCGGGTGCAGAATAAAGGCAATAAGGCTCTAGCCATAAATTACAAGAAGAAAAGGGGCCGAGAAAGGAACAATAGAGAAGAAACAATAGAGAAGAAGAGAGAGATAGTACTTGGATGAGTGAGAACTAGAAAACCCCAGAGGTTCTGTTTGCAGCTGTGACTAAGCTCAGAGTTATCACCATCACTTCCAGTCTCAAAGTTGCCCATTTAGCAATCCTCACCATGACTGATGGGTGAGGACTATGCTAGGTGATGGGGACATGGGAATGAAGAGGCTACTCTTCCTGTCTGCAAAGGAAGTCTTGGAGGTATTTTTAAAGATCCTAAAGTATCTTTGAAGATCTCCTTGCCATGTGAGCCATATCCAGAAATACTTCCAAGTGTTTCACAGTCTTGGAGTGAAAAATGACAAGAAATGGCTCCCTTAAGAATTTACAAGTAACTAATTATCAAAGTCAAAGGGAGAAACTGGATGGCAGGAGAGAGAGTAGAGACAGGATGAAGAGAACAAAGATAAGAGAGGAGAAATAAGAGGATAAAGAGAGTGAGCATTAAACAATTTTATTTGTATTAGAACATTGAGGAATCTGTCCTTTTAATCCCTCCAATTACTCAATGGCAAGTTCTGTGACTTGGAGATACAGATCCCTAACAGTTCTTTGTCCCCTCACTGTTCCACTGAACAGAATTGCAGAACTGCAACCAAAAGCCTTCCCTTCCCTTATGATGCTTACAATTGACAAAAAGCAAAAGTAACACAGAGATGTAGACCAGTAAGCTGTGTATGTCAGAAACATCATGATCTTATACTAACATTACCTGGTCACTCTTCTAGTTCTGTGACATAGTATTAATCATCTTAGAGCCTCATCTTAAAGTCACCTTTGGGTCCACAAGGAGAGTGTTACAGATGAAACCATGTTATTACAAACTAACACCAAATCAAACATCATAGTGCTTTTAGAGTTTGGATGATTTCTAAAAGTCCCCCTGTCAAACAGACTCAAATGTTCTAAAGAATGACTTTACTGCTTTATAGAAATAATACGTATGTCTATTCTTATTTTAAAAAATTCAAGCAATACAGAAAGATACAAAGGAAGAGGTAAATAATTTCCCAAAGTAAAGATTACTAATGTTTGGTGAACAGAATGCATAAATACAAAGAGAAGGATAGATAATTAGAGGTGGTTTCAGACAAAGGGATCATATGGTATGTGCTATTTTTTAAAACAAAGTTTTTATTTTGGTAAATTTTAGATTCACAGAAATGTTGCAAGGATAGTACAGAGTATTACCCAGCTTCCTCTACTATGAACATCTTATATTACCATGGTACATCTAACATATTTAAAACCAACATTGATATATTACTATTATCTAAAATCAAGACTTTGCTTGAATTTTACCAGTTTTTCCACTAATGTCTTCTTGCTGTTCCAAGATTCACATTGCATTTACTTGTCAGATATTGTATTAGTCAGGATTCTCCAGAGAAGCAGAACCAACAGGATGTGTGTGTATATTGTATAATAAATAAATAAATTTATTTATTTATTGTTTATTTATTTATGTATTTACTTATATGAATTGGCTCATGTGATTTTGGAGGCTAAGAAGTCCCAAGATCTGCAGTTAGAAAGCTAGAGACTCAGGGTAACCAATGTATAGTGTCATTCTGAAAGCCAGTAACCTGGAGCCCCAGGAAGACCTGATGTTTCAGTTCAAGTCCAAAGACTGAAAAAAACCCAATGTCCCAGCTCAAATCAGTCAAGCAAGGGGAATTCTTCTTTCATCAGCCTTTTTGTTCTATTCATGTCTTCAATTGATTGGATGAGGCCCACCCACATTAGGAAGGGCAATCTGCTTTACTCAGTCTACCCATTCAAATGTTAATTTCATGCAGAAACACCTTCACAGACATACCCAGAGTATGTTTGATCAAAAGTCTGGGCACCCTGTGGCCCAGTCAAGTTGACACACAAATTAACCATCACAGGTGTACATTACTATTTGTAATTTATTAATTTTTATTATTAAAAATTATTTTAAATTTATTAACTTTTAATCCAACTTGCTAGGTCATTTCTTAAGTGATACCCTTTACTTAAAATGCTCACAGTAAGCAGACAGCTCTCTAGATGCCCCTACTCTTCTGTCCCCATCAGTTCAGCTGGATACTTTCTAAGAGTCAACTGTGTTTGAACCCAAACATTTAAAATCATATAACATAATTAAATTTTATGAAAACTGATAAAATACCAATGCAAAAAGAATAAATCAGTGTTTCAAAAAGAACAGGTTGAGTGTTAGGAAGACTAGATAAATGTAAGGTTATTCAAAATTTGCCTTCAAATTAGGTGTGAGCATGACAATGGTAAAATATTGGGAGGTAGAGGGGGATCTAGGGGGATCTAGGAGGATGCTGCACTCAGATTTTCTCCCAAATGTCTTTCAGTTCTTGTTTCATTTTAAAGGAGTCGAAACTGAAAATCCTGGAGAGTGCATTATTGGCATAGTTCATGCAAAATAGATGGCCAGGGGGAATTCCGATCAGGGGGCTGCTCTCAAAGGAAAGATCTTGGCCCCAAATCAAAAGATTGGCAAATAACTATATATTTGGATTATGTTAAAATAAAATATGCATTTGGGGAAGATGAAAAATTTCCAAAGATGAAAAGTGGTGATAATTGTACAACAATGTGTGTTCTACAACTAGTGTCATAGAGCTATACACTTAAAAATGGCTAATACAATAAATTTTATGTTATCTATATTTTATCACAATAAAAAATGAAATATGCAAAGTAGGTATGTTTATTTTTTCAGATTCCATGTTTCAACAAATATTTTTTTAACTTACAAATGTTTGTATTTGATAAGAAGGCTTATTCTGTATTAAATTTACTTTTATTTTAATTCAATAGAAGAAAGGGACACCAATATGAAATTGAATGATTTTCAGGTAAATGATCCCTTCTGTGATTTTAAATAAAGAGATTTTAATTCTCTAACATTGCTCTAAATTTAAGAAAAAAAATACTTGAAAAACTTTGAGGTTAGAGCAGTGTTTCTCAATCTAAGGCAGTGCCAAGTCCTTAGAATGTTTTAGAAATGAGTGGACATGTTTTTAGTGGTCACAATAACTGAAGGGATCCTGGCATTTAGTGCCTGGGCTCTAGAGATGCCAAATATCTTAACAATGCACAGGACCTTCATAATATCAAAGACATGCCCGTCCTCAAATTCACTAGTTCCTCCAGTGACAAACACTGAGGTAGAGTCAACATATTTTTAAAATTATGCTTCAATTTTGCATAGTCTCTATTGACTTTCTTATGATATTTGAGGTAACAGACACCTTCTTTCACCTCTCTCCTTCTAACCCTATTTTTGGTTAGTTTTACTATTCTGTACAGTGCTTGGGTTTTAACATTTATATCCTGTTCTGAAACCATCATTTAAACAGTTGTTTACTCTTGATTGTATTGATATTTTAAATGATTTGGTGCTCACCACCAGACTGTTTCTTGCCTTGGCTTCTCCATTTCTGCACTCTTTATCTTTGACTGATCTACTTGGTTACCTTGAGTTTGTCATACAGTAGTTTTTAATTAATTTAATTTTTATTCCAAGAAAAGCTCATGGATTTTGATTTCTTTGCATTCTTTCATGCTTACTATCTATCTGTTGCATTTATCCTAAGAGGTAACTTGATTGGGTTTAGAACTTTCAGGTCATGCATTCTTTTCATCAGAACTTTGTAGACATTGGTGCAATGTCTTTAGTTTTCAGGGTGGGGTGGGGAAGCCTGGGGTTAATCTGATTTCCTCCTTTATTCCTGACTTACTTTTTGTTGGTATACCTATATTATTATCATTTTAAAGGTTTCAAATATTATATTTTGACATAATATTTGATATATTCAAGAGATTAAATATAAAATATGTAAATTATAAATAATCAAAATGAAAACTTTTAAATAATCACTCAACTCAAGAACTGAAAGAATCACCAATACCATACATTGCATCTGCCTATGGGTTCCTCCTCTGTTCCATTTACTTCTCTTCCCCCTGAGGGAGCAGCTCTCCTGTATGTTTATCCTGCCTTTGCAATATTCCAAATAGTTTTATCATGTATGTATATATCCATAAAATATGATTTCATTTTGACTTTTAAAATTTAACTTAATAGTTTTAAAGATTCATCGCTTTGTATTACTATAGAACACTCACTTTTAATAACATTATTGATACTGAATTTATATACCATAATGTTCACCCATTTAAAGTATATAGTTCGGGAATTCCTGGCAGTCCAGTGGTTAGGACTCTGCACTTCCACTGCAGGGGGTGCAGATTCCATCCCTGTTGGGGAACTAAAATTCCCCAAACCACGTGACACGGCCAAAGAAAGAAAAAAAACTATATAATTTGGTAGCTGTCAGTGTATTTACAGACTTGTATGACCATCACCATCTTCTAATTTTAGAGTACTCTAATCACTTCCCCCAGAAACTTTAGACCTGTTAGCAGTCATTCCCAACCCCTTCTTCCCCTGTTTCTCCATACACTAATTGTCTCACCACCAATGATCTGTGATACCACCTCTATTACATATAAAGTTTTCATATATGCTTGGGTATATTCTCTGTTTCATTCTGTCACTCTCCACTTGTCAATCGTTCTAACTCTCTGCCAAAATCACAGTCTTAATTATTACAGCTTTATAGAAGATCTTCAGGGTTAGGAACCAAGATGGCGGAGTAGAAGGATGTGTTCTCACTCCCTCTTGCTAGAACACCAGAATCACAACTAGCTGCTGGACAGTCATCGACAGGAAGACACTGGAACTCACCAAAAAAAATACCCCACATCCAAAGAAAAAGGAGAAGCCACAATGAGATGGTAGGAGGGGCGCAATCACAGTAAAAGCAAATCCCACAACTGCTAAATGGGTGACTCACGGACTGGAGAACACTTAAACCACAGAAGTACACCCACTGCAGTGAAGGTTCTGAGACCCATGTCAGGTTTCCCAACCTGGGGGTCCGGCAACGGGAAGAGGAATTCCTGGAGAATCAGGCTTTGAAAGTTAGCGATATTTGATTGCAGGACTTCAACAGAACTGGGGGAAACAGAGACTCCACTCTTGGAGGGCACACACAAAGTAGTGTGCATATCAGGACCCAGGGGAAGGAGCAGTGACCCCAGGGGAGACTGAACCAGACATACCTGCTAGTGTTGGAGGCTCTCCAGCAGAGGCGGGCGGTGGCTGTGGCTCACCATGGGGACAAGGACACTGGCAGCAGAAGTTCTGGGAAGTACTCCTTGGCGTGAGACCTCCCAGAGTCCCCAGTTAGCCCCACCAAAGAGCCCAGGTAGGCTCCAGTGTTGGGTTGCTTCAGGCCAAACAACCAACAGGGAGGGAACCCAGCCCCACCCATCAGCAATCAAGTGGATTAAAGTTTTACTGAACTGTGCCACCCGAACAACAGTCACCTCTACCCACCACCAGTCCCTCCCATCAGGGAACTTGCACAAGCCTCTTAGATACCCTCATCCACCAGAGGGCAGACAGCAGAAGCAAGAAAAACTACAATCCTGCAGCCTGTGGAACAAAAACCGCATTCACAGAAAGATAGACAAGATGAAAAGGCAGAGGGCTATGTACCGGATGAAGGAACAAGATAAAACCCCAGGAAAACAACTAAATGAAGTGGAGAGAGGCAACCTTCCAGAAAAAGAATTCAGAATAATGAGAGTGAAGATGATCCAGGACATCAGAAAAAAAAATGGAGGCAAAGATTGAGAAGATGCAAGAAATGTTCAACAAAGACCTAGAAGAATTAAAGAACAAACAAACAGAGACGAACAATACAATAACTGAAATAAAGACTACACTAGAAGGAATCAATAGCAGAATAACTGAGGCAGAAGAACGGCTAAGTGACCTGGAAGACAGAATGGTGGAATTCACTGCTGCGGAACAAAATAAAGAAAAAATAATGAAAAGAAATGAAGACAGCCTAACAGAATTCTGGGACAACATTAAACACAACAACAATCACATTATAGGGGTCCCAGAAGGAGAAGAGAGAAAGGACCCGAGAAAATATTTGAAGTGATTATAGTCGAAAATTTCCCTAACATGGGAAAGGAAATAGCCACCCAAGACCAGAAAGCGCAGAGAGACCCATACAGGATAAACCCAAGGAGAAACACGCCAAGACACATAATAAACAAACTGACAAAAATTAAACACAAAGAAAAATTATTGAAAGCAGCAAGGGAAAAAAGACAAATACCATACAAGGGAACTTCCATAAGGTTAACAGCTGATTTATCAGGAGAAACTCTACAAGCCAGAAGGGAGTGACATGATATACTTAAATTGATGAAAGGGAAGAACCTACAACCAAGATTACTCTACACATCAAGGATCTCATTCAGATTCAATGGAGAATTCAAAAGCTTTACAGACAAGCAAAAGCTAAGAGAATTCAGCACCACCAAACCAGCTCTACAACAATGCAAAAGGAACTTCTCTAAGTGGGAAACACAAGAGAAGAAAAGGACCTACAAAAACAAACCCCAAACAATTAAGAAAATGGTCATAGGAACATACATATCGATAATTACCTTAAACGTGGATGGATTAAGTGCTCCAATCAAAAGACACAGGCTTGCTGAATGGATACAAAAACAAGACCTATCTATATGCTGTCTACAAGAGACCCACTTCAGACGTAGGGATACATACAGACTGAAAGTGAGGGGATGGAAAAAGTTATTCCATAACAATGGAAATCAAAAGAAGGCTGGAGTAGCAATACTCATATCAGATAAAGTAGACTTTAAAATAAAGAATGTTACAAGAGACAAGGAAGGACAGTACATAATGATCAAGGGATCGATCCAAGAAGAAGATATAACAATTATAAATATATATGCACCTAACATAGGAGCACCTCAATACATAAGGCAACTGCTAACAACTATAAAAGAGGAAATCGACAGTAACACAATAATAGTGGGGGACGTTAACACCTCACTTACACCAATGGACAGATCATCCAAACGAAAATAAATAAGGAAACAGAAGCTTTAAATGACACAATAGACCAGATAGATTTAATTGATATTTATAGGACATTCCATCCAGAAAGAGCAGATTACACTTTCTTCTCAAGTGTGCACGGAACATTCTCCAGGATAAATCACATCTTGGGTCACAAATCAAGCCACAGGAAATTTAAGAAAATTGAAATCATATCAAGCATCTTTTGTGACCACAATGCTATGAGATTAGAAATGAATTACAGGGAAAAAACGTAAAAAACACAAACACGTGGAGGCTAAACAATATGTTACTAAATAACAAGAGATCACTGAAGAAATCGGAGAGGAAATCAAAAATTGCCTAGAGACAAATGGCAATGAAAACACGACAATCCAAAACCTATGGGATGCAGCAAAAGCAGTTCTAAGAGGGAAGTTTATAGCTGTACAAGCCTACCTCAAGAAACAAGAAAAATCTCAAGTAAACAATCTAACCTTACACCTAAAAGAACTAGAGAAGGAAGAACAAAAAAACCCAAAGTTAGCAGAAGGAAAGAAATCATAAAGATCAGAGCAGAAATAAATGAAATAGTAACAAAGAAAACAATAGCAAGGATCAATAAAACTAAAAGCTGGAAAGCTGGTTCTTTGAGAAGATAGACAAAATTGATAAACCGTTAGCCAGACTCATCAAGAAAAAGAGGGAGAGGACTCAAATCAATCAAATTAGAAATGAAACAGGAAAAGTTACAACAGACACTGCAGAAATACAAAGCATCCTAAGAGACTACTACAAGCAACGCTATGCCAGTAAAATGGACAACCTGGAAGAAATGGAAAAATTCCTAGAAACATATAACCTTCGACTGAACCAGGAAGAAATAGAAAATATGAACAGACCAATCACAAGTAATGAAATTGAAACTATGATTAAAAATCTTCCAACAAACCAAGGTCCAGGACCAGATGGCTTCACAGGTGAATTCTATCAAACAGAGAATAGCTAACACCTATCCTTCTCAAACTCTTCCAAAAAATTGCAGAGGAAGGAACACTCCCAAACTCATTCTATGAGGCCACCATTACCCTGATACCAAAACCGGACAAAGGTACTACAGAAAAAGAAAATTACAGACCAATATCACTGATGAATATAGATGCAAATATCCTCAACACAATACTAGCAAACACAATCCAACAACACATTAAAAGGATCATACACCGGGATCAAGTGGGTTTTATCCCAGAGATGCAAGGATTCTTCAATATACGTAAATCAATCAATGTGATAAACCATATTAACAAATTGAAGATTAAAAAACATATGATCATCTCAATAGATGCAGAAAAAGCTTTTGACAAAATTCAACAGCCATTTATGATAAAAACTCTCCAGAAAGTGGGCATAGAGGGAACCTACCTCAACATAATAAAGGCCATATATGACAAACCCACAGCAAACATCATTCTCAATGGTGAAAAACTGAAAGCATTTCCTCTAAGATCAGGAAGGAGACAAGGATGTCCACTCCCGCCACTATTATTCAACATAGTTTTGAAAGTCCTAGCTACCGCAATCAGAAGAAAAAGAATAAGAGGA
Source organism: Pseudorca crassidens (assembly GCF_039906515.1). NCBI lineage: Eukaryota > Metazoa > Chordata > Mammalia > Artiodactyla > Delphinidae > Pseudorca > Pseudorca crassidens. The sequence continues at coordinate 45,986,198 of NC_090303.1, forward strand.
ATACAAATTGGAAATGAAGAAGTAAAACTGTCACTGTTTGCAGATGACATGGTACTATACACAGAGAATCCTAAAAATGCCACCAGAAAACTACTAGAGCTAATCAATGAATTTCGTAAAGTTGCAGGATACAAAATTAATGCACAGAAATCTCTTGCATTCCTACACACTAATGATTTAAATTCTGAAAGAGAAATTAAGGAAACACTCCCATTTACCATTGCAACAAAAAGAATAAAATATCTTGGAATAAGCCTACCTAGGGAGACAAAGGACCTGTATGCAGAAAACTATAAGACACTGATGAAAGAAATTAAAGATGATACCAACAGATGGAGAGATATACCATGTTCTTGGATTGGAAGAATCAACATTGTGAAAATGACTGTAGTACCCAAAACGATCTACAGATTCAATGCAATCCCTAATAAATTACCAATGGCATTTTTTACGGAACTAGAGCAAAAAATCTTAAAATTTGTTTGGAGACACAAAAGACCCCCAATAGCCAAAGCAGTCTTGAGGGAAAAAATCGGAGCTGGAGGAATCAGACTTCCTGACTGCAGACTATACTACAAAGCTACAGTAATCAAGACAATATGGTACTGGCACAAAAGCAGAAACATAGATCAATGGAACAGATAGAAAGCCCAGAGAGAAACCCACACACCTATGGTCAACTAATCTATGACAAAGGAAGCAAGGATATGCAATGGAGAAAAGGCAGTCTCTTCAATAAGTGGTGCTGGGAAAACTGGACAGCTACATGTAAAAGAATGGAATTAGAACACTCTCTAACACCATACACAACAATAAACTCAAAATGGATTAAAGACCTAAATGTAAGACCGGGCACTATAAAACTCTTAGAGGGAAACGTAGGCAGAACACTCTATGACATAAATCACAGCAAGATCCTTTTTGATCCACCTCCTAGAGTAACGGAAATAAAAACAAAAATAAACAAATGGGACCTAATGAAACTTCAAAGCTTTTGCACAGCAAAGGAAACCATAAAGAAGACGAAAAGACAACCCTCAGAATGGGAAAACATATTTGCAATCGAATCACGGACAAAGAATTAATCTCCAAAATATATAAACAGTTCATGCAGCTCAACATTAAAAAAACAAACAACCCAATCCAAAAATGGACAGAAGAGCTAAATAGACTTTTCTCCAAAGAAGACATACAGATGGCCAAAAAGCACATGAAAAGCTGCTCAACATCACTAATTATTAGAGAAATGCAAATCAAAACTACAATGAGGTATCACCTCACACCAGTTAGAATGGGCATCATCAGAAAATCTACAAACAACAAATGCTGGAGAGGGTGTGGAGAAAAGGGAACCCTCTTGCACTGTTGGTGAGAATGTAAATTGGTACAGCCACTATGGAGAACAGTATGGAGGTTCCTTAAAAAACTAAAAATTGAATTACCATATGATCCAGGAATCCCACTACTGGGCATATATCCAGAGAAAACCGTAATTCAAAAAGACACATGCACCCCAATGTTCATTGCAGTATTATTTACAATAGCCAGGTCATGGAAGCAACCTACATGGCCATCGACAGACGAATGAATAAGGAAGATGTGGTACATATATACAATGGAATATTACTCAGCCATAAAATGGAACTAAATTGGGTCATTTGTAGAGATGTGGATGGATCTAGAGACTGTCATACAGAGTGAAGTAAGTCAGAAAGAGGAAAACAAATATTGTATGCTAGCACATATATGTGGAACGTAGAAAAATGGTACAGATGAACTGGTTTGCAGGGCAGAAATTGAGACACAGATGTAGAGAATGAACGTATGGACATCAAGGGGGGAAAGCAGTGGGGAGGTGGGGGTGGTGGTGTGATGAATTGGGCGATTGGGATTGACATGTATAAAACTGATGACTTATAAGGACATGCTGTATCAAAAAATAAATGAAATTATTTAAAAAATTAAAAGATCTTCAAACCTGGTACACATTGTCACATTCCATTTTTTAGGATATTCAGGTGTTTTTAGCCGTTTGCTCTTCCAAATACATTAGATTTATTCCCAGATACCTTATGTTTTTGTTGCAATTATAAATTGTATGTTTTAATTATTACATTTTAAAATGTTTATGGCTGTTGTTCGGAAAGGCAGTGAAATTTTGTATATTGGTCTTAGAGCTGTATACAATAGGAGAGTAAAACTGCTAAGCTCTGCTGTTATTACTAATACATTGTTTTTAGATTGTGGTTTTCTATATGTATGATCATAGTATCTACCACTAATGTTGGGTTTGTTTCTTTCTAGTCTTTAAGTCTTTATTTACTTATCTTATTGTCTGGCTACAGCCTCCAGCTTTAGTGATGATCAAAACATGACAGTGGGCAAACGTCCTGTTTCTGCTTTCAAATGGGATGCTTCTAACTTTTCATCATTAAGAATGATGTTTACTAAGGCTTTGGTAGATACATTCATTCATATAAAGAAAATTCTCCTCCACTCAGTTTCCTACAACTTTTTATGTTGACTCAAAGCTTAACTTTATCCAGTGCTTTTTCTGTTTCTATTGAGATTTTATGTGGGTTTTTCCACTTAATCTATTACAGTATATCACAATTCTAGATTTTCTAATGTTAAACTACACTAGCATTCCTGGGATAAACCCAACTAAGTCATTATTTTTTATTATTTTTTTTAGCCCTAGTGGATTTGCTAATATTTTGTTTAGCTTCTTGAGTGAGATTGATCTATAATTTCTATTCTCAAACTGTACTTGTCTATTTTTGGTGCCCAGGTTATGCAGAATGATTTATAGAGTAGTTCTTATTTTTCTATTTGCTGCATAAGTCCATAAAAGATATAAATTAGCTGTTGAATGTTTAGTGATTTCACCTGTAAAATTTCATGGGCCTGGTCTTTCCTTGTAAGAATATTTTAAATTATTGATTCAGTTGCTTTAATAGTTTTAGGACTATTCAAGTTTTGTAATTCTTAAGTCAGTCTTGATAAGGTATATTTTTCTAAGAAGTATTTCATTTTTGTCTAAGTATTCAAATTCATTGGCATAAATTTGCTCATGGTATTTTCTTCTTAATCTGTGCTGTATCTGTATTTCCATTCCCTGTTTAGTTCTTATATTATTTGTACTCTCTTTTTTCTCAATCAGTCTTGCCAAAGCTTTGTCTATTTCATTAGTCTTCTCAAAAAGCTAACTTTTTTGATGTTTCTATTGTACTTTTTTTTCATGGAATCCTACTCTTATTTTAATTGTTTCTTTTCTTTGAGTTTATTTCCTTTTTCCTTTCTAAATACTTAAGATGGGTGCTTAGTTCATTTTCAAACTTTTTAATGTAAGCATTATGGATGACAGATATCACTCAAAAGTATTAGTATTGACATGCTATATTTTCATTATTTAGCTTCAAGTATTTAAAAACTTCATAATGATTTCTTAATTGATAAATGAATATTTTATTTCAAAAGTTATGAGAACTTTAAAAAAATATCTCTTTGCTCTTGACTTCTATATAAATTGAATTCTCATCAGAGAATATTGTCTTTCTAAGAAATGAACTTTAGATTCAAAGTTGCTTTAGTGTGAGCCTATTGATAAACTCTCAGTTTTGTTTAACTATAAATGTCTTTTTAAATTTGTTTTTAATTTTTAAATTTTTATTGGAGTATAGTTGATTTACAATGTTGTGTTCATTTCTGCTGTATGGCGAAGTGAATCAGTTATAAATATATCGACTCTTTTTTAGATTATTTTTCCATATAGGTTATTAAGGAGTTTTGAGTAGAGTTCCCAGTGCTATACAGGGGGTCCTTATTCTTTATCTATTTTATATATAGTAGTATGTATATGTCAATCTCAATCTCTCAATTTATCCCTCCCCCCATTTTCCCCTGGTAACCATAAGATTGTTTTCTACATCTGTGACTCTATTTTTGTTTTGTAAATAAGTTCATTTGTACCATTTTTTTAGATTCCACATGTAAGCAATATCATATAATATTTGTCTTTCTCTTTCTGATTTACTTCACTCACTATGACAATCTCTAGGTCCATCCATGTTGCTGCAATTGGCATTATTTCATTCTTTTTATGGCTGACTAATATTCCATTGTATATATGTACAACATCTTCTTTATCCATTCTTCTGTTGATGGACATTTAGGTTGCTTCTATGTCCTGGCTATTGTAAATGGTGCTGCAATGAACATTTGTGTGCATGTATCTTTTTGCATTATGGTTTTCTCCGGGTATATGCCCAGGAGTGGGATTGCTGGATCACACGGTAGCTCTATTTTTAGTTTTTTTAAGGAACCTCCATACTGTTCTCCATAGTGGCTGTACCAGTTTACATTCCCACCAACAGTGTAGAAGGGTTACCTTTTCTCTACATCCTCTCCAGCATTTATTGTTTGTAGATTTCTTGATGATGGTCATTCTGACTGGTGTGAGGTGATACCTCATTGTAGTTTTGATTTGCATTTCTCTAATAATTAGTGATGTTGAGCAGCTTTTCATGTGCTTTTTGGCCATCTATAACTGTCTTTATTTCACTCTGAGGTTTGATAGTTAATAGCTATTTCCTCTCAACACTGAATATACTATTCCATTGCCTTCTGTTTTCTGTTATTACAGTGGAACAGTCTGCTGTGTATGTAATAATCATTTCTCTGGGTGCTTTAAAAACTTTTGTCTTTGTTGTTCTACAGAGTCACTATTAGGTAACATCTAGGCATTGATTTTTTTGTCATTTACCTGGCTTGGGAACATTATGCTTTCCAAAATTGTAAACAAATAGCTTTCAGAATTTCTGGAAACTTCTCAGCTATTATCACTCCTTGATTAGCTTTATTCTCTCTTTTTATGGCTCTCATTTGACGTATGTTAGACTTTCTCATTTTATCCTCAATATTTTAAATTATTCTCATAATTTCCAGTCCTTTTTCCTTTTTGAATTATATTTTGGTTAATTATTTATTTCTGTCTTCAACTTTATATACATATACACATAAATCAATCCAAGTCTATATAGAAACTATTATAAATACAATTTAATATATAGACAGGCATGACTATACAGAAAACACCTTGGGGGCCCAGTAGGGAACTATAGAATCCCAGTCTTGTCTCTCTCTAGTAAGCATGGTCTTTTTTTTTTAATTAATTAATTTATTTGTTTATTTTTGGCTGCATTGGGTCTTCGTTGCTGCACACAGGCTTTCTCTAGTTGCAGCGAGCGGAGGCTACTCTTTGTTGCAGTGCGTGGGCTTCTCATTGTGGTGGCTTCTCTTGTTGTGGAGCACAGGCTCTAGGCGCACAGGCTTCAGTAGTTGTGGCACGTGGGCTCAGTGGTTGTGGCTCACAGGCTCTAAAGCCCAGGCTCAGTAGTTGTGGCGCACAGGCTTAGTTGCTACATGGCATGTGGGATCTTCCCAGACCAGGGCTCAAACCCATGTCCCCTGCATTGGCAGGTGGATTCTTAACCACTGTGCCACCAGGGAAGTCCCAGCATGGTCTTTAAGCTCAAAATAATTGTACACTAGAACATTTGTTTTTACTTATACATAAAAGCAAACAATTCCTGGTAAAGATGATAATGAACTGGATTAGCTATGTTAATCCATTTTATGCTATGTCTCAAGTAGTGTTTTAAACAATCTCTCCATTGAGTTAACTCATGGGTTGAAATTATAAATTATATGAATACACCAATGAAGAAAAAACGTGGGATTCCTTGTGGGCTCATCAACAATCTTCAGGAAATCTGTCAACATAAACAGTCGCTAGCATAGCACAAAATTAATAATATAGCCCAGAGAGAGCAAGGGGGAAAGCTGGAGGCAATCAGTGAAGGACTCATTTCAATTTAGGGCAGACTGTATCAGAGAACCTGAGGAGAAAGGATTAGAAATGCACCCTCTGATATACCAGCATTCCAACAAAGTTATGAACAGCTGCTAGGAGTGACCTTGGGATTTCTTAAATTCCATCTGATAGTTTCTATTTTATTAATTTTGTTTAGGAGAAGCATTTTTAAAGTTAAAATAATTGGGTTAATGTCTTAAACTTCATTTTAGATATTTTGAGGATTGGGGGTAGAGAGATGTTTCTTTAAGTTTTTTTTTAGATGACTTAGCCATATAAATTATTATATATCCCTTTTCAAAAGTTTGCATAGATTTTTTTTCCTCCTGGGGCATTTAAGTGTCTTTAATTTTTATTTCCATGTTAACACTGCAAGGGAAGATAATGTACCCACAAGTTTTTTCCTCCTTTGACTTTCCCATTCAGGTTTTAATTCTCCATCCCCTCCACCCCCAAAACCTCTGGCATGTAGCTCTACTTATCAAAAGCAGGTATTGTTTTAGTCAAATGTGACACTAGTTTGAATGTAGTTGGGCTGAGGTATTTTCTTTTGGGGGAACTGTGAACCTTTTAAAGTCCGTATTGCTAAAATTGTTCACAGCATGGTCCACATCTGCTACTACTCTTGAAAAATACTAACAGATGAAGATATTTATGAATTTAATGGATGAGAGTTGAGGTATGGAGCTTGGAGTGGCAGAGCCTGTATCACCCCTTAAATGGTGGGAGACACTAAGATAAGTCAATTTGGAGGGAAGCGGACACAGAAAAAGGTGGTTTCAACAAGCCAAGTCTGTAACTGGCATCCTCAGAGTCAACTTCTAATTTTTTTTCTTCCAGTTTTATTGTGATATAATTGACCTACAGCACTGTATAAGGTGTACACATAATGAATTGACTTACACATACATCATGAAATGATGAACACAATAAGTGTAGTGAGCATCCATCATCCGATATAGAGACAAAATTAAAGAATAGAAAAAAATATTTTTCCTTGTAATGAGAGCTCTTAGGATTTACTCTCTTTACAGCACCACTGCTAATTTTTCTGTAAACGATTATTAATTTAGTGGATTTCTCAGGACCTTAATTTCTTCTCTTCAACTTCTACCTTTTATATAAGAGCATGGAACATTATGGAAGATACATTTAAATTATCTACATGTCACACACTTTCAAATCTGCTAGAAAGTTTAAGTGTGAAATTGCTGATTTATTTTTACCTGAAATGTCAACAAAGCCGTACCCCCGGCACCCCAGGGGACTGGTCTCTGTATCTGGGTGTGAATGGGTACTCCAGCAGATTCACTGTGCCTGGAGGGCTGTAAAATGAGATACCATCAACTTAAACATCCTTTGCCTTCTAAGTTGCCTTGTATTACTATTATTTTTAATAGCAATGATAGTTTCACTTGTTAAGGAAATCAGCCATTCTGACTTAACAGTGGGAGAAGTTGGTGTCTCATAACACAATAGATTGTTTCTGATTGCCTGAAGAGATGTCCTTGTTAAGTCTCTTGACACAGAGTCAGAAGTTAGGGTAGTGAGAGAGTCTGGTTACCCCTGGAGCCCAGTGGGAAGCAGGCGACAGTTGGCATTTTCTCAGGAGAGCCAGTTTACTCATTATTTTAGTGTTTGTGCGAGTGAACACCTTCAAAGTGAAATTAATTTCCCTTTGGATTACTTAGGATATTATTTTTAATGCTGAAGTTTTCCACATGATCCTTGGCCACCCTTTTTTCCCCCCAGAATGATTGAGTAAAGAAAAAAAAGTCACATGATTATTTCTAACAGCACATAAAAATAGATTTTGAGAAATTTTGTTATTTCCTGTGATTCTGTTGTAGATATTCTTAGTGATGATCATTCTTCAGAGGGGAAAAATGAAACAGAAACGTTTACTGTTATGTATTAAAATCAAATTTAAGTGTTTTATGGGATGAGGGGGTGAAGCTCTCCTCAAAACATCCAAAAATGAAAATCCACCTACTTCCAAACAATTAAAACCTTGCTAATCGAGAATAAGCTTCAGAATATTAAGATCATTCTGGACCTGCCTGAAGTCCTGTGTATTTTACATCTGTCACCCCAAATCTGGTCTGTGAGTGAATGGAGGGACAGAAAGCCTTTCTTAATCTCTCCAGCTGCTCCCACTCCTACCAGAGCATCTCTGGGCTGGCCTAGAGGACAAGAGGCAAATCAGAGGAGCATGAAATCAACCCCAGCTTCCGCTTCCTCTTCTTACCACTCTCCCATCCCATCAAGGCCTCCAATTCCGAGTGGCTGGAGGAGCTTCTGATGCCAGCCAGGTCCACTCTGCCAACTGTGCACATGGGCAGCCTCTCTGGAAGAACCCATTCCAAGTTGCCAAACATTCAGTGTCACTTCCTCAGCACTAAACTTTAGATGGCTTTCCAAGCAGGCAATATTTGGGGGAATTTTGCTGTCACTTCCTTAGGAAGGGCTAAGTAGGCTGGTTTTTAATATCCTTACAAGGAGCTATGTTTAATAAGTTATTAACTAATTCTGGTAGATAAAATGCACTATAAGCATGACAGTAAAGGGTGAAAAAATCTAATACGTCAACTTTATTTTCTTAATTTTTATTTTAAATTGAAGTATAGTTGATTAACAATGTTGTGTTAGTTTCAGATGTATAGCAAAGTGATTCAGTTATACATATATATGTATCTATTCTTTTTCAAGTTCTTTTCTCATTTAGGTTATTTAGGTTACAGAGTACTGAGCAGAGTTCCCTGTGCTATACAATAGGTCCTTGTTGGTTATCTATTTTAAATATGGCAGTGTGTACATGTCAATCCCAAACTCCCAATCTATCCTCCCCCCTCTACTTTTCCCCCATGGTAACCATAAATTCCTTCTCTAAGTCTGTGACTATGTTTCTGTTTTGTAAATAAGTTCATTTGTATCATTTTTTTCAGATTCCGCATATAAGAAATGTCCTGTGAAATTAGTGTTTCTCTGACTTACTTCACTTAGTCTGATAATCTCCATGTCCATCCATATTGCTACAAATGGCATTATTTCATTCTTTTTTTTTTCTATTTTTAGGGTTTTTATTTTTTTTGAATTTTATTTTAATTATTTCTTTATACAGCAGGTTCTTATTAGTTATCCATTTTATACATGTTAATGTATATATGTCAATCCCAATCTTCCAGTTCATCACACCACCACCACCGCCGCCGCCCACCACTTTCCCCCCTTGGTGTCCATACGTTTGTTCTCTACATATGTGTCGCTGTTTCTGCCCTGCAAACCGGTTCATCTGTACCATTTTTCTAGGTTCCACATATATGCATTTATATACAATATTTGTTTCTCTCTTTCTGACTTACTTCCCTCTGTATGACAGTCTCTAGATCCATCCATGTCTCTACAAATGACCCAATTTCTTTCCTTTTTATGGCTGAGTAATATTCCATTGTATATATGTACCACTTCTGCTTTATCCATTCATCTGTCAATGTGCATTTAGGTTGCTTCCATGACCTGGCTATCGTAAATAGTGCTGCAATGAATATTGGGGTGCATGTGTCTTTTTCAATTATGGTTTTCTCTGGGTATATGCCCAGTAGTGGGATTGCTGGGTCATATGGTAATTCCATTTTTAGTTTTTTAGGGAACCTCCATACTTTTCTCCATAGTGGCTGTATCAATTTACATTCCCACAGACAGTGCAAGAGGGTTCCCTTTTCTCCACATCGTCTCCAGCATTTGTTGTTTGTAGATTTTCTGATGATGCCCATTCTAACTGGTGTGAGGTGATGCCTCATTATAGTTTGTTTTTTGGGGTTTTTATTTATTTTTTTTGCGGTACGCGGGCCTCTCACTGCTGTGGCCTCTCCCGTTGCGGGCTCCGGACGCACAGGCTCAGCGGCCATGGCTCACGGGCCCAGCCGCTCCGTGGCATGTGGGATCGTCCCGGACCGGGTCACGAGCCCGTGTCCCCTGCATCGGCAGGCGGACTCTCAACCACTGCGCCACCAGGGAAGCCCTCATTATAGTTTTTTAATTTCTTTTTAACATCTTTATTGGAGTATAATTGCTTTACAATGGTGTGTTAGTTTCTGCTTTATAACAAAGTGAATCAGATATACATATACATATAGCCCCATATCTCCTCCCTCTTGCGTCTCCCTCCCATCCTCCCTATCCCACCCCTCTAGGTGGTCACAAAGCACCAAGAGTAATTCCCTGGCTTCCGACTTGAGAAGATACCCAGCTTCACGCCAAGCATTCTATCAGCTTTCAGTTTTGGATTTTGGCTCCCTGAGACTGGTCACTGCTGATCTGCCTCATTTTCTTTGTCCTAAAGAATGTCCTTAGGCGCTACAGAAATACAGAGGCGGCCACCACCACCTCTGCGTGATGACAAGAAGGAAGCACCACCGCCTGTGCTTCCCTGCCTGGTCTACACAACCTTCAGCAACCACGGCAGCAATCCTGTAGGTGGCGCCCATTTTAATTCTGTACACAAATAATTAATCGAACTATAGTTATTATGGGCCCCAGGAGCACAAGGCACTACGGAAAATAAAAGCAACGTGCAGGTTTCTGCCGAGTTATGCAGGAAAGCAATACAGCGCAAAGCAGTGGTCAGTCAGGTGCAAGTCCGAAATCCAGCTCCATTACTGTTACTCGTTATATGACCTTGGGAAACTGATGTTCTTGGGCCTTGGCTGCCTCTTCTATAAGATATCTGGATAATATAGCCTATCTCATTGGTAAAAATTAATGAGATAATACATGTAAATTTCCTACTAGCACCATGCCTAACTTTTCATAGATTCAAGAAATAATAAGTAAATATCCTTCTTTATTTCCCATCCCCTTTTGACTACTCAAAACGTTTCTGCTTCCAAACAGAATCCAGTTATCACCAATGGGTGTCTCTCTACTTCCCCATGTCTACTGTTGGCAAAAATGAAGCTTCTAAAATTAACACAGGATGGTATCTATATCACAGACTGCTTACAGGCTATCCAATATTCATCATCCCTTTCTTCCTTATTACTGATTTTGCTGAAGGTGGTAAAATACTAAGCAAAAAAACCATTTCCTAGGGTCCCTTGCCACTAAGGGTAGCCTAGTGTGTGACACAGTAGAGTCAGTAAAACTCTTGTTAGAGATTATTTGGAAAGTTTCTGGACATAGGTATTTTTATTCTCCCTCAACTAGCTTCCTTTTTCCAACTTCCTGGAAAGTCGGTATGATGGCTGGAATTGCAGTAGCTATCCTGCAACTATGAGGAAAAGATCAAGACTCATAATATGAGCCTTGACATACTTGAGCTCCTGAAAAATGCTTCCACCACCTTCCACTAGACTTCATATCAAATGGGAAAAATACAGACCTAAACTTAATCTACTGCCTTTCAGGTCTCTGTAACTCTCTTCTGAGCCCAATTCCGAACTGATTGAGGAATTTCCTAAATTTAGGGATTTGCTTCAATCCTATTTTGGCATGAGTATCAAGCCATCAACCATAATTTCCTTCCAATTTAAAAAGAAACTCTTATTGAGTGTCCAGTATGTGAGATACTGTGTATGTAGACATAGAAAAAAGTATTACCTACTGACTCATTTTTTTTTAAACATCTTTATTGGAATATAATTGCTTTACAATGGTGTGTTAGTTTCTGCTGTATAACAAAAGTGAATCAGCTATACATATACATACATCCCCATATCTCCTCCCTCTTGTGTCTCCCTCCCACCCTCCCTATCCCACCCCTCTAGGTGGTCACAAAGCACCGAGCTGATCTCCATGTGCTATGTGGCTGTTCCCCACTAGCTATTTATTTTACATTTGGTAGTATATATATGTCCATGCCACTCTCTCACTTCGTCCCAGCTTACCCTTCCCCCTCCCTGTGTCCTCAAGTCCATTCTCTATGCCTGCGTGTATATTCCTGTCCTGCCCCTAGGTTCTTAAAAACCATTTTTTTCTTTTTTAGATTCCATATATATCTGTTAGCATATGGTATTTGTTTTTTTCTTTCTGACTTACTTCCCTCGGTGTGACAGACTCTAGGTCCATCCACCTCACTACAAATAACTCAATTTCGTTTCTTTTTATGGCTGAGTAATATTCCATTGTATACATGTGCCACATCTTCTTTATCCATTCATCTGTCGATGGACACTTAGGTTGTTTCTATGTCCTGGCTATTGTAAATAGAGCTACAGTGAACTATGTGGTACATGCCTCTTTTTGAATTATGGTTTTCTCAGGGCATATGCCCTGTAGTGGGATTGCTCGGTCGTATGGTAGCTCTATTTTTACTTTTGTAGGGAACCTCCATACTGTTCTCCACAGTGGCTGTATCAATTTACATTCCCACCAACAGTGCAAGAGATTCCCTTTTCTCCACACCCTCTTCAGCATTTATTGTTTGTAGATTTTTTGATGATGGCCATTCTGACTTGTGTGAGGTGATACCTCACTGTAGTTTTGATTTGCATTTCTCTAATGATTATTGATGTTGAGTATCCTTTCATGTATTTGTTGGCAATCTGTATATCTTCTTTGGAGAAATGTCTGTTTAGGTCTTCTGCCCATTTTGGATTGGGTTGTTTGTTTTTTTGATATTGAGATGCATGAGCTGCTTGTAAATTTTGGAGATTAATCCTTTGTCAGTTGCTTCATTTGCAAGTATTTTCTCCCATTCTGAGCATTGTCTTTTCATCTTGTTTATGGTTTCCTTTGCTGTGCAAAAGCTTTGAAGTTTCATTAGGTCCCATTTGTTTATTTTTGTTTTTATTTCCATTTCTCTAGGAGGTGGGTCAAAAAGGATCTTGCTTTGATTCATGTCATAGAGTGTTCTGCCTATGTTTTCCTCTAAGAGTTTGATAGTGTCTGGCCTTACATTTAAGTCTTTAATCCATTTTGAGTTTACTTTGGTGTATGCTGTTAGGGAGTGTTCTAATTTCATTATTTTACATGTAGTTGTCCAATTTTCCCAGCACCACTTATTGAAGAGACTGTCTTTTCTTTATTGTATATTCTTGCCTCCTTTATCAAAAATAAGGTGACCATATGTGCGTGGGTTTATCTCTGGGCTTTCTATCCTGTTCCATTGATCTATATTTCTGTTTTTGTGCCAGTACCATACTGTCTTGATTACTGTCACTTTGTAATATAGTCTGAAGTCAGGGAGCTGATTTCTCCAAATCCATTTTTCTTTGTCATGATTGCTTTGGTTATTTGGGGTCTTTTATGTTTCTATACAAATTGTGAAATTGTTTCTTCTAGTTCTGTGAAAAATGCCACTGGTAGTTTGATAAGGATTGCATTGAATCTGTAGATTGCTTTCGGTACTATAGTCATTTTCATAATATTGATTCTTCCAATCCAAGAACATGGTATATCTCTCTATCTGTTTGTGTCATCTTTGACTTCTTTCATCAGTGTCTTATAGCTTTCGGAGTACCAATCTTTTACCTCCTTAGGTAGGCTTATTCCTAGGTATTTTATTCTTTTTGTTTCAGTGGTAAATGGCATTGTTTCCTTAATTTCTCTTTCTGGTCTTTCATTGTTATTGTATAAGAATTCAAGAGATTTCTGTGCATTAATTTTGTATCCTGCTACTTTACCAAATTCATTTATTAGCTCTAATAGTTTTCTGTTGGCATCTTCAGGATTCTATATGTATAGTATCATGTCATCTGCAAACAGTGACAGCTTTACTTCTTTTTTCTGATTTGGATTGCTTTTATTTCTTTATCTTCTCTGATTGCTGTGTCTAAAACTTCCAAAACTGTGTTGAATAATTGTGGTGAGAGTGGGCAACCTTGTCATGTTCCTGATCTTAGTGGAAATGTTTTCAGTTTTTCACCATAGAGGACAATGTTAGCTGTGGGTTTGTCATATATGGCCTTTATTATGTTGAGGAAAGTTCCCTCTATGCCTGCTTTCTGGAGGGTTTTTATCATAAATATGTGTTGAATTTTTTCGAAAGCTTTTTCTGCATCTATTGAGATGATCATATGTTTTTTCTCCTTCAATTTGTTAATATGGTGTATCACATTGACTGATTTGCATATACTGAAGAATCCTTGATTTCCTGGGATAAACCCCACTTGATCATGGTGTATGATCCTTTTAATGTGCTGTTGGATTCTGTTTGCTAGTATTTTTTGAGGATTTTTGCATCTATGTTCATCAGTGATATTGGCCTGTAGTTTTCTTTCTTTGTGACATCTTTGTCTGGTTTTGGTATCAGGGTGATTGTGGCCTCGTAGAATGATTTTGGGAGTGTTCTTCCCTCTGCTATATTTTAGAAGAGTTTGAGAAGGATAGGTGTTAGCTCTTCTCTAAATTTTTTTTTTTTTTTTTTTTTTTGTGGTACGCAGACCTCTCACTGCTGTGGCCTCTCCCATTGCGGAGCACAGTATCCAGATGCGCGGGCTTAGCGGCCATGGCTCATGGGCCTAGCTGCTCCGCGGCATGTGGGATCTTCCCCGAACGGGGCACGAACCCATGTCCCCTGCATCAGCAGGCGGACTCTCAACCACTGCACCACCAGGGAAGCCCTTCTCTAAATATTTCATAGAATTCGCCTGTGAAGCCATCTGGTCCTGGGCTTTTGTTTGTTGGAAGATTTTTAATCACAGTTTCAATTTCAGTGCTTCTGATTGGTCTGTTCATATTTTCTATTTCTTCCTGGTTCAGTCTCGGAAGGTTGTGCATTTCTAAGAATGTGTCCATTTCTTCCAGGTTGTCCACTTTATTGGCATAGAGTTGTTTATAGTAATCTCTCAGGATCCTTTGTATTTCTGCAGTGTAAGTTGTTGCTTCTTTTTCCTTTCTAATTCTACTGATTTGAGTCTTCTCCCTTTTTTTCTTGATGAGTCTGGCTAATGGTTTATCAATTTTGTTTATCTTCTCAGAGAAGCAGCTTTTAGTTTTATTGATCTTTGCTATTGTTTTCTTTGTTTCTATTTCATTTATTTCTGCTCTGATCTTTATGATTTCTTTCCTTCTGTTAACCTTGGGTTTTTTTTTTTCTTCTTTCTCTAATTGCTTTAGATGTAAGGTTAGGTTGTTTATTTGAGATGTTTCTTGTTTCTTAAGGTAGGATTGTATTGCTCTAAACTTCCCTCTTAGAACTCCTTGTCTCTTGTAACATTCTTTATTTTAAAGTCTATTTTATCTGATATGAGTATTGCTTATCCAGCTTTCTTTTGTTTTCCATTGGCATGGAATGTCTTTTTCCATCCCCTCACTTTCAGTCTGTATGTGTCCCTAGGTCTGATTTGGGTCACTTGTAGACAGCATATATACGGGTCTTGTTTTTGTATCCATTCAGCCAGTTTATGTCTTTTGGTTGGAGCATTTAATCTATTTACCTTTAATGTAATTATCAATATGTATGTTCCTGATACCATTTTATTAATTGTTTTGGATTTGTTATTGTAGGTGTTTTCCTTCTCTTGTGTTTCCGGCATAGAGAAGTTGCTTTAGCATTTGTTGTAAAGCTGGTGTGGTGGTGCTGAATTCTCTTAGCTTTTGCTTGTCTGTAAAGGTTTTAATTTCTCCGTCAAAGAGGAATAAGATCCTTGCTGGGTATAGTAATCTTGGTTGTAGGTTTTTCTCCTTCATAACTTTATACATGTCCTGCCACTCCCTTCTGGCTTGCAGAGTTTCTGCAGAAAGATCAGCTGTTATCCTTATGGGGATTCCCTTGTGTGTTATTTGTTGTTTTTCCCTTGCTGGTTTTAATATTTTTTGTTTGTTATTTAATTTTTGAGACTTTATTTAATATGTGTCTTGGCATGTTTCTCCTTGGATTTATCCTGTATGGGACTCTCTGTGCTTACTGGACTTGATTAACTATTTCCTTTCCCATATTAGGGAAGTTTTCAACTATAATCTTTTCAAATATTTTCTTAGTCCCTTTCTTTTTCATTTCTTCTGGGACCACTATAATTTGAATGTTGGTGCAGTTAATGTTGTCCCAGAGTCTCTGAGACTGTCCTCAATTCTTTTCATTCTTTTTTTTTTATTCTGCTCTGCAGGAGTTATTTCCACTATTTTATCTTCCAGGTCACTTATCCGTTCTTCTGCCTCAGTTATTCTGCTATTGATTCCTTCTGGAGAATTTTTAATTTCATTTATTGTGTTGTTCATCATTGTTTGTTTGCTCTTTAGCTCTTCTAGGTCCTTGTTAAATGTTTCTTGTATTTTCTCCATTCTATTGCCAAGATTTTGGATCATCTTTACTATCATTACTCTGATTTCTTTTTCAGGTAGACTGCCCATTTCCTCTTCATTTGTTAGGTCTGGTGTGTTTTTACCTTGCTCCTTCATCTGCTGTGTGTTTCTCTGTCTTCTCATTTTGCTTAACTGACTGTGTTTGGGGTCTCCTTTTTGCAGGCTGCAGGTTTGTAGTTCCCTTTGTTTTTGGTGTCTGCCCCCAGTGGCTAAGGTTGGTTCAGTGGGTTGTGTAGGCTTCCTGGTGGAGGAGACTGGTGCTTATGTTCTGTTGGATGAGGCTAGATCTTGTCTTTCTGGTTGGCATGTCCACGTCTGGTGGTGTGTTTTGGGATGTCTGTGGCCTTATTATGATTTTACGCAGCCTCTCTGCTAATGGATGGGGTTGTGTTCCTGTCTTGCTAGTTGTTTGGCATAGGGTGTCCAGCACTGTAGCTTGCTGGTCATTGAGTGGAACTGGGTCTTGGTGTTGAGATGGAGATCTCTGGGAGATTTTCACCATTTTATATTACATGGAGCTGGGAGGTCTCTTGTGGACCAGTGTCCTGAACTTGGCTCTCCCATCTCAAAGGCAAAGCCCTGACATCTGGCTGGAGCACCAAGAGACTGTCATTCACACAGCTCAGAATAAACAGGAGAAAATAAATAAATAAAGAAAGAAAGAAAGAAAGAAGAAGATCAAATAAAATTAAATTAAAAAGTTATTAAAATAAAAAAAATTAATAAAAAAGTTTTTTTAAATAATAAAAAAAAGAAAGAGATGAGAGCAACCAACCAAAAAACAAATCCACCAATGATAACAAGTGCTAAAAACTATACTAAAAACAAAAACGCGTAGACAGAACCCTAGGACAAATGGTAAAAGCAAAGCTACAGACAAAATCACATACACATACACACTCACAAAAAGAGAAAAGGGACTTTGCTCCCAAAGTGCACCTCCTCAATTTGGGATGATTCGTTGTCTATTCAGGTATTCTACAGATGCAGGGTACATCAAGTTGATTGTGGAGATTTAATCCGCTGCTCTTGTGGCTGCTGGGAGAGCTTTCCCTTTGTCTTCTTTGTTTCCACAGCTCCTGGGGTTCAGCTTTGGATTTGGACCCTCCTCTGCATGTAGGTCGCCTGTGGGCATCTGTTCTGTGCTCAGACAGGATGGGGTTAAAGGAGCAGCTGATTCGGGGGCTCTGGCTCACTCAGGCCGGGGGGAGGGAGGGGTACGGAATGCGGGGTGAGCCTGTGGCAACGGACGCCAGCATGATGTTGCACCAGCCTGAGGCGTGCTGCGTGTTCTCCCAGGGCAAGTTGTTCCTGGATCACGGGACCTTGGCAGTGGTGGGCTGCACAGGCTCCCAGGAGTGAAGGTGTGGAGAGTGACCTGTGCTTGCACACAGGCTTCTTGGTGGCGGCAGCAGCAGCCTTAGCGTCTCATGCCCGTCTCTGGAGTCCGCACTGATAGCCTCGGCTCGCGCCCGTCTCTGGAGCTCCGTTAAGCGGTGCTCTTAATCCCCTCTCCTTGCGCACCAGGAAACAGAGAGGCAAGAGAAAGTCTCTTGCCTCTTCGGTAGCTCCAGACTTTTTCCCGGACTCCCTCCCGGCTAGCTGTGGCGCACTAGCCCCCTTCAGGCTGTGTTCCCACAGCCAACCCCAGTCCTCTCTCTGGGATCTAAGCTCTGGAGCCAGATCCTCAGCTCCCAACCCCGCACTCCCTGGCGGCTGAGCAGACAAGCTTCTCAGGCTGGTGAGTGCTGGTCGGCACCGATCCTCTGTGCGGGAATCTCTCCGCTTTGCCCTCTGCACCTCTGTGGCTGCACTCTCCTCTGTGGCTCCGAAGCTCCCCCCTCCGCCACCCGCAGTCTCTGCCCGTGAAGGGGCTTCCTAGTGTGTAGAAACCTTTCCTCCTTCACAGCTCCCTCCCACTGGTGCAGGTCCCGTCCTTATTCTTTTGTCTCTGTTTTTTCTTTTTCCTTTTGCCCTACCCAGGTACGTGGCGAGTTTCTTGCCTTTGGGGAGGTCTGAGGTCTTCTGCCAGCGTTCAGTAGGTGTTCTGTAGGAGTTGTTCCACATGTAGATGTATTTCTGATGTATTTGTGGGGAGGAAGGTGATCTCCACGTCTTACTCTTCCACCATCTTGAAGCCCCTCTCCCTCATTGTAGTTTTGATTTGCATTTCTCTAATAATTAGTGATGGTGAGCAGCTTTTCATGTGCTTCTTGGCCATCTGTATGTCTTCTTTGGAAAAATGTCTATTTAGCTCTTCTGCCTATTTTTGGATTGGGTTGTTTGTTTTTTGAATATTGAGCTGCATGAGCTCTTTATATATTTTGGAGATTAATCCTTTGTCTCATGATTCGTTTGCAAATATTTTTTCCCATTTTGAGGGTTCTCTTTTCATCTTGTTGGTGTTTCCTTTGCTTTGCAAAAGTAAGTTTCATTAGGTCCCATTTGTTTATTTTGTTTTTATTTCTATTACTCTAGGAGGTGTATCAAATAGATCTTGCTGTGACTTATGTCATAGAGTGTTCTGCCTATGTTTTCCTCTGAGAGTTTTATGGTGTCTGGTCTTACATTTAGTTCTCTAATCCATTTTGAGTTTATTTTTGTGCATGGTATTAGGGAGTCTTCTAATTTCATTCTTTTCTACATGTAGCTGTCCAGTTTTCCCAGCACCACTTATTGAAGAGACTGTCTTTTCTCCATTGTATATCCCTGTCTCCTTTGTCATAGATTAGTTGACCATAGGTATGTGAGTTTATCTCTGAGCTTTCTATCCTGTTCCATTGATCTGTATTTCTGGTTTTGTGCCAGTACCATATTGTCTTGATTACTGTAGCTTTGTAGTGTAGTCTGAAGTCAGGGACTCTGATTTCGCCAGCTACACTTTTTTCCCTCGACTGCTTTGGCTATTTGGGGTGTTTTTGGTCTCCATAAAAATTTTAAGATTTTTTGTTCTAGTTCTAAAAAAAATGCCATTGGTAATTTGATAGAGATTGCATTGAATCTGTAGATTGCTTTGGGTAGTATAGTCATTTTCACAATATTCGTTCTTCCAATCCAAGAGCATGGTATATCTCTCCCTCTGTTTGCCTCATCTTTAATTTCTTTCATCAGTGTCTTGTAGTTTTCTACATAGAGTTATTTTGTCTCCCTACATAGATTTATTCCTAGGTATTTTATTCTTTTTGTTGCAATGGTAAATGGGAGTGTTTCCTTAATTTCTCTTTCAGAATTTAAATCATTAGTGTGTAGGAATGCAAGAGATTTCTGTGCATTAATTTTGTATCCTGCAACTTTACCAAATTCATTTATTAGCTCTAGTAGTTTTCTGGTGCCTTCTTTAGGATTCTCTGTATATAGTATTATGTCATCTGCAATAAGTGACAGTTTTACTTCTTCTTTTCCAATTTGTATTCCTTTTACTTCTTTTTTTTCTCTGATTGCTGTGGCTAGGACTTCCAAAACTATGTTAAATAATAGAGGTGAGCATGGACATCCTTGTCTTGTTCCTGATCTTAGAGGAAATGTTCTCAGTTTTTCACCATTGAGAATGATGTTGTGTGTGGGTTTGTCATATATGGCCTTTATTATGTTGAGGAAGGTTCATTCTATGCCCACTTTCTGGAAAGTTTTTATCACAAATGAGTGTTGAATTTTTGTCACAGATGACCATATGGTTTTTATTCTTCAATTTGTTAATATGGTGTATCACATTGATTGATTTACGTATAATTAAGAATCCTTGCATCCCTGCAATAAATCCCATTTGATAGTGGTGTATGATCCTTTTAATGTGTTGTTGGATTGTGTTTGCTAGTATTTTGTTGAGTATTTTTGCTTCTATATTCATCAGTGATATTGGTCTGTAATTTTCTTTTTTTGTAGTATCTTTGTCTGGTTTTGGTATCGGGGTGATGGTGGCCTCATAGAATGAGTTTGGGAGTGTTCCTTCCTCTGCAATTTTTTGGAAGAGTTTGAGAAGTGTGGGTATAAGCTCTTCTCTAAATGTTTGATAGAATTCACCTGTGAAGCCATCTGGTCCTGGATTTTGTTTGTTGGAAGATTTTTAATCACAGATTCACTTTCATTACTTGAGATAGGTCTGTTCATATTTTCTATTTCTTCCTGGTTCAGTCTTGGAAGGTAATACCTTTCTAAGAATTTGTCCATTTCTTCCAGGTTGTCCATTTTATTGGCATAGAGTTGCTTGTAGTAGTTTCTTAGGATGCTTTGTATTTCTGCGCTGTCTGTTGTAACTTCTCTTTTTTTATTTCTAATTTTATTGATTTGAACCCGCTCCTTTGTTTTCTTGATGAGTCTGGCTAAAGGTTTATCAATTTTGTTTATCTTCTCAAAGAACCAGCTTTTAGTTTTGTTGATCTTAGCTATTGTTTTCTTTATTTCTGTTTCATTTATTTCTGCTCTGATTGTTATGTTTCTTTCCTTCTACTAACTTTGGGTTTTGTTGGTTTTTCTTCCTCTAGTTCCTTTAGGTGCAAGGTTAGATTGTTAATTTGAGATGTTTGTTGTTTCTTGAGGTAGGATTTTATTTCTATAAACTTCCCTCTTAGAACTGTTTTTGCTGCATCCCATAGGTTTTGGATAGTCATGTTTTCATTGTCATTTGTCTCTAGGTATTTTTTGATTTCTTCTGATTTCTTCAGTGATCTCTTGGTTATTTAGTAACATATTGTTTAGCTTCCACGTGTTTGTGTTTTTTACTTTTTGCCCTGTAATTGATTTCTAACCTTATAGCATTGTGGTCAGCAAAGATGCTTGATATGAATTCAGTTTTCTTAAATTTACTGAGGCTTGATTTGTGACCCAAGATGTGATGTATCCTGGAGAATGTTCCATGTGCACTTAAGAAAATGCTGTGTAATCTGTGTAAACACAGTGTAATCTGCTATTTTGGGATGGAATGTCCCATAAATATCAATTAAATCTATCTGGTCTATTGTGTCATTTAAAGCTTCTGTTTCCTTATTTATTTTCATTTTGGATGATCTGTCCATTGGTGTAAGTGAGGTGTTAAAGTCCCCCATTATTATTGTGTTGCTGCCGATTTCCTCTTTTATAGCTGTTAGCAGTTGCCTTATGTATTGAGGTGCTCCTATGTTGGGTGTATATATATTTATAATTGTTATATCTTCTTCTTGGATTGATCCCTTGATCATTATGTACTGTCCTTCCTTGTCTCTTGTAACATTCTTTATTTTAAAGTCTATTTTATCTGATATGAGTATTGCTACTCCAGCCTTCTTTTGATTTCCATTGTCATGGAATATCTTTTTCCATCCCCTCACTTTCAGTCTGTATGTGTCCCTAGGTCTGAAGTGGGTCTCTTGTAGACAGCATATAGATGGGTTTTGTTTTTGTATCCATTCGGCAAGCCTGTGTCTTTTGGTTGGAGCATTTAATCCATTCACGTTAAGGTAATTATCGATATGTATGTTCCTATGACCATTTTCTTAATTGTTTGGGGTTTGTTTTTGTAGGTCCTTTTCTTCTCTTGTGTTTCCCACTTAGAGAAGTTCCTTTAGCCTTTGTTGTAGAGCTTGTTTGGTGGTGCTGAATTCTTTTAGCTTTTGCTTGTCTGTAAAGTTTTTGAATTCTCCATCTAATCTGAATGAGATCCTTGATGTGTAGAGTAATCTTGTTTGTAGTTTCTTCCCTCTCATCACTTTAAATATGTCATGCCACTCCCTTCTGGCTTGCGGAGTTTCTGCTGAGAAATCAGCTGTTAACCTTATGGGGGTTCCCTTGTATATTATTTGTCATTTTTCCCTTGCTGCTTTCAATAATTTTCTGTGTCGTTAATTTTTGCCAATTTGATTACTTTGTGTCTCGGCATGTTTCTCCTTGATCTTATCCTGAATGGGACTCTCTGCACTTCCTGGACTTCGGTGGCTATTTCCTTTCCCATGTTAGGGAAATTTTCGACTATAATCTCTTCAAATCTTTTTCAGGTCCTTTCTCTCTTCTCCTTCTGGGACACCTATAATGCAAATGTTGCACTTAATGTTGTCCCAGAGGTCCTTAGGCTGTCTTCATTTCTTTTCATTTTTTTTCTTTGTTTTGTTTTGCATCAGTGAATTCCACCATTCTGTCTTCCAGGTCAGTTATCCATTCTTCTGCCTCAGTTATTCTGCTATTGATTCCTTCTAGTGTATTTTTCATTTCAGTTATTGTTCATCTCTTTTTGTTTATTCTTTAATTCTTCTAGGTCTTTGTTAAACATTTCTTGCATCTTCTCGTTCTTTGCCTCCATTCTTTTTCTGATATCCTGGCTCATCTTCACTATTCATTTCATTATTCTGAATTCTGTTTTTGGAAGGTTTCCTATCTCCGTTGCATTTAGTTGTTTTCCTGGGGTTTTATCTTGTTCCTTCATCTGGTACATAGCCCTCTGCCTTTTCGTCTTGTCTATCTTTCTGTGAATGTGGTTTTTGTTCCACAGGCTGCAGGATTTTAGTTCTTCTGGCTTCTGATGTCTGCCCTCTAGTAGATGAGGCTGTCTCTCTTTCATTCTTTTTAATGGCTGAGTAATATTCCATTGTATATATGTACCACATCTTCTTTATCCATTCATGTGTTTATGGACTGAGGCCAACGGAGATACAGGGAAGTTGTGGGGATTTGAGAAGTGGCAGTGGATTCCTTTTGATTAAGTTTAGTGGTAGTAGCTGTTTTTGGACCTTCCATATGTTTTATGTTAGATGAGAAAGTAGCAACCTAGGAAGTCAAATGGATCTTTATTCTTGGAATGGCAAATAAGCTTCTCCCCTCTTTTAAACTGAGAACCAGCAGGAAAATATCATTGTTACTAGAGAGAAATGTAAGACTTTCTAGAAACTTCCTCAAAGAGGTTCAGATGGAGAAGCCCTGGAAGGCTCTCTCTTGAAATTGGGATCTACATAAGCCCAGAGAAACAGTGAGTTTAGATTATAGTGACTGAAAATAGCTAAATGTTAGTGAGGTACTTATTTGTACCTGGATACATGTATTTCTTTAGTCCTAGCACTATATACGACTTTTATAAAAAGTATGTTTAAAATGTAGAGTGTAGGTTTTATTGTGTGGCTTTTAATTAAACAGAATGTTCCTTTATATTTGTATTTATGTGATACAATAAAGTTTTATTTTATAGGAGAAAATAATAATTGTTCTTTGGCTAGGTTGATACCATGCTGTAGGAAGTCCTAACCAGAATGATACCACCCAGCACCAAGGCACTGGCATCCACCAGGCCGAACTCAAACTGCATGGTGTGTCAAATGATATAAGTTATGCAAATAAAGTAAATAGTTAAAGGAGCATTTATTATTACATTAAGAGATATTTCCTGAGCATCTCTATTCATTCTACTCCATTCCAAAGGCTGAGATGTTAGAATTCCTTACCATATCCAGGAAACCAAAAAGGGATGGATAGATAAATCTAGACAAAGAGTTTCATCTGGGTCTAAGGAAACCTACCTCAAATTTTATGAAATTCCTCTTTGGGGCTGTATATTTGTCTTCTTCAATATAGATCATCTCCAACCCCACTGCACCTTAGAAGAAAGGAGATAAGGTAGAAAGAAAAAAAATGAACCAGAAATTCCAAAGTTAAAGAAATGGTTGAACACAATTATGCAAAAGCTAGGAAGCCAAAAATTAATGTTTTCCTATAAAGGATGGAAGATGATGAGTTGGGCTATTAAATGAGTACTGGAGGATGCAGAAAGGGCCATCAGGAGGATTTACTGTTGTTGGGAGAGCTTTCACCTAGCATTTCATGACGTTTGTGCTTTCAACTTTATAGTCAGCCAATTCCATTTCTGCAGTTAAAAAAAAAAAAAAAAGCTGATATGTGATAAAATTAATACTACAAGGAGATGAGAGAAGAGGTGAATTAGGTTGATTTGAAGGAAAATGTTTCAGAATAGATGAATATACCTACTCAGTTATGTTTTTTGAGATGATGGCTAAAAGGCAATAAGATTTCCAAGTCCCAGAGTTGGGACCAGCAACAATTTCAAGTCAAATGGTGGGAGGATTTGTACCAGTGACCTCTAAGCCAGAAGAAATCCTATAAGGACTGGTACAGTGTCAAAGAAGATAAATCCAATGCTTAGGCATGAACATTTTGTAAGATTATTCTGTGACTCTTCATGTGTTGGAATTAATAGCAGTTCCCTAAGCCAAAATTTAGTCTAGAATATGTGCCTTTCTAGTAAATAAAGTGGTTTGTAGTTGTTATAGTGATTTTAAACGAGTATGGTCAGTATAAAAGTGACTGCTAAAGTGATCTGTTATAAAAGACATCTATTCTCTGAACACTTTATTATACAAAATCAATAGGCAACTGAATTGTGTACCCAGGAGCATAGCTAGTTCTTCATACAAACCACCTACTTCAGACACCCAGACAACAATGGGCACCCACTTCCCTCAGGCCATCAGTCAGCATGACATTGCTAAGGTGTATTTTAAATTGATAATGTTTTGGAGAGTAACAAAACAACAAATAAACAATTGTCATTTTTTTGATAGTTTACTATGTGTTAAGCACTAAGCAAAGGGTTTTAAATAAATAAGAAAGATCCTCTGGCCAGTGGATCGAATGTAAACTGTGTGAGTAGGGACTGTGCCTTTTTCTGCCTTAAACAGAATAGATATACATGAATGAGTTCATTTGCTCTCCACAAACAATCTCATGAGGAGAGAAAGGCAGGTACCATCCTCCTAATTTGTTAAAGGAGGATGCTGATAGATGTTAAGTGACTTGCCAAAAGTGGTGGACAGCATCAGCTCTAGGGAGGGGTACAAGGGAGATAGGGTCCAGTGTTGCCTCTTTTCTACGTGGACATTAGGTATCTTGTTTTTGTGCTTGGCAGGAACCATGGTTAGATTCAGAACAGGTAGAGTCAATCCTGGCATACAGTCCTGAGGCAACCACTGAGTGAAGAGGAACCTTTTAGATCACTTTGATTTGAGCCAGTCCATTCTCATACTACAGTCTATTTTTTTCTATCAGAAAAAAATTGCTTTACTAAATATTATTTACAGACATTATTGCCAGTAGTTGCCACATATTTGCCACTTAACTACTGGCTAGGTTCTCTGCTAAGCATTTGACATATAATATCTCCTTTAATTCTTACCTCAACACTGTGAAGTAAACATTATGCCCATTTTATAAGAAAATGGTCATATAACTTGTCCAAAGTCAAGGAATCAAACTTAGACCTACTGAATTTCATGGCTCATAAACTTGTTTGCCTCACTATCTTTACTTATTATTCTATGATGTGAGTAATCAGCTGCTGTGATCCAGACACATTTTAATACTGTGGGTGTATTTCTAGACCTTATTTCTTAAAGAAAACATTAGAGAGATGCCTCTTTGAATAATGCAGACATGAAGAAAAGGGGGGGGATTTACTTGTTTGAAAGGTGTATTCCAGTGAAACTAGTGTGACGAAAAAGAGACAAACATAAAAAGGTATTACATTCATGAATAGAGAGACATGAAAGTGAATTAACTAGGATGACTAGTGACTGCAACAATAGTCAAAGAGATGCATCTAATGAAAACACCCAGCAGGATGCCTAAAATTAACTCACCATTCACAATCTAGAGATCCCACATTATCTTATTTTAGGTAATAGTATTTCTCACCTTTTCTGAAAAATATTCCTTGTTCCACCTAGTTGCTTAGGCTATTACAATGTTTCTCAACCTTTTTAAAAAAAATTTTGCTCCTTCAGAGAGAAAAAAAATAATTTAAATGCTCCCTTATACAGAAATGAAATACTGGGATAAGATCTGTTGGGTAAGGAGGGCCACAGACCATTTAATATCTAAGACATATTTGCTTTCCCAAGAAATAAGTTGCCCTGTTGACATGTTTGGGTTATAAAGCTGCTTGATCCCTTCTCCTACATCCTATATCTGCTATTACTTCTAAACTGTAAGGGGTTATGGCTAAATAACAAGCGCTCAGGAAAAGCGTATGGATGGTCAGCATAGCATTTCATGGGTGTCCATTAACTCAGCGTATAGCAAGTTAGTCCAGTTGATCCATAGCTCCTGTTAACTACAAGGCCATTTGTTCAACTGCATAGGCTGCTCAGAAGAAGAAAGGCTGTAAAGTCAGATGTTCGGGTTCAAACCTCAGCTCTACCACTTCTCAGCAATGAGACTTTGGCCCATCATCTAAACTAGTGGTCCTCAACTGGGGGCAACTTTGTGCACTCTTCCCCCAAGACATTTGGCAATGTCTGGAGACAGTTTTGATTATCAAAACTAGGCGATGGGGTTTCCCTGGTGGCGCAGTGGTTGAGAGTCCGCCTGCCGATGCAGGGGACACGGTTTCATGCCCCGGTTCGGGAAGATCCTACATGCCGCGGAGCGGCTAGGCCCGTGAGCCGTGGCCGCTGAGCCTGCGCGTCCGGAGCCTGTGCTCCGCAGTGGGAGAGGCCACAACAGTGAGAGGCCCGCATAACGCAAGAAAAAAAAAAAAAAACCAAAAAACCCCCAAAAACTGGGGGATGGGAGACTACTGTTACCTAATGGGTAGAGGCCAGGGATGCTGCTACACATCCCCCAATGCACAGGTCAGCCCCTCACACAGGGAATTAACTATCCAGTCCAAAATGGCAACTGCCAGGTTGAGAAACTTTGATTTAACTTCTCTGCTACTCATTTTTGTCATTGTGCCAGATGGTGTTCATTCCTTAACAGACATTTCCAATCCATCTCTTTGTTGACTCCACTGAAGAGGTTGGAAACACTAAATACTTCTTTTGCCAGCCTCCCTTGCCTTGCAGCTAGGGATAGCCCGGAGGCACAGTTCTGCCCAGTAAGAGATAAGTGGAAATCTATTAGAAGCATAAGGAAAGTGTAGTTTTTTTCCTGAGACAAGAAACAGATGAGACTGGTGTCATCCCCTTCTTAGCTGCTTTCTACCTCAAACGTGGAAGTAATATATAGAGTTGCAGCCATCTTCTTACTATCATTAGGGAAAGGCAAGAGATTCGGAGGATGACCTAGATGTTGTTGAGGCCATGAGCCAATGCCATATCACCCTCCTGTACTTCTTGTTATGTTAGAATATATAACTCCTATTTGTTTAAACATTCCCGATATACTCAAATTTATAATTAGGATAATAATAGGTTTTTTCACTAATTTTTATTGAGGTAAAATATATAATAAAATATGCCATTTTAACCATTTTAAATGTACAATTCAGTGGCATCAATTACAATACATTTGCAATGTTGTACAACCATCACCACTATCTATTTACAATTTTTTTCAACACCCCGAACAAAACCTGTGTGCCCATTAAGTAATAACTGTCATCCACCTTCTCCCCAACCTGAAATTCCTGCTAACCTCTAATCCACTTATTATTTTTATGAATTTGTCTATTCTAGACAGTTCATATAAGTGTAATAATACAATATTGATACACAAGGCTTATTTCACTTAGTATAATGTTTACAAGGTTCATCCATGTTGTAGGACATATCAGAACTTCATTCCTTTTCATGGCTGAATGATATTCCAATGTATTCCTCATTTTGTTTATCCATTTACCTGTTGATGGGAACTTGGGTTGTTTCCACCTTTTGGCAATGACAGGGTTTTAAAAGATTAAATGAAATAATATACCTAAAGCACTTAGAACAGTGCTTGGTACCTAAGAAGAACTTAGCAAATGTAAGCTAAAATTATTACTGCTATCACTAAATACCAACCTGTCACATCCACCCTGTCAACTGTCTTTTGTTCCAAGGGGGAATGTACTAGTATGTATGTGCACTGGCATAAAACTGTGATCAGAACCTACTGTACAGTTCAAAGCAAATGATACTCTCATGGATCTGTGACCATACTCTCATGGATCTGTGATCATGATACCCTCATGATCATGTGTGGGTGTGATGGACAACAACCCAATTTCATTTATCCATTCATCCTTCCATACATCTATTCATTCAGAATTTATTGAGCATCTCCTATGGGAGAAATCCTATGCTTCAAACCTAAGCTGAAGTGACACATAATTGATTTGTTAAAAAAGACAAAGAAGAAAAGGAGGTGCTTAATAAACATTTCTAGTGATTATGGAATAGTTCTACACTCAGTCATGAGCTTCAAAAATGTCTCTAGGACTGTGTTATTTCTCCAGAGTTATCAATGAACCAGGCACCTGCCTTATGAAGTCCTCATCATGCTAAGTACTTTTTAAACAGATTCATAAATATTGTTGACTTTCATCCTTTACAGCTAATGTCTCAAGGTACAAAATAAAAGCTCGGTATAGTGACTATCATGACTGGTGCCAGGAAGAATGCCATTGCCTAAGTGAGAAAAACTTCTACCTTCAAGTAACAGGGATAGGTAGAGAGTAGAGGCGTGTGCACAGCAGGCCAACTTTTTAGCTGGCGAGAGATAAATTTTTGGGGAGAGGATCTGGTGTAGGGAGGGGGCTTATACTGACGAGCACATTAAAACAAGGAGTAGGAAAAAAGTGTGGAGGAGGAAATGAGTAAATCTGATGTCAGTGGTGATAGCAGATCTTACTTTGGCATAGAAGACCTTGTAGATGAGTGTGGATGGTCAACATTTAAGATCAACTCCTGGAATGTTTGGAAGTGAGGTATTCAAGGAGCATTTGCTATGTGCAACATGTTTTATAACATAAGATAATTATCAGCTTGCCCTGGTGTATCTTACAATTTATTTAGTCAAAATCCACCCACACAATATCTTCAGAAAGCAAGTGGAAGAAATAGTGAGGAAATAAGAATGCCATGGGGTTCTGAGATGGTACATGAACTCCACGCTTAGAGAACAATCATGAGGGAGCTAGAAACTGAACTGCGCTGAGTAGTGGTTGGCATGCAGGAAAGAAAGGAAATACCACCAATAGAGGAATGACAGAGCACTAGAAAGGAGGTGATGGGCTGACTAGGCAGTAAAGAGGTTGGCCTGACTGTACCACCACGGGAAATAAGGTTTAATGGGAGAGTGGTGCCCAGAAAGAGACAGGCACTAAGTAGCTCATTATTTTCAGGTCAGTCACAAGATAATATGGCTTCATTTCTTCATTTCATTCATATTCTTCATGCTGGAGATTCTCATTCTGTTTCACTAGTCCCTCCCTTGCCCACTTTTTTCATATCTTGTTGTAGTTCATCTCACACACTCTAGGCAAGGGGAAAAATATTAATGTTTCAAAAAAATAAACTAGCTCCCAACAAATTTTCTCGGGCTCCTTTGAATAACTACCACACACCCTCCCAGTCACATCTTTACATGATTTTCATTTAAATTGGCTCACTTACCTGGCATTTCCTAATGATCTAATCTGTCACTGGTGCTCCAGCTGATACTGTGATGGCTACCAGCTATTTTATACTCTGGAATGAAAAGTGGTAACAATAGAACCTCTTGTGTTTTATGTTTTGTCAAATGCTGGGTACATTTCTGGCATTTCGTACATAACAAGTGTAACAAAGCAGGCCCGGGCCGAAGGATATGGCATCTGCTGGCCTCTGGCACAACAAAGGTGGCAAGCCCAGTGGTCTCCAACCTGTAGGGTAGTGATAGATGGCCCTGGGAAATGAGGCTTTTATCACAATCTACATGAAAAATGAAATAGTGCCTCCAGTGTATCTCCATGAACACTAGAAAAGCCTGAGTGGAAATAAACTACACCCAGGAGACAAGTGCTTTGCGTAATGAGGGTTTTAATCCTACAGTCACTCTCTGATAGGTGAATATTGCCAAGCATAGACACTTAGAGTCACTTAAAATTACTAGGGTGTATGGTGTTAGGGAGTGTTCTAATTTCATTCTTTTACATGTAGCTGTCCAGTTTTCCCAGCACCACTTATTGAAGAGGCTGTCTTTTCTTTATTGTATATTCTTGCCTCCTTTATCAAAAATAAGGTGACCATATGTGCATGGGTTTATCTCTGGGCTTTCTTTCCTGTTCAATTGATCTATATTTCTGTTTTTGTGCCAGTACCATACTGTCTTGATTACTGTAGCTTTGTAGTATACTCTGAAGTCAGGGAGCCTGATTGCTCCAGCTCCATTTTTCTTTGTCAAGATTGCTTTGGCTATTCGGGGTCTTTTATGTTTCTATACAAATTGTGAAATTTTTTGTTCTAGTTCTGTGAACAATGCCATTGGTAGTTTGATAGGGATTGCATTGAATCTGTAAATTGCTTTGGATAGTATAGTCATTTTCACAATATTGATTCTTCCAATCCAAGAACATGGTATATGTCTCCATCTGTTTGTGTCATCTTTGGTTTCTTTCATCAGTGTCTTATAGTTTTCTAAGTACAGGACTTTTGTCTGCTTAGGTAAGTTTATTCCTAGGTATTTTATTCTTTTTGTTGCAATGGTAAATGGGATTGTTTCCTTAATTTCTCTTTCTGGTCTTTCGTTGTTAGTGTACAGGAATGCAAGAGATTTCTGTGCATTAATTTTGTATCCTGCAACTTTACCAAATTCATTGATTAGCTCTAGTAGTTTTCTGGTCACATCTTTAGGATTCTCTATGTATATTATCATGTCATCTGCAAACAGTGACAGCTTTACTTCTTTTCTGATTTGGATTCCTTTTATTTCTTTTTCTTTTCTGATTGCTGTGGCTAAAACTTCCAAAACTATGTTGAATAATAATGGTGAAAATAAACTCAAAATGAATTAAAGACCTAAATGTAAGGCCAGACACTATAAAACTCTTAGAGGAAAATATAAGCAGAACACTCTATGACATGAATCACAGCAAGATCCTTTTTGACCCCCCTCCTAGAGAAATAGAAATAAAAACAAAAATAAACAAATGGGACCTAATGAAACTTAAAAACTTTTGCACAACAATGGAAACCATAAACAAGACGAAAAGACAACCCTCAGAGTGGGAGAAAATATTTGCAAATTAAGCAATTTACAAAGGATTAATGTCCAAAATTTACAAGCAGCTCATGCATCTCAATATCAAAAAAACAAAGAACCCCCCCCAAAAAAAGAACCCAATCCAAAAATGGGCAGAAGACCTAAACAGACATTTCTCCAAAGAAGATATACAGATTGCCAACAAACACATGAAAGGATACTCAACATCACTAATCATTAGAGAAATGCAAATCAAAAGTACAGTGAGGTATCACCTCACACCAGTCAGAATGGCCATCATCAAAAAATCTACAAACAATAAATGCTGGAGAGGGTGTGGAGAAAAGGTAACCCTTTTGCACTGTTGGTGGGAATGTAAATTGATACAGCCACTATGGAGAACAGTATGGATGTTCCCTACAAAAGTAAAAATAGAACTACCATATGACCCAGCAATCCCACTACTGGGCATATGCCCTGAGAAAACCATAATTCAAAAAGAGTCATGTACCACAAAGTTCACTGTAGCTCTATTTACAATAGCCAGGACATGGAAACAACCTAATTGTCCATTGACAGATGAATGGATAAAGAAGATGTGGCACATGTATACAATGGAATATTACTCAGCCATAAAAAGAAATGAAATTGAGTTATTTGTAGTGAGGTGGATGGACCTAGAGTCTGTCATACCGAGTGAAGTAAGTCAGAAAGAGAAAAACAAATACCGTATGCTAGCACATATATATGGAATCTAAACAACAAAAAAAAGGTTTTTAAGAACATAGTGGCAGGACAGGAATAAAGACACAGACCTACTAGAGAATGGACTTGAGGATATGGGGAGGGGGAAGGGTAAGCTGTGACAAAGCGAGAGAGTGGCATGGACATATATACAATACCAAACATATAATTTTTTTTTTTTTTTTTTTTTGCGGTACGTGGGCCTCTCACTGTCGTGGCCTCTCCCGTTGCGGAGCACAGGCTCCGGACGCGCAGGCTCAGTGGCCATGGCTCACGGGTCCAGCTGCTCCGCGGCATGTGGGATCTTCCCAGACTGGGGCACGAACCCGTGTCCCCTGCATCAGCAGGCGGACTCTCAACCACTGCGCCACCAGGGAAGCCCTCAAACGTATAATAGATAGCTAGTGGGAAGCAGCCGCATAGCACAGGGAGATCAGCTCAGTGCTTTGTAACCACGTAGAGGGGTGGGAGAGGGAGGGTGGGAGGGAGGGAGACGCAAGAGGGAAGAGATATGGGAACATATGTATATGTATAAGTGATTCACTTTGTTATAAAGCAGAAACTAAAACACCATTGTAAAGCAATTATACTCCAATAAAGATGTTAAAAAATAATAATAATAAATAAATCAATCATCCTTGGAAGGCAT
Source organism: Pseudorca crassidens (assembly GCF_039906515.1). Taxonomy (NCBI): domain Eukaryota; kingdom Metazoa; phylum Chordata; class Mammalia; order Artiodactyla; family Delphinidae; genus Pseudorca; species Pseudorca crassidens. The sequence continues at coordinate 46,018,618 of NC_090303.1, forward strand.
TACTTGGACTGTTTACTAAACAGAGCAAGTAGAGAAAATGGATCCCACAGTGGCTAATGTTAATGTTTTCTTCCTTTTTCTCCCCCTAATCAAATATAGCTTTCTTTTAAAAGTAAAAAAAATAATAATAATAAAAAAATAAAATAACGTTTCTAGGGTGGTAAACCTAAGATGAGTAGAGATAGTTTCAGGAGACAGTTTTTCAATTAGGAAAAGAAAAGAAACTGTTGACCCTTGATATGCATTTAACACCATGTTTTAATCAAGAATAGGAAGGTAATAAAGATTAAGAACTTCCTTTCAAATTTATTTTGGGAGACTGTTTTTGCTGAAAAGGTGTCTAATGAAAAATTTTATTACTTCTTGATGTTATAAAGTATTTGCAAGCTGATATTTAGACAACAGAAATGCAGAATTTTGTTAACCAACATAATAGTGTTTTTTTGCCTTTTGCTTTTTATAGACTAAATGAAAGTTTTAAGAGATTGGCTACTATTATTTTCTCCATCTGTTGAAAACGATGTATATCTTCATCTTTACATCTAGGGAGAAGGAAATATCCATGAAAATGATGAATTTAGAGGTTGTAATAATTTATGTGGTGACCACAGTGGTTAGAAATGTGATTGACTAATATTGTACAAAATCATTATAATCCATTACAGAGATTAAAAAGTTGAATTCATGCAGTAAACTGGCTACAAAAGAAATAGACCAGTTAAAGAATATTTTAGAATGTTTTGATTGCATGAAAAATCAACATGATGGTTGTCTTAGGTAATTATTTGTTTTTCCTCAAAAGTAAAATAAAAAAAAAAGTAAAATGAGCTTGTCCTTCATGAATGTGGACTGTTACCAAAAGGGTTAATATTTCCAAAACCTTCAGTAAGATTAGGTTACATAAAAACAAATGCCACAGCCCATTAAAAAAGCAGGCATTTAATTTTTATGGTGTATATTAAAATCTACACAAATCTATAATTTAAAAAGAGCCATGTAATTTAATTAGTATTAATCAGTGTTGATTTAATAGAAGGCAGAAGAAAGTTTCTGCTCTGTGTACATTAAGGAAAACCAAAAAACAAAACCCACGTTATGATAGATGGATGCATAGTCACTTAAACCCCCCAGATTTAATCTAAAGACTTAATCAACACTGTCTAAAAGGTTATATTATAATAGTACTAATACAGCTAACCAAACCAAAAGTATATTTCTACTTTCAGAAAATTTAAGAGCTTAATTATTTAGGATTCAAGATAAATTTGGCAGCATTAAGGAAATGTAGTATATTCTAGTACAAAGCATCTAAAATGTTGTGAAAGGCTTCCGACAGAGACTCAAAGGCAAATATAGATGAATAATAACCTCATACATTTCCTTGAATCAATGGTGATTTTAATATAGATGAATAATAACTTCATACATTTTCCTTGAATCAGTGGTGATTCCATCATGTGCCCATTTGACCATCTTGTACTGAGCACACACTATATGTCAGGCATCATGTTAACCATGGAAGTATATATATGTTAGGATCCATTCACAGAGCTATGCAGTAGACAAGTGAACAATTACAATACCTGTGGGTCAAGAACCTTGAAAGAAGAGCACACAGGTTAGTACGGGACCATGGAAGGACATCCAGTCCAGCTTAGGAGGAATAAGAAAAGGCTTCCCAGAGGAGGTGCTGCCTGGTTGAAACCTTGTAAAAGAATTTACCGCAGGTTGGGTCACTTGAGATCATTGGAATGAATGCAGTTTCTGTAGGGCGCATAATACTTTTAAAACATGTCTCATGGGAGGGAGACGCAAGAGGGAGGGTATATGGGGATATATGTATACATATAGCTGATTCACTTTGTTATACAGCAGAAACTAACACACCATTGTAAAGCAATTATAAAGATGTTTTTTAAAAAAATGTCTCTTCTTCCGTTACAGTGTGTGTTTTGCAAGGACACATTCATTTTTTTAGCCCATTTTGTGAGCTCTATTGTGCTGGTATTTTATGCACGTTGATGACTAGTGACTAATGAAAACAATGTTAGTACATTGTTGCTGCATAAGTGTAATGTGATGTGGTTTTGCATTTAACAGAAGCTCTAGTTGTGAATATTCACAAAAAGCCTCTTCTGTGATGAACTGCTTTTAGTGAGTCTCACTAGTGGTCTTTACACCTGCAGAGCATTGAGGGCTGGGCTGACTTTTGAGAGCACTGAAATTGCTTCATATTGTGATCCTAAATGTATATTCACTATATTCCAGAGTATCCCTTAATAAGTATTTTATGACTGGAAAACAAATAAACAACAACAAAACAAAAAAAAACAATAAGAAGAAGGAAGGTCAGGGCAGTACAGGCAAAGAGAAGAGAATGTGAGGATGGTGAGAGAAGGCAGGGCATGTTCAGGAGTGTAGGGCATTGCTCACTAGGGCAAGAATGCAGAGGACTGGGTAGGAAGAGCACGAGGTGAGGTTAGAGAGGCAGGTGGGCGCCCCTATTTGCCTTAAGTTGCTTCAATTCTCTGGAAGATACCAGAAAGCTATTGAGGGATTTAATCTGTTTTTCAATAAGTTCCTTTTGGCTTTAGTGTAGAGGATGAATGGGAGAGGGCTAAACTGGGTACAGGGAGATCAGTTAGGAGAAATGACACTAGCCTGGACCCAGGGGCAGTAGGTATGGAGAAGAGAGTACCCGTTTGAGAGACAAGTCTTTAAGATATATAATTAACGAAAGTTTATCATCGATTTAGTTTGGAGGGGTGTAGGAAGGAAGAATGGATAGATTCCTAGATTTCCTGCTTGAGTAATCCAGGACCTCAAATGATATGGTCAGGACCTTGAAACTTGGAGGGAAGGATGGCTGTCAGCAGCATGCCAGCAAAAGAGGTGCTGCTTTCTCCTTACATCTAGTATCAGTTCATGGAGGGATGCTGACTGGACCAGGTCAGGCTATGTGTCTGCCTGACACATAGTTACTTCCCATCAGGACCACATGGAGTGAAGAAGGAATTCCCCAAAGAAAAGGGAAGCAGAAGGGGGCGTGGGTATGTGAGAAAGAGTGTGGAACAAACAGAAACAACAGCTACCATGGTCTGCTGTACAAGCTGAGAGTAAGAGTCAAGAGAGATGTCTGATAGCAAATTATGGCTATGGATATGGAAGTTAAGAGAGTTCTGGGCTAGAGATCAATTTGGGTGTCAACACTGGCAGAGAGGCCTGAATATGATTGTGCAGGGAGAAGTCAGAAAGGGAAGAGAAAGGCCAAAGATGGAATGCTGGAGTGAGGAAAAGAAGTCCCTAATGGTCCAAGATGGAATGGTCTCAGAGATGGAAGGAAAAGCAGAAAAGCAATCAAGGGTAAAGACAATTTCAGGAGAGTAGACTTAATCAACAGTGATAACTGCCTTGAAGAAATAGAGATAAGGCATTTGGCAGCTTGGAGGTGACTCTCATAGGAACCAGCTCCGTGGAGGTTCTAAGCAGGGATGGGAAATCAGATTACAGAAAGTTGATGAGTGAATAGAAAGGAAGTGGAGACACACATACAAACCACTCTCCTGAGAAGCTTGACACTAAAGAGAAGGAAAAAAGTTTATAGCTGGAGTTGGGGTAGAGAGATCTAAACATGTCTATATAAGGGAAGAGAGGTGGTTGAGTAGAAGATGTGAGACAGGTACAGAAGAGTACTGACATAAAGGTGCAGTACTGCTCCTAGAAAAACATTTTGTTTCTAAAGCAAGTTCATTTAAACCCAAATGTGCTCAAAGGAAACCACGTGAAAAGGAAAACATTTTCAAGAACAGGTCAGATAGGATTAATAAACTCTGGGACAGGAATATACATAAACACAACCAAAAACGTACAAGGGAAAGTAGGCTGCTGGATAAAACCTCAAATGAGTTAATCCACAGCACCAAAATACACTGTGTTGTCTAGCATCAGTTCTTACTCATCATGAGGACATACATAGTCATTATGGGCAGAGGAAAACACAACCTGAAAAACATGGAGAACACCCGAAACAGACAAAGGCACAATTTGTAGAAGCTTGGTAAACTAAGCATTACTTTCGGCTGTGGAAACATAGCATGATACCTTGGGGAACTTACTGGGGCCTGAAAAACGACAAACGTTTTGCAATTCTATTCCGTTGCTTTTGGGAAGTCTCCTGTATAGATAATTTCATGATTTATTTCATTGGTTCACTCAACCATTCAACGAATCCTGATGGAGGATTTATTATGCGCTAAGCATAGTCTGACAGAACATCAATAAGAGAGCACAGGTTCTTAAGGAAAATGTGGTGGTGGCTGTGCTTAGAAAAAGCTTATTCAATTCATCTACTGTCTTTGGAATAGAAAATACACAGTAAAACCTGTCACAATTCTTCTTGGCTGTTGGAATATAGAGAGGATCCTGTGTAAAAGACATTGTAGGGCACATTGGCTTTAAAAGATGGAGAACCACTGGCCTAAGCATTCAGGTATTTCTCTTTAGAAAAGATTCAGTAAGATGAAATCTGAAGATTCATTCCTCCTCCATTAAATTCAGTTTCTAATTACAGGCTATGAAGCAGGCAAAACAAGGAGAACGTGTATGTTTGTGGAAATATAGATATAAATGCTATTGACTATTAGCTCTTCATTGCTCTTACCAGTTTAGTGCCCTTCTCTTAATCAACCCATTTCTACTACTGCCCATAACTTTAGGGTTAGGAACCTCAAATACCTATCTGAGATAGCAACTTCTAGATTTGCCTCAGAAACAGGAGCCAAGTCTCCTGAAAGGGGAAGAGGAGAGCTTAGTGTTACTGCTTTAAGCTGTGTTAAATGATGGGTATAGCTGGTATGGTGTGAGATAGAAAACGGGATACAGTCTGTTCCAGGCTCAGAAATACACATTGATAAACACACATTCTCGTGAAGATCCAAAACAAGGATGGCAGGGGAGACTATAGGAGGAAAATAAGTATTTAGGCTTTGTCTTAGCCCAACTGCCTGTTTGCTTTTCCGCATCCATTTCTGTCTTTCTGGTCCTGAGAAGGCCTATTCAAACGACTAAGCTAACAATGCCACACACAGCATATGAGTGTACAGTGTACCCTGTAGGTGTAAGAACTCGGCTTTGTTTTGCCCTTGTTCTTGAACAAAAGCTTCTTCTTTGATAGCCTCCCAAATGTTCCTTGTCATAAGGCAGAAATACATTAATTGCGAAACAAAATAAATTATGTACCTTTTGGGAAACAAAATTAAAAGAAAAAACCATACACATAAACACACACATGCACGATGAAACTGTTCCTTCTTCCATGTGTCTCAGAGTTATAGCCAGCACCTGTGGCCACACAAGGGGCAGACTTGGCAGCTGCAGAACCCAGATGTCAGACACTGGATTGTATGTCCCTGGCAGCACTCCTAAGTGGGAGGCCGTCTCCTTAACTGACCTCTGAAATGGTCTATTGTCTGACTCCCTCTCTGGCCTGGGTAGTAACTAACAAGCTGTCTGTGAGCCTGGTTCAGTTAGCATACTGATGGGTTGTTCTGGATGCAATTATCCTTTGCCTTACCTTTGATTGTAAGGAATTTATTTCCTTTGTAGGGGTGAAAATTGGGACCGGGCAAATTCTTGACAAAGAACTATATTCAGGTTTCTTCCAAGGACAAATAAGATGCTTTTTGCTTTGATTGGTATTTTTTGTCACAGAAATTGGATGAGATCAACTTTATGTTTTAGCACATAGTGTTTTGGTTAATCAGAAGTAAAAATAAGAGTTTCTTGGGCACCTCCCCCCTCTGATAAAAGACTGAGTTTCCTTATACTGCTTCTTAAAATTACTTCTCAAATGTTGAAAACGAACCATTTCTTTCTTTAGAAACTTAAGGAGCTACAACTTTGTCTTTGCTATTAGTAAAAAAAAAAAAGTCTATGTATTGTAGAGAAGAGCTCTTTGTATCATGAATCCTCTTGTTTCTTTAAAGAGGAACATGGTTACACTATAACCTTGCCTCCACACCACTTGCTGAAGAACGGCATTATGTGTACGATGCAATCATCATGGGAATGAGATGGGAAAAGGCCAAGTATCTAAGAGGGCTCCACTCACAATGCAACACTTGTAGCCTTGCAGGGAAGGTCTATTGTGGACACAGTTACAGTCATGGCCAGTTAAGGAAAAACACATCTGATATTTATAGGAAGATGATTCTGGGGAAATTATAGAATATATTATCATATCCAATGTCAAATAGTATTCATCTGCACCACATAAAATGTTCCAACTTATCTTTATTGACTTTTATAAAAATGTAAATATGTATCTTGGCCACCACTGATTTATATTTGGGGGGGAAAAGGGATTGAATATTCATGAGTTCCAATATGAAAAAGTAAGTGATTGAGAAAGAAAGAAATAGATAGATAGGTAGATAGAAGAGGCATATCTCTCATAGGGAAGAATTCCAAATAATTTATGTGGCTATTCACCCCTCAAGAAGGTGAAGCTTAATTTCCTATCCCTTGAGTGTTGGCTATGCCTTGCAATTTAATTCCAAAGAGTAGAGTTTGAAAAGGATGGGGAGAGAGGTACTTTACAGTGGAGAAACCTGGCGAACACGACCTTGGCCAGGTGATAATGGTTAACATCAATATGTCATGTTGAGAGCATGTATCCTTGATATGATATGATCTCATTGAAGGGCACTTTACCTTTGCAGTCTTCCTCCCAAAACCTATAACCGTAGTCTCAGCATTTGAAAATATTAGGTTAAACCCCAGTTGAGGGACATTCTACAAAACACTTGACCGGTACTCCACAAAACTGTCATGGCTGTCGTAAACAAGAAATATCTGAGAAATTGTCACAGCCAAAAGGAGGCTAAGGAGACATGACTAAATGTAAAGTGTTATGCTGGATGGGATGCTGGAAGGGCAAAAAGACATTAGAAGAAAACAGAAATCCAAATAGAGTGTGGACTTTAGTTAATAGTAATGTCTCAATTACTTAGTTGTAGCAAATGTATCGTAGTAATGTAAGATGTTCAAAACAGTGAAACCTGGGTGAGAGGTACACAGGAGCTCTGCACTATTTTTGTAACTTTTTAATAAATCTGTAACTATTCTAAAATAAAACATTTCTTAAATTAAAAAAAAAAAAGGTGATCAACATATTGCTGTATTGACTGTAGCAGAGTTCCTATGCATCCGTCTTTTTCTCTTTTTCACCCCACCTATCTACCAAGCTATCTGGCATAAAGAGTCATTTTCCTGACGCATAAGGATTCTCTGTCTTTCAGGCCAATGTAGTGTAAATGACATGAAACTTATTGTGAAAATTTTAGATTTCCCAATAATATTTAGGTCATGCCCTTAGTAATATGACACTAATGCTCAAAAGATAATATCCACAAACCCGTATTTCTCAACAGGTTAAAAGGTGTAACATCCTTTAACCACGTATCCAGTATACTTATATTGCATGTGAATGTTATTAATGACGTTATTAATAAGACAATGTATTAACCTCTGAAGGTAACATACTCTTTGTTAGATTACAGTGTTCATTTATTGGTCTGTTGTTATCATGAGAGGTAAAGGGGTAGGGTCCCTACACGACTGTTTTAGAACATGGATGAGATTATTTCATTGCTACTCCATTCTGTCCTTTAGAATGATAATAAATCAGGTCTCTGGGAATTTTAGAGAATATTTCTTTCTACATACTGTTTTCTTTCTTCCTTTTTTTTTTTCTCCTGTGTTTGCAAGACTTAAATTGCGTCAGCCAAATAGTTGCTGTTATAAGATGTTATAAGGGAGTGTTTTTTTGTTTTGTTTTGACGGTTAGCATTTTTTTGCAATATAGTATTGTTTAATCATTTAAAAAATTTTTATTTTATATTGGAGTATAGTTGATTAACAGTGTTGTGTGAGTTTCAGGTATACAGCAAAGTGATTCAGTTATACATGTATCTATTCTTTTTCAAATTCTTTTCCCATTTAGGTTATTACAGAATATTGAGCATAGTTCCCTGTGCTATACAGCAGGTCTTTGTTGGTTATCTATTTTAAATATAGCAGTGTGTACATGTTAATCCCAAACTCCCAATCTGTTACCCCCCTCAACCTTCCCTGCTGGTAACCATAAATTCAATCACTAAGTCTGTGAGTCTCTTTCTGTTTTGTAACTAAGTTCACTTGTATCATTTTTTTAGATTCTGCATATAAGCGATATCATATGATATTTGCCTTTATCTGGCTGACTTACTTCACTTAGTATGAGAATCTCTAGATCCATCCATATTGCTGCAAATGGCATTATTTCATTCTTTTTAATGGCTGAGTAATATTCCATTGTATATATGTACCACATCTTCTTTATTCATTCATCTGTCAATGGACATTTAGGTTGCTTCCATGTCTTGGCTATTGTAGGCAGCACTGCAGTGAACATTGGGGTGCATGTATCCTTTCGAATCAGGTTTTTCTCTGGATATATGCCCAGGAGTGGGATTGCTGGATCATATGGTAGCTCAATTTTTAGTTTTTTTAAGGAACCTCCATACTGTTCTCCATAGTGGCTGTACCAATTTACATTCCCACCAACAGTGTAGGAGGGTTCCCTATTCTCCACACCCTCACCAGCATTTACTGTTTTTTTTTTTTTTTTTTTTTTTCCTCACCAGCATTTACTGTTTGTAGGCTTTTTGATGATGGCAATTCTGACTGGTGTGAGGTGATATCTCTTCGTTGTTTTGATTGGCGTTTCTCTAATAATTAGTGATGTTGAGCATCTTTTCATGTGCCTCTTGGCCATCTGTATGTCTTTTTAGGTCTTCTGCCCATTTTTTGATTAGGTTGTTTGTTTTTTGGATATTGAGCCACATATCTTTAATCCATTTAGGTCTTTATGTCTGCATATGGTGTTAAAGAATGTTCTAGTTTCATTCTTTTACATGTAGCTGCCCAGTTTCCCCAGCACCATTTATTGAAGAGACTTGTCTTTTCTCTATTGTATAGTCTTGCCTCCTTTGTCGTAGATTAATTGACCAGAGGTGCATGAGTTTATTTCAGGGCTTTCTATCCTGTTCCGTTGATCTATATTTCTGTTTTTCTGCCATTACTATACTGTTATGATGATTGTAGATTTGTAGTATAGTCTGAAGTCAGGAAGCCTGATTCCTCCAGCTCCGTTTTTCTTTCTCAAGATTGCTTTGGCTATTGGGGGTCTTTTGTGTCTTCATACAAATTTTAAGATTTTTTGTTCTGGTTCTGTGAAAAATGCCATTGGTAATTTGATAGGGATTGCACTGAATCTGTAGATTGCCTTGGGCAGCACAGTCATTTTGACAATATTGATTCTTCCAATCCAAGAACATGGTATATCTTTCCATCTTTCTGTGTCATCTTTGATTTCTTTCATCAGGGGCTTACAGTTTTTGAAGTACAGGACTTTTGTCTCCTTAGGTAGGTTTATTCCTAGGTATTTTATTCTTTTTGATGCACTGGTAAATGGGATTGTTTCTTTAATTTCTCTTTCTGATTTTTCATTGTTAGTGTATAGAAATACAACAGATTTCTGTGTATTAATTTTGTATCCTGCAACTTTACCGAATTCATTGATGAGCTCTAATAGTTTTCTGGCAGCATCTTTAGGATTCTCTATGTATAGTATCATGTCATCTGCAAACAGTGACAGTTTTACATCCTTTTCCAATTTGGATTCCTTTTACTTCTTTTTCTTCTCTGATTGCCAAGGCTAGGACTTCCAAACTATGTTAAATAGAAGTGTCGAGAGTGGATATCCTTGTCTTGTTCCTGATCTTAGAGGAAATGCTTTCAGCTTTTTTACCATTGAGCTGTAGGTTTGTCATATTTGGCCTTTATTATGTTGACATATGTTCCCTCTATGCCCACTTTCTGGAAAGTTTTTACCATAAATGTGTGTTGAATTTTGTCAAAAGCTTTTTCTGCATCTATTGAGATGATCATATGGTTTTTATTCTTCAATTTGTTGATGGGGTTTATCACACTGATTGATTTGCAGATATTGAAATCCTTGCATCCCTGGGATAAATCCCATTTGATCATGGTGTATGATCCTTTTAATGTATTGCTGGATTCAGTTTGCTAGTATTTTGTTAAGGATTTTTGTGTCTAATGGCCTGTAATTTTCTTTTTTGTGATATCTTTGGTTTTGGTATCAGGGTGACAGTGGCCTCATAGAATGAGTTTGGGAGTGTTCCTTCCTCTGCGAGTTTCTGGAATAGTTTCAGAATGATAGGTATTAACTCTTCTTTAAATGTTTGATGGAATTTGCCTGTGAACCTACCTGGTTCTGGACTTTTGTTTGTTGGGAGTTTTTCTGGCTACATTTGGTCTTTGTTGCTGCACATGGGCTTTCTTTAGTTGTGGTGAGCGGGGAATACTCTTCATTGCGGTGTGTGGGCTTCTCCTTGTGGTGGCTTCTCTTGGCGTGGAGCATGGGCTCTAGGCATGTGGGCTTTAGTTGTAGCACATGGGCTCAGTAGTTGTGGCTCATGGGCTCTAGAGTGCAGGCTTAGTAGTTATGGCACATGGGCTTAGCTATTCTGTGGCATGTGGGATCTTCCCAGACCAGGGATCGAACCCATGTCCTCTGCACTGGCAGGTGGATTCTTAACTACTGCACCACCAGGGAAGTACTTGTTGGGAGTTTTTTTTTTTTTTTTTTGCAGTACGCAGGCCTCTCACTGCCGTGGCCTCTCCCGTTGCGGAGCACAGGCTCCGGATGCGCAGGCTCAGCGGCCATGGCCCGTGGGCCCAGCCGCTCCGCGGCACGCGGGATCCTCCCAGACCGGGGCACGAACCCGTGTCCCCTGCACCGGCAGGCAGACCCCCAACCACTGAGCCACCAGGGAAGCCCCTTGTTGGGAGTTTTTTAAGCACAGTTTCAAATTCAGTACTTTTGATTGGTCTGTTCATATTTTCTGTTTCTTCCTGGTTCAGTCTTGGGAGATTGTATCTTTCTAAGAATTTGTCCATTTCTTCTAGGTTTTCCATTTTATTGGCATATAGTTGCTTGTAGTAGTCTCTTATGATCATTTGTATTTCTGTGGTGTCCGCTGTAACTTCTCCTTTTTCATTTCTGCTTTTATTGATTTGAGTCCTCTTCCTCTTTTTCTTGATGAGTCTGGCTAAGTGTTTATCAATTTTGTTTATCTTCTCAAAGAACCAGCTTTTAGTTTTATTGATCTTAGCTATTGTTTCCTTTGTCTCTATTTCACTTATTTCTGCTCTGATTTTTGTGATTTCTTTCCTTCTACTAACTTTGGGTTTTGTTTGTTCTTCTTTCTGTAGTTGCTTTAAGTGTAAGGTTTGGTTATTTATTTGTGATTTTTTGTGTTTCCTGAGGTACAATTACATTGCTATAAACTTCTTAGAACTTATTTTGCTGTGTCCCATAGGTTTTGGATTCATCCTTTCATTTTCATTTGTCTCTAGGTATTTTTTGATTTCCTCTTTGATATCTTTAATAATCCATTGGTTGTTTAGTAGCATATTGTTTAGCCTCCACGTGTTTGTGTTTTTTACAGTCTTTTTTTCTTGTAGTTGATTTCTAATCTCATATCATTGTGGTCAGAAAAGATGCTTGATCTGATTTCAGTTTTCTTAAATGTACCAAGGCTCGCTTTATGGCTTAGCATGTGATCAGTCCTGGAGAATATTCCATGTGCACTTGAGAAGAATATGTATTCTGCTGCTTTTGGATGGAATGCTCTGTAAATATCAGTTAAGTGCATCTGGTCCAATGTGTCATTTAAGGCCTGTGTTTCCTTACTGATTTTCTGTCTGGATGATCTGTCCATTGATGAAAATGGGGTGTTAAAGTCCCCCACTGCATATTATTGTGTTACTGTCGATTTCTCCTTTTATGGCTGTTAGTGTTTGCCTTATATATTGAGGTGTTCCAATGTTGGGTGCATATATATTAACAACTGTTACACCTTCTTCTTGGATTGATCCCTCGATCATTATGTAGTGTCCTTCTTTGTCTCTTATATTAGTCTTTATTTTAAAGTCTATTTTGTCTGATATGAGTATTGGTACTCCAGCTTTCTTTTGGTTTTCATTTGCATGGAATACCTTTTTCCATTCCCTCACTTTCAGTCTGTATGTGTCCCTAGATCTGAAGTGGGTCTCTTCTAGACAGCATATATACAGGTCTTGTTTTTTTATCCATTCAGCCAGCCTATGTCTTTTGGTTGGAGCATTTATTTTTAAATGTTTTTTAAGTATTAAGGAAAATAACTTTACTTAAAAAATTTTTTATTGGCGTATAGTTGATTTCCAGTGTTTTGTTACTTTTTGCTGTACAGCAAAGTGTATCAGATATACATATACATATACATGTATCAACCCTTTTTGGATTCTTTTCCCATATAGGTCATTACTGAGTAGAGTTCCCTCTGCTATACAGTAGGTCCTTATTAGTTATCTATTTTATATATAATAGTGTATATATGTTGATCCCAATCTCCAATTTATCCCTCCCCCACTTCCCCCCGGTAACCATAAGATTGTTTTCTACATCTGTAACTCTCTTTCTGTTTTGTAAATAAGTGCATTTGTACCATTTTTTTAGATTCCACATATAAGCAATATTATATGATATTTGTCCTTCGCTGACTTACTTCACTCAGTATGACCATCTCTAGGTCCATCCATGTTGCTGCAAATGGCATTATTTTGTTCTTTTTTATGGCTGAGTAATATTCCATTGTGTATATGTACCACTGGTTGGAGCATTTATTCTGTTTACGTTTAAGGTAATTATCGATATGTATGTTCTTATTGCCATTTGGTTAATTGTTTTGGATTTGTTTTTATAGGTGTTTTCTTCCCTTCCTGTTTTGTTCTCTCGTGATTCGATGAGTAACTTCAGTGCTGTGTTTGGATTCCTTTTTCTTTTTTTGTGTGCATATCTATTGCAGATTTTTGGTTTGTGGTTACCATGAGGCTTTGATATAGCAGTCTATATACAGACAAGATTGTTTTAAGTTGCTGGTCTTTTAATTTCAAATGCATTTCCAACATCCTGCATTTGTGCTCTCCTCTTCTCACAATTGCTGGTTTTGATATCATATTTGTGTATGGATGATTTCCTACCTTTACTTATGTTTGCCTTTACTGGAGAGCTTTCCCAGTCGTAATTTTCTTGTTTGTAGTTGTGGCCTTTTCTTTTCCGCCTAGAGAAGTTCCTTTAGCTTATGTTGCAAAGCTGGTCTGGTGGTGCTGAATTCTCTTAGCTTTTGCTTGTCTGTAAAGCTTTTGATTTCTCCATCAAATCTGAATGAGAGCCTTGCTGGGCAGAGTATTCATGGTTGTAGGTTCTTCCCTTTCATCGCTTTAAATGTCACGCCACTCCCTTCTGGTCTGCAGAGTTTCTGCCAAGAAATCAGCTGATAACCTTATGGGGATTCTCTTGTATGTTATTTGTTGCTTCTTCCTTGCTGCTTTTAAGATTTTTCTCTTTGTCTTTAATTTTTGTCAATTTGATTACTATGTTTCTTGGCATGTTCCTTCTTGGATTTATCCTGCCTGGGACTCTCTGTGCTTCTGGACTTGGGTGACTGTTTCCTTTCCCATGTTAGGGAATTTTTCAGCTATTATCTCTTCAAATATTTTCTCAGGTCCCTTCTCTCTCTCTTCTCCTTCTGGGACTGCTATAATGCCAATGTTGGTGCATTTAATGTTGTCCCAGAGGTGTCTTAGACTGTCCTCATTTTTCATTGTTTTTTCTTTGTTCTGTTCTGCAACAGTGATTTCCACCATTCTGTCTTCCAGCTCACTTATCCATTCTTCTGCCTCAGTTATTCTGCTATTGATTCCTTCTAGTGTATTTTTCATTTCAGTTATTGTATTGTTCACCTCTGGTGGTTCGTTCTTTAATTCTTCCAGGTCTTTGTTAAACATTTCTTTAATCTTCTTGATCCGTGCCTCCATTTTTTTCCCAAGATCTTGGATCATTTTTATTATCATTACTCTGAATTCTTTTTCAGGTAGATTGCCTATCTCCACTTCACTTAGTTGTTCTTCTGGGGTTTTATCTTGTTCCTTCATCTGGGACATAATCCTCTGCCATGTCATTTTGTCTAACTTTCTGTGACTGTGGTTTCTATTCCACAGGCTGCAGAGTTGTAGTTCTTCTTGCTTCTCCTCTCTGCGCCCTGGCTGTCTAAGAGGCTTGTGCAGGCTTCCTGGTGAGAGGGACTGGTTCCTGCCCATGGTGGGTGGAGCTGGGTCTTTTCCCTCTGGTGGGCAGGGCCAAGCTAAGGGGTGTGTTTAGAGGGCTGTGGGCTCAGGAAGACTTTAAGCAGCCTGTCTGCAGATGGGTGGGACAGTGTTCCTGCCCTGTTGGTTTGGCTTGAGGTTTCCCAGCACTGGAGCCTACAGGCTGTGGGGTGGGGCCATGTCTTTGTAAGAAAATGGTGGCCTCCAGGAGGGCTCACGCCAATAAAGTATATTTTAATAGAAGTAATTTACAATGTTTTATTAATTTCAGGTATACAGCAGTGATTCCATTATACATACACATAAACTTTTTTTCAGATTCTATTACATTACAGGTTATTACCAGATATTGAGTATAGTTCCCTGTGCTATACAATAGGTCCTTGTTGTTTACCTATTTTATATATAGTATGTACTTGTTAATCCCCAAATCCTAATTTATCTCCCCCCACCCCCGCTATCCCCTTTGGTAAACCATAAGTTTGTTTTCTATGTCTGTGAATCTATTTCTGTTTTGTAAGTCAGTTCATTTGTATCATTTTTTTAGATTCCACATATAAGTGATATCGTATGATATTGGCTTTATCATACTAAGTAAAGTAAGATAGAGAATCTCTAGGTCCATCCATATTGCTGCAACTGGCATTATTTCATCTTTATGGCTGAGTAATATTCTAGTGTGTGTGTGTGTGTGTGTGTGTGTGTATGTGTGTGTGTATATATATATATATATATACATATATATATATACCACAACGTCCTTATCCATTCATCTGTTGATAGACATTTAGGTTGCTCCCATGTATTGGCTAATGTAAATAGTGCTGCTATGAACATTGGGGTACAGGTATCTTTTTGAATTACAGTTTTCAATTTATACTGTTTTCAATTTATCATTTTACTTTGAGAAAGAGAAAAAAAGTGTTGGTGTCAATGAATGTTTACTTAAAAAAAGCTATTTGGGTTTCCAGAATTGTTAACAAGAAATGTGCTCTTGTTAATATGTAATGGTACAATTTTAAAAGTTCAGTTAATCAAAGTTTAATTCAACAGATTAATAGATTGGTCAGAATCTCCTCTCTAATTCTGTTTTTAGGAAAGAATGCAAATGTAGTTAAAGAAAGCTGGAAAAAAAAAAGAAAAAAAACATGAAACTTCCTGAATGTGTTTTAGGGTTAAAAATAAGATTCAGTAAAATTGCTTGTACATTCTATACCTACAGTACTTTACAACGATAACTTGTATTGAGGAAAAGGACCATGATGCTTGATAAGGAGAGGGAAAAAAGTGTTCCCTATGGAATTCTTAACTAAGGAATCGCAGAAGAGTCAACCAACATATTTTAGCAATATTTTTCTTAGTGAGGTATTTAGTATAGAAAAAAATAATGGGGCAG
This sequence comes from Pseudorca crassidens, assembly GCF_039906515.1. NCBI lineage: Eukaryota > Metazoa > Chordata > Mammalia > Artiodactyla > Delphinidae > Pseudorca > Pseudorca crassidens. Next base: position 46,034,285 of record NC_090303.1, read on the forward strand.
GAGGGATCTACAAGATAAATGTAGGTAGCTATATATTTTTATATTACTCGTTAAGCAGTTCAGTTAGTATGTATTTTGCATTTCATTAGACTGTTGTATGTGTGGTTAGTAATGAGAATTATAAGAGCTCCCTTTCGCAGAACACCTATGGTGTGTTCAAGCTTTATGCTGCCAGGCATTTGACAGACACCATCTAAAACCTAACACAACCCTGCAAGAGGCATACAATTACTATTTAATTGGAGAAGGAACTAAGGACACAAGAAATCAAGGGACTAACTCCAAATCACACAGCTTCTAAGTGAGGGAGCCATTACAAACTGTGGCTGCCTCAAATGCACCAGAGCATACAAGCTTTGTTATAATTCATATTATAATTATTAACACTACTAAAGGAAATATTTATCACTAACTAGGTGACTTAAATCATTTAACCTTTCTAGGCTTCAGGTTTCTCTTCGGTAAAATGGAGTTGGCTAGTTGATTAGTAATGTTTTTCCAGTTTTCAAAAAGTAACATTGATTTATATAGAGTAAGAAAATTAAAATGGACATTTTTACAATGTTTTTTGTTAAAAATAGGTCATTAACACTGGCCTTTACTAAATCTTGTGATGATGGGGATCTACCTTAAGATGTTCATGTGATTTCTCCCAAATCTCTAGTCTTATTAATCCAGGACTAGTGATCTTACCATTTTCAATGTTATTCCTTAAAACTTACATATAAGAGGAAATTTCATAATTTTCTCTGGACTACAAAAACTATGTACTTAAATCTTGGCCTTTCAAAGAATCAATAACTTGCACTCAGATATGAATAATGCAAAGAAAACCATTTTTCTGATCTGAAAATAATAAAAATATCAGTTTTTTAAAATTCATGTTTATTTAAATATCTTTTATAGACAAATGAAAATACTTATAAGCATATTTATAACATGGTAGACATACATATAAATGAAATGTATAAGTGGACAAAATTTAACACATAGACAAATTGATAACATGCTTACATTTGGCTTTAACATTGGCTGTACATTAACACGGATATTGAAAAAAAGATATGTTTTCACAAAAACTGCTATAAAATGGTCACATTTGTCTTAGTAATAAGTTAGATTTCTTAGACTGATGTTTTATGAAAACTACGTGAAGCTCTAATTTAATCATTCACCTCATATGGTAGCATTATTTGTAAGTGAAGCATATTTCTGGCAATAGAAATGTACATTTACATTATAAATAATATAACATTTTATCAAGACCATGCCACGTATATTAAACCAACATGCATGATACATTAAAACTTGAATAATTCACGTACCTTTATGCACAGTATTTAGTTTTGCTATGGCACTCTACCTTTGTGAAACATATAGTTAAGATTTGGCACAGAATCAATAAACTGTATTGCCACTAATCAGAACAAATGTGATTTAAATTTTCCATGGCATAGAAAATGCTCTATCACAATTTACCTCTTCCCTTTACAGTTTATGGACCAATGGCAGTTTTCTGGAATAAGTAACAGATATTCACGAACTAAAAGTCCTGTTTAGGTGTTTTGCCTACACTCTAAATGGAAATGAGTCAGTTGCAGTTTTTGTAGCAGTAAAACATTTCCATCTGTATTTTGGCCAACGAATTTCTAAATAAGGGCTTTATCAGCAATAATACATATCATTATGAGATGCTTTTCTTTGGGAGGTAGAGAGGTTGAAAGGAAATATGGATCTCTTCATAAACCAGGAACATAGGTGGTAAGGAGAACAAATGCCAACTGAGGCAGAAGCAGGGAACGTTCTTTGGAAAGCTGGTGAGAGAGCAAACCGTGAAGTAGCAAAAACCAAAGGCAGGAACTCAGGACTCCATCAAGGTGGAACAGACTGCCACGGGATTAAGGAAACCAAAATCTGTCACTCAAAAGAAACAGTATCCAGAGCATTCTTCTTACAGCATTCTTACACCAGCAAACTACCATTGCTTTCTAGGAAAAGTTGTAAATTTCCACATCAATGTCTAAATCAAGACTGAAGAAATTAAGCTAACTGCCAACTTTTTTTCTTTTTTTCTGAATTCATTAATAAACACAGTGGAAGGAGAAAGGGGATAACATTAAGTAAGTTTCTTCCAAACCAGAGAAGAGAAATCACACTCCCTCTAAGTGGAGACTTCAGTTTCTTGTGGTAACTAAGAAAAATGCCTCAGTTCTTTTTCACAGTTTTTCTAAGATAAATATGAGGTGTTGTATTTTGAGAGACCGGTTGACGGAATCTACTCCTTTCATAAAACCTTGATAAATTAATATTTGTATTTATTATTAGGGGGAAAAGGAAGTAGTAGATCTTAAGTTTACTTTTTATACAAATATGCTTTATTCTAAAAAAATAGAGCAATGAATGTAATATTATTTGCTTTATGATCCTTGCTTTTCTGAGGGCCTTTAAACAGGGAAATGTCAAAAAACATCACACAGGTTAAATAAAACAGGCAAACGTTTGTCTTAAAGCTGTTAAGGTACAAACAGACATAAAGATTACGAACCATAGAGCACTGAGTTTTCAAGAGTGAAATCATACCAAAACCTTGATAAGTTTTCGCTGACATCATAGGAGAGTAAGTGGTCGGGAAGGTCACTGATGGTGCCCTGCACGGCCAGCACATGCGGGGCCAAGGTGAAGGGTACGTCGCTCAGAAGCTCGGCCATTAATGAGCTGTTTTCCAGAGTCTGGCCTGCCTTATTTTCCATCTCGGGGCCTGCTACAGTCACACTGGATGAGTTTTCTTTGCCAATCTAAAAATACATATATATTTAAGTCATTTAGACCTTATGGACTTTGAGGTTATATGGCATTAATATATCAAAATGTGGCATTAATATATCAAAGTGATTGAGAAATGTGGAATATATAAACATTCCCAGATTAGAACGGATCTATTTACTTACTTGAGAAATAAATCCATCTATATCTCTACTAGGTTTTATTTATTTATTTTTTAAATTAATTAATTTATTTTTGGCTGTGTTGGGTCTTTGTTGCTGTGAGCGGGCTTTCTCTAGTTGCAGCGAGCGGGGGCTACTCTTCGTTGGGGTGCACGGGCTTCTCATTGCGGTGGCTTCTCTTGTTGTGGAGCGTGGGCTCTAGGCGTGTGGGCTCAGTAGTTGTGGCTCGCCGGCTCTAGAGCACAGGCTCAGGAGTTGTGGCGCACGGGCTTAGTTGCTCCGTGGCATGTGGGATCTTCCCGGACCAGGGCTTGAACCCATGTCCCCTGCATTGGCAGGTGGATTCTTAACCAGTGCGCCACCAGGGGAGTCCTCTACTCGGTTTTAAAATGAATCCTAAGCCCTACTCTTATTCAGATGGACCACCTACGGGCCCCTCCAATACAAATGGGCCCTCTTGCTATTTCGCTAGCCCAGATAATGTCCACGAAGTCTTTCTCTGCTTTTCCAAATCTGATGTCAGCTTTTAGGCCCCACAGAATCCCCAGCTTCCCTCTGAAATCTTATATCAACATAGTTCAAAGTGACCTTGCTCACTTGAGAATGACTATGGGGCAAACTGCCCAGGATATTATTTGGCATTTCCTTTACATGTCCTTGCTAGTTGCTGTTTCACGTGCTTATGTCTTATCCCCAACTAGAATCTAGGGTCCTTGAGGGCAAATAATCTATTTTACCTATCTTTGTATTCTCTGTCTTGCATACGTTACTGCTTTACCCTAATACATACTTGGGAATTTACCTCTAATGTGTACGGTACGTAGTGGTTGATAACCTGCCTTTCGCTGGAAGTAAAATCCTATGTTATGTAAGTTATTAAAATAAGAAGAATTGATACATCTTTTAATTCAATTTCTTTAAAGTTGGTATGTCTTGCGTACAGGAGTTTACCAAAAGACATGCAGCACTAGGGTGTTCATAGTAGCACTCAATGCAAGCCCTGAGCTGGTAGAGTGAGCTGGTATCCATTCATCAATAGTAGAATGGATAATAAACAGAAGTATATTTACAGCAATGAGAACGAACAACCTGCCACTACAAGCAGCTGAAACCTAACTCAAACCAGGTCAGGCAAAAATTTACTCCCCCCCGCCCCCCAGTCTCATGCAGAATCAAACTCCCGAGCCTTTACAAGGCCCACTGTGATCTGGCCTCGGCTACTTCTCTGACCTTAGCCCAGCTGGTCTGACCTTGCTCAGGCCCCTCTAGTTCCACTGTCTCCTTGCCGTGGCTCGTGCAGTCTGCCTGCTTCTGCCTCCGGCCTTTGTTTTCCAGATCCTCCGCCCAAGAGGTTCTTCTCCCACATAAACACAGGGCTCTTTCCCTCCCCTCCTTTCCAGTGGTGGCCCAAATGTCACCTTCTCAGTGAGGCCTTTCCTGACTGTTTCATTAGACTGTTTCCTGCCACCTCACCTCGTCCACTCCAGCATTCCCTGCCTGCCTCTCCTGCTTCTGTCCTCTCCATAGTCCTTGGCACCTGGTTATAATGGTATCTAATTTATTCTGATTATCATCCCTCAGAAGCTTAAGGGGTTTTTGTCTCTCATGTTCACTGCTATATCCCAAATGCCAGGATGAGTGTCTAGCGTTCAGTAAATATTTGTTGAATAAATGAAAGCAGACAAGACTTTTGCCTGAATAGGGCTTATATTATAATGGCTATAAATGCGGATAAATTCCTGTCTCTAAGTCTAGAGGAGAATGATTTTCTGTGTAAGAAATAACAATTTTGTAAAACTTTTTATGGAAGTGCAAAATACAAACAGAAATGGGGTACATCATAAGTGTATACCTGGCTAAGTTTTTTGTTTTGTTTTTTTTGCGGTACGCGGGCCTCTCACTGTTGTGGCCTCTCCCGTTGCGGAGCACAGGCTCCGGACGCGCAGGCTCAGCGGCCATGGCTCACGGGCCCAGCCACTCCGCGGCACGTGCGATCTTCCTGGACCGGGGCACGAACCCACGTCCCCTGCATTGGCAGGCGGACTCTCAACCACTGCGCCACCAGGGAAGCCCTAGCTGGCTAAGTTTTAACCAGCGAAACACCTATGAGCAACCGCTACCCAGATCAGGAAATAGAAATGACCCTATTTCTATAGGGTCATAGAAAGAGAGTGGTGCTCTCTTTCAGTCACAGTCAACTCCCTGACCCCTAGATCACCATTCTGACTTCTAACAACATAGATTGAGTCACCTATTTTTATATTTTAAATGAAGGTAATCATACATTTTTTTGCAGCTTTTTTCACTCAACATTATATGTATGAGATTCATCCATGTTGTTGCATGTGGGATTAAAAATTTTTGAACAACATATTTTTGCAGAGGAGATACATTCTGACTGATGGCTTAAAAGAATTGTTTGGTTGCCATGTTGCCAGCAGGCAGTGAGGGGTAACAGGGCCAGGGAAGGAAGTAGGAAGACCAGCTGGGAAAGAGAGATGATGGTGATGTGGATTAGCGATGTGATAGTAAAGGTAAGAGAGAGCGGTTGGGTTTTAGATAGACTTAAAGGTTAAAGTCAATAGGGTGTGCTGATGGAATAGATGGTGGGGTGTGAGAACAAGAGTGGAGTCAAGTATGAGGCCAAAGTTTTTGGCCTGAGCAATAAGGATGGGTTCTCCATTCACAGGGATGGGGCTTGGACAGGAAGGTCAAGAGTTCAGTTTTGGATGTTCCCCGTGCCTAGCGGACGTCTACGTGGAGCTGTTAGTAGGCAGAGGGATGTAACTCAAGTCTGGAGCTAGTGCAATCTGGTGGAGAAAGTCGGCTTGGTGTGTGTTTAAAAGAGGACGGGAGGAGAGAAAGTGAAGACAAATACGAGAACAGACTGTTTTCCAGACGTTATGCTGTAAACGGGAAAAGAGATGGCCAGTAGCTGGAAAGGGAAGTGGGGTCATGAGAGCTGTCTCTTGATTTTTCTTTTTCTTTTTTAAGTTGGGAGAAACAATGTCTGTTTATATGCTAAAGAGAAGAAGCTCCTAAGAAAGGAAAACACAGAGATTCTGTAGAGAAGGAACTGCTCTCTTCACAGTCATCCCCCAACACCTAGAACAGAGGCTCTCAAGAAATACCTGTGTAGTAAGATGACTCTGGATGAATGAAGTTACCAAACACATCCCTATCAAGAGTTGTTTTACCGCTTCATGTGAAAATAAAATACCAGAATACTTTCTTAGGATGGCAACTAGAACAAATGTAACCTCACCCGGTGATGACAAAGCTTTTCAGACAGGTCCATGTAGGCAATGAATGGATAGAATCTGCTTCCTGAAACCTGACTGGGATTTAAATAGTAAGTGTCCCTGGGTCAGCCGAGAGCACAGGTATCAGTGAGTAATGATGCCACAATTCCAGCTTCTTTAAAGGGCATCACTATACACTGGTTTCCTGAAGATTACAGATGCACCAGGCTTTGGTTACCATGGGCCAGCATGGCAGAGTGTTTAAAAACACAGAGCATAGAGCTAGACTACTTGGGTACAGATCCTGCCTACTAATAAGCAAATGGCCTTGGACAAGTTATTCAACTTCTCTGCGTCTGTTTCCTTAGCTGTATTAGGAAATCAGTAGTAGTACCTATTTCATAGAATTGTTATGAGAATTATATGAAGTAATATAAGTAGTAAGTAATTTATGAGTAAGTAGAATAATGCTTAGCACATGTTAAAAGTCAGTGATAAATAAAAACTTTAGTAATGTCAGACCCCTCTTGGCTTTAAATAAAGTCTAGGATCCATCCATTTCTTTTGGGTTTTTTTGACATTCACAGATGGTTCAAGCAATCTTACCTTCCCCTCTCCTCTTATATCTTGTCTTCTCTCTTAATCTCATGGGCAAATGTTCCCTAGATCTGTTGATCACATTCCATACCTGAACTTTCTTCTCTTTCTCCCTTGAGTACAGAATGTTCTCCAGTTTCATTAGCCAAATCATCTCCTTTCTTAAACAAAAGCATTCTTAAAATCTCACCTTCTCCACTAAAAAGGAGGTATGTTAACCCGGAGCACTCTGCTTTCTAAACATACAACTTCTAAGGTTTACCTCTCTGGCAGCAATGGTTATTCCTTTGTTCATGCTTTTATTAATGCTCTTCCCTTTCCTTTACAAATCATTCTTGTCTGTCAGAGCATAATTCCTTGAGGACAAGACTATATCTAGTATAATAAAGGAAGTGAGCCATGTGGTTTCTTGTTCAAGGTCTCCTGATAAAACTGCCATATGCCATAAGCAGAAGGGGGCTGCTTCATCCACCTGGGCCTCAGTTCTCTATTCTGTAAAATGAGTGGTGAGGGGCAAAAAATGATGATGATGGTGGTGATGGTGACAGCAACTAGCGTACATTGAACACTTTGTGCCAGGCTCCATCTAAGCGGTCTAAGTATATGAACTCATTTAAGTCTTGCAACAGCACTGTAGGGCGTGTCCTATTACTAGTCTCATGTTAAAAACGAGAACATTGAGGCACAGAAAGGTTAAGGAAGTTGTCTCAGGTTACACAGCTAGCTAGTCTGTGGTAAAACTGAGAATCAAACTCAGTGATCTTGAAAGTTCTGTGTTCTAAGGTCTTGTACCTTTCAGCCATGTTTTGGGTAGACTGGCTGACTGGATGAACAAAGCCTCGAAAATTTAGGGGACAGTACTGGAAAATATGACAGTTACTAACAGCATCTTGGCTTAATTTAGAAGGAAAAAACGACTCTACTAGCTTTTACCTTTAGGAAGCAAGGATAGAGAAAATCATTAAGGTGATAGATATTAGACTGAGGAAGGATGGAAAAGGAACTATATAACTTAAGAGATATTTATCCCTGGAAATGAATCTACCAGTAGCCTGGATAAACCATGGGGAAAACACCATGGACAGTGAAACAAGATTGTCTATGAGTTGATCATGGATGAAAGGGAGAGATAGGAAGGTATGTGGGCGTGTACTACAGTATTCTTTCTACCTTGGTATATGTTTGAAGACTTTCCATAATAAAATTTTCCAAAATTTAAATTAAGTTAAAAAACACTGTGGACACAGTGTTCCACTAAATGCCTCCTAGAAGGCTCTGAGTATCAGCGGTGCTATATGTCTTACTCCCATATCTATTTCTTAACCGTTGGCTAGAGTGCCACGTTCCAGTCTCCAAGGAGGCTGCCTGCCCTCTTGGCAGCAAGGGTGAGTGCCATGATGCAGCTGCTGTTGGCATGCTGAGAGTTGGAAGGGGAGAAATTATAAGACAAAATAAGAGTAAGTCACAAAGAAAATGGGAGTCAAAATTCAAGGACCCTACACCCACTAACCCTGATCACTGAGTCCCTAGCTTGGCAGCCAATGGCAGCAGAGGTGGGGGGATGAAGGCTGAGACAGGTGCATGAGTCCCCCTGCAAAAAGCAGCCTTCTCTCTTAGACACAAAGTCTTTCAATTTTTTTCATTTGCATAATACAATGGGTCTTTAAAGGGAAGAATGAGTATGTTAACCACAATGGAGCAGGAAGAAAAGAATCAATTAACCTTATGGTTAATAGCCAAATTTAAAAATAATACTTCAAATATTATGTTCATAAAGCATACTTGTTACTTTTGTGATTAATCCTGTTCACAGAAATGCTGCTATGATAATATTCTTGAATGTAAGTTCCTTCATATAATCTAGCTTTAATACTTCTTTTTCAAATGAACGTTTGCCTTTACACGGGTGAACATGAGTATACCATGTCAGAATCTTTTTTCATGTCAGGGAGAAAATACATTTCCTTATCTGTATCATGACAACAAACAAAGTTTACAATTAATCAGCTGTTTTCATAAAAATTGTTTCTTGTTCATCAGTTAACCTGTTAAAAATGGGCTGGCCAGAGCTTCCGTGGTGGCGCAGGGGTTGAGAGTCCGCCTGCCGATGCAGGGGGCGCGGGTTCGTGCCCTGTTCCGGGAAGATCCCACATGCCGCGGAGCGGCTGGGCCCGTGAGCCATGGCCGCTGAGCCTGCATACCGAAAAAAAAAAAAAAAAAAGGGCTGGCCAGGTTTATCTCAGGTTCCTTACATTCTATTATCTTTGTTTCGAATAATTCAAAGTGGTTTATAGGCACTATTCTTCCCTTTCTTGCAGAAGGGCTGTAAAAATTCATGAGGTTCAATCTGTAAAATCTTCTTAGAGCTTAGGAAAAAACACACTCCAAGAGTACAAGGCACATCACACTTTTTCGTAAAGTCTTAGAAAGATGAAGTCACTTTCCCAGAGCAACAGAAGGTTCGTGGCATCCTTGTGAACCTCACTCTTGGGTGTTTGGAAGCAAGGAAATGGAGGTTTAAGAACAGACTACTACATTTTTCCTGGCACAGAGGCTCCACTAACCGCCATGAAATCTATTAAGAGGAGCCAACTTTGCAAACGCGCTAACAATTTGGAGACTTCATCTACTTAGCCTTACCAGACTAAAGTATGAATAGTTTATTAATATGAACATCACCTATATTTGGCATCTTTTAAAACCTCCTGCCTTTTTCTGCAACCCGTGTCTCAGATAAGTAGAGATAAAATAGTGTCCTATAAAAGCAAAATACTGAAGCATTGAAATTTAGAAACCAGCCTTAACCCCAACAGTAACAGAACCTATTAAAAGAACATGAAACCAAGTACAAAACACCCATTTATCACATTCAATTTACATGCAAAGAAGGTAGCTATATCAAGCATACTTCTAGGAAACGAGTTATAGTAAGAAGAGGTAATATCCAGCTCTGGCCGTCTATGCCTTTAAATTCTACGTCTATAAATAAAAGACACGTTCCCTTGAACAATAGCCTGAACAGGGAACACCGTCACTTTATCTCCTCAGATAACTATCCATTCTATTTTGGCTTCAGCTGCTATCTGCTTGCATTACATCAGCGTCTCGATGGGGGTGGGGTAGGGGGCAAATCTGAGTCAGAAGCATCAGGGGACAAGAGGTTAGGAAAAGGTGATACAAGTAATGGCACAGTTAAGGCAGTACTCAAGCTTCTTACTTCTTCTAAGAAGTTACTTGCCAATAAATGTCCGGCTAGCTGATAAAAGCCAGAGGATTGGGCTCTTCCACCTACGTAAGTCCTAAGCAATAGTCTCCTTTCAATTGGGAGAAATTATATTGCAGAGGAAGAGACTATTTCCTGTTTTCTGCCAATCCCCACTACCCAGAACAGTCATACCTGCACATGACAAGCACCCATTAAATATTCCGAATGACACTGAATCTGGTCTCCTTGTTCCTCAGATACCCTAGACTTGATTTTTAAATTAAGGGGTTGGTCCAAAGAAACAAACAAAAGCCCAGAATACTTTACCGCTGATACAGATAAATTAGGCAGAAGAGAGCTGAAATCACTCAAAACGTCTGTGTTCCATGTGACTTGGGCTCCTAGTTCAAGGATACTGCATATTTTGGTAGCAAACTAAGAGGCTAGGTTAGAAAGCAGGTATTTTCTTTGCTCCCTTTTCTTTCTGATTTATGACATCATTTCAGTTTTCATTTCTTTTGTTTCCTTATTTGCTTCCCTTTTCTCTTCTTTCTTTTTTCCTCAGTGTTTCCACCTGCTCAAGCTTCCTGATGCTCCCATCTTTCTTTAAAAAAGAAAAAAAGTTCTCCTGACTTCCTCTTTTCAGAACTCCAGCTGACTGTACGTGAAGAACGAGAAGCAAGCCGGCTGTCACTTGCTTCTGTAATCTGTTCCATGTATTCTTGGAAAAGTGGCTTCACTAAAGCCAGAAAATCTTCTGTACTAGCCAACTGGAGTGGGGGAGCAGTGGGAAGAGGAAAGAAGAGCATTTTAGGAAATGAACCTGGAAGAAACAGTGTGTTCAATGTGGGATCCTGTTTCATACTGGTTTTGAAAATACAAAGGGCTGTTGCAGTGATTTGTTAAAAAAACATTTAAAAAGTTTATAAAAACTCGTGATCTTTAACCTTAAGCTGTCCAGACATCTCCTATTTTCCCAGTAAGCCTCGCCCATTCGTTCTTTACAGCACGGATTTCACCCCTTCTCTTCTCTCGCCCGACATCATCACCTTCCTCCTTGCTGTCAGCAGGTGGTTAGCCTCCTACTTAATAGAGAAAATAGGAACCATCGGCTGAGGATCTCCTCTACCTGCTGTATCCAAAAGACTTATCTACATTTGAACCCATCTGTGCTTCCCTCCTGCCACAGAGGGCAAGTTGCCCTCCTCCTCCCCAAAGCGAACCCTTCCCCGGTGCTCCACGTTCATCTTGTCCCCACTCTTCAAGGACATGGCTTCATCAGTCAGAAGCTCCTCTAATTGCTCATCTTTCATATAATCAGTTCACCATTTACAGAAAATTCTCCTCAAGTCTATATGGCCCATTGACATCTCACCCACTGAACTCCCCTCCCACACTATCTTTCTACTTTGTTTCTCAGCCCGGCTGAGACCATTGCTGACACTGGCTATCTGCTTCATTCCTCACCCACTGCCATCTGCCTCTATCTCTGCCCCTCCACTGCCACTGATTTCTCCAAGGTTACTCATAATCACTCTTTTGCTGAACTCAGAAGATGACGTGAAGTGCTAAACTTACAGGACCTCTTCGTTGTACTTAAAACAGGTGACTCTTTGAGTTTTTATTTCTTGTTAGTTTTTCCTTCTGTTTTTTTGCCTATTTCTGAAATGGTATTTTCCAGGGCCTCATTTCTGTTCCTTTATTCTTAGTCTCAACACACTTCCCTGCATGAGCTTATCCATATCCAAGGTGCCTACTGCCCTACTCCTCCACCCAAAGTACATAAGTATGTTGATACATTTGTGTACACACACACACACACACACACACACACCCCAGTCTCGAACCCAGCTTTCTATCTAGAGCTCCTAACCCATATGTTCAAACTCTATTATACATTTTCTTTCAGATATTCAACAGGGATCTTAACTCAGTGTGTTCTAAACCTTGCTCTCATCTTTTCCCTAAGTCCACCCCAAACCTAATGCTCTCCTAATAAATATTTTCTGTATTGGTGAAGAGTACTAACACAGTTGCCCAACACAGAAACCTGAATTATCTTCGACTTCTCTTTCCCTCTCACTTCCTCTATGCAGTAAATGACAGAGTCCTACTGACTTTGATGTTTTTAATGTCTCCCCAAGTCCATCCATTTCTCTTTAGGTCCACTGTCACTCTCTTAGTCCAGGCCACCAGGGCCTCCTGCTGTGAGTGTTACCAGAGCTGCCCCCTATACTACATTCTCCCTATCACTGGTGATGTCTAAAACCCACGCTGTTCCTTGCTTAAAACTCCTCAATGTCTTCGGAGAAAAGCACAAACTCCTTATCATAGCATATAAGGTATGATCTGGCCTTGCTCATCCCTCCCGTTTCTTTTATTACCGTTCTCTAAACTCTTTACTCCATTTAAATGATTGCTGTTATCCAAACACGCCAGGCTCTCTTTTTAGCTCCGAGCCTTGTCTTATTTTCAATTACTTTTGCCTAAATTAGGACATCTTTCTCTCTTTTGCTACTCCCTTCATCTTGCCTATAGGATGCACTTCAGGACTCTTTCAGAAAGATTTCCCCAACTAACTCCTCAAACCTGGGCCATGTCCCTGTCCATGTGTTCCCTTAACAGTCTGCGCATACCTCTCTCACAGTATATATCATAGTGGAATCGAATTCTCTGTCACCATCATAAAACTATGGGCAGCTCAAAGCCAGCGACAATAGATTTCCTCTCCATTTCCCTAGCAATCAGAGCAAGGCCTGGCTCATGATAGGTGATCAATACATGTTTAGTGAATGGCTAAATAATTTAAATTTCTTCATATTATGTTAATCCTGGATTTCTGCATTTGTTTGTTTGCTCCTAATAAGACTTTACCACCTCTTTTCCACAATATCACTGACATGTGATACATGTCAGACAGAACTTAAAACTAGTGGGAGACCCCAGCTACATCTATTTCTTGAAGAAAGAGATGGGTTGTTCTTGACTTGCCAAATGAACCATTTCACAAATACGTCTTCCAAAGGAAGCTCAATGTGGTCCTGCCACAATAGAGATGAAACTGTTTGGGAAATATTTTTACCAGAGACCTACCTTTCTTTCACTGAGAGGAGGACAGAAGCTAACCTTAGCTACTCCAAGTTCCCCTTAATCAACTGTCTTAGTCTGTTCAGGCTGCTTAGACTAGGTAGCTTATAAACAACAGAAGTTTATTTCTCATGGTTCTGGAGGCTGAGGAGTCCAAGATGAAGGTGCTGACAGATTCAGTGTGTGGTAAGGCCTGCTTTCTGGCTCACAGACTGCCCTCTTTTTGCTGTAACATCAAATGGCAGAAGGGTCCAAGGAGCTCCCTCGGGCCTCTTTTATAAGGGCCCTTATCTCATCTCTGAGGTCTTTCACCCTCATGACCTAATCACCTCCCAAAGGCCCGGCCTCCAAATACTCTCACACTGGAGATTAGTTTCAACATGAGAATTTGGGGGGAATGCAATCAGTCTATAGCTTCAACCTGCCTTGCTTAGGAGCCAGTATTTCTCCACAACTATGTGGTACAGTCTGACGGAGCTGCAGGGGAGCCTGTGCTTGGGGGCAGGGGTATGGGGTATAGGGCCAGCAACAGGGCAGCAGGACTAGGTAAGCAGTGTAAGGGGAGGAAAGCCTGAGAGATGACAGCTGAAGAGGTGGGTAGGAGAGGGGATGGGGAGGTAAATGCCATTTATTTAGTTTCTGTTCACCTCTGTTAAAGAGAAAAGCCTCTTTCTTCTTTGGTTTCCATAAAGACGGATTTTTCTTTAAGCACCCTGGCCTTCTGCCCACCCCCTACTCCTCCCCAAGGAGGTAGAATGAGTTACCTGGTTGGTGGAAGATAGCCAAGGATCCATGTTTCTAGATGGGGGAAATTGAACCACCCAAGATCCTGAGGCCTGGGGAAAGTCTCTTTCTCCTTCTCTCTCTACTTGGACTAGGGGAGACAAGTAACCTGGGTAAGAGTGTGTGCTGTGCTGGCTTAAACCTTCCCCACAGTCTAGACGTGGGTTATTGGGACCCTGGAAGTCCATTTTAGCTGTTACACTAAGCTGCCTCCTCCAACCTAGGCTCTATCAGTCAAAAGGGTGAGCGCCCTCTTGTTTCTCTGTTTGCGGGCTCTTTGGTCTTATTTCTCCATTGGCTCAGGATGCAGGTGAGGAAAAGCAGTGCCCTGTATTAGGATGTTAGGACCCCACCGATTTCTACTTCCCAAAGCAACTCCATGTACAGTAAAAAAGAGAGGCATCTTAAACACACCGAAAAATAGAAACAAACCAGCAAAAACAAAGTCATGCAGATATGAGATGATCTGGAAATTTAAAACATAACAAAGTAGGGCTTCCCTGGTGGTGCAGTGGTTGGGAGTCCGCCTGCCGATGCAGGGGACACGGGTTCGTGCCCCGGTCCGGGAATATCCCACATGCCGCAGAGTGACTGAGCCCGTGAGCCATGGCCGCTGAGCCTGCGCGTCCGGAGCCTGTGCTCCGCAGCGGGAGAGGCCACAACAGTGAGAGGCCCGCGTACCGCAAAAAAAAAAAAAAAAAAAAGATGTTAAAATATAACAAAGTAATGGTTTTTAAAACTTATGTGCCCTATAATGCTCTATGAAACAACTTATTGGTATGATTTTATCAGTTTCATAATTCAGTTAAATCTATGAGATCAGAAAAGTTCTAATCAGAACCTTGGAAAAATGGCAATTAATATTTGCTTAGTGCTTTACATGGTTTTTGAAGTTGTCTCACATACGTTATTTCACTTGAGCCTCACAACCCACTAAATCTGATTGGGAAGCTATTGTTTCTATTCTTATCTTCCGAGGCTCAGAGTTTAGTGATTATCTAAGGTCACACCACTACGAACTGACAAAGACTTGTACTCAGGGTCTCCTGACTTAGAATCTGATGTTCCCACTCCAATATAAAGGTCATCATCAAGAGAAATAATTTTAAAGTTTACCTGTCTGGTTGTTTTAGTTTTTAAAGAACTTAAATTTAACAATTTCTCTATGGACAAGTGTTTTCTGGAGTAGAGGATGAAGTTCCAAAAATACAGACTGTGCCACTCTAGAAACAGCGTTTAAAGTAACGGTTCAGCTAAGCATCTTATTACTAGGTTAAATCTATCAAGCTGGATAAAAAATGTAATAGCTTAGAAAACTGCAGCATCTGATCACCGCCAAGGTTACACAATGGCTTAGGCTTTTGTACACAAATTCTTCAAGCTTGTTATGCACACCACAGTTTTGAAGAATTTTGATATTGCTTATTAGTCACACTGGAACCTACTTAACTTCCCATTTACATAGTTTTATTTATTTCAAATATCTATTCAACTTCTTCAGAATGCAATGCAACAAGATCATATTTTTTCTAGGTAATTTCAAAGGAAAACAATGAAAAGTGATCTTGCACATTTCCTCAGCACACTGAATATTAATTTCATTGTAATGATTTTCATTTTGTAAAACAATAAAGTACTTTAACTGTCTGCATATATAAGCAGAAAGAAAATGGAATACTTTTCTATTTTTAAAGCTGGTAAGAGAATATAAATCTATATATTTGTTTTTATATAACTAGATGTTTAAATGTATATCATTAGATGTTTATAATTAGATATAAAAACAAATGTTTTATACTTATATAATATTGATTGAATGGAAATAATACCATAGGATACTAGTAGGAAATACAAAAAGAAAGTAAATCTAAAAATATTAAGTAATAGCTATATGCTGGCTTTTTTGGCATGTGCTTTGATGAAATGAACATTTAATAAATGTATAACCTAAGGATAATATACATTTTTAAGAACATTTAGAATTTAATCAATTCATGTTAAGGTTGCTGTTTGAAGACAGAAAGCTAATCTGTTTTGCTGCTCTTTTAACTGCAAAATTTATATTTTGTCATTGTTTTATCATTATTATGTAAAAACATAATTTTTAGTATGCACTTCAAATTGTCATGTTCATAGCCAGAATTCAAAGACAATTATCAGTAGGATCTCATGCTCACACTGCATATAAACATCTTTCTAATCGCAGGAAACAAATAATTCTTTTAAGAAATAGAAAAATACTAGTTAAGAAAAGCCTTAGTTTCTTTGTAAATTGAATTTGATGTGTGGAATGGTCCACACACTTGAAAATACTATGGTTGGTGAATACACAATTGTACGTTTTCACATACAGATGCAAGTGAAAGAGAAATGCATCATACCAAGTTAAGTACAGAAATTATGAAGGTAGGCTAATTAAATTCCACTCAGAGGGCATTTGAGTGATAGTGTTACCTAGGTGTGCTGTACCTAACCCAGAACTCCACTAGAAAAACAGTGTTTGGAAAACTGAAGAGGTGAGCAGAAAGCTGTGTCACTTGACTTTGGCTCTCATTTGCAAAAAGGTTATATTTCAAAATAGAAGATGGGGCTGGAAAAGTAAACACAGCTGTGTTTTCTCCACCCCAGTGTGAGAATGAAGGGGCTCTTAGGAGTGGCAGGAGGCTAAGTCACTGCTTGGTGCACACTCAGAGCCCCAAATAGAATGCTATTATTTCATTTCATGGCTAACTCAGGATAGTATTTTTTATTGTGGTAAAATATACACAACATAAAATTTATCATCCTAACCATTTTTAAGTGTATAATTCAGTGGCACTAAATACATTCACAACGTTGCACAATTAACACCATTATCCATCTCTAGAACTTTTTTATCAGCCCAAACAGAAACTTCATTCTGCTCTTGATAATAAGAAACAAGCATTTAGGAGTCAAATACGAAAAATACAGGCAGGTACTAATCTTTTAATAATTCACCATTATATTATTAAGAACTCTGACTATATTTTCTCAGGCCAATGAGTCCACAACAGAGATGAAATCCTATGTATCTTCAATAAACAGATGTAGGAAAATTATTATTATAGTATTCATATTATAATTAGAATAAATAAATAAGATAAAACATATTAAAATTATCTTGAATGTCAGTACTTGAAAAAAGGCAAATTAAGTTGTACGAGCTGAACGTTGGTAGAGAATCTGAAAGGTACTTCAGAGCACTGTCAAGATTGCTGGTGTAGGTTTCTTGTGGGGTATTTTAATTAGAAGTATCTCTAGGAAATCTGGAGAGCTGTGTTCATTAAGGTTTTTTTGTTTTACTCCCATAAATAGTAAGGTAATATGGTAGAATTTTCCCAAAGTTAAGTGGCAAAATCTGATAGAAGGGGTATAAGAAAGATGTATGTGCATGAAAGAAAGCAATTCATTGGAAGTAAGAATGACTGGTTATCAGCAGTGAAAGTGAGAGTACAGTCCATCTGCTAAGTGACAGAAATGGAAGATGGGATGTGATAGGAAGAGCGTCACACAGCTCCTTTTTGGCCACCAGGAGACTTTACCATGGATCAACTTAGTTGTCACGATTGCCAACCCAGGGAGCAGAGAGGCCTCATGGAGGGTGGGAGGAAGAAGTAGCACCATGTAAATCTAGGACCCAGCTATTTGCATGGTGGTTCTTGGTAATCTGAGCACTAGTTTCCAAAGATCTAGTATTTCACCAAAGTTTCTAGGTAGTCAATTTTCAGAACACAGTACAGATTTTCCTTTAGCTTTCTAGAAATAATTCCTATGGCTTCAACTGCCAAAGTGGCCTAAAAATGAACACCTGTAATTTCCAAAAGTGTTCTTAAATGTACAGATTCTACACTCAGAATCCAACAGAGCTCTGTTTTCCCCTCCTAGGCCTTTTTTGCAGGTGAGTTGATGATGGGAATTCTCTGAAGAAAGTAGATAATTTATGGCTACCCATGAGGATGGAAATAAGGGTTTAGATTATGAACTCTGATATATACTAATAAGTAAACTATATTAGTTACTAGTGATTAATTATATTAACTTCATTTTGGTTCAGTCCTAATGTTCTAATAGTGTACTTATGTCTACTACCACAGGTAGTTCACATTTAATGAGCACTTATTTGCCAGTCACTATTCTAAGTTTTTTACCTGTGTTATCTCATTTAATTTTTCCATTTAAGAGATGGGAAATACTGAAACGCAGAGAATTTAGTCTAACTCCAGAATTAGACTTTTAGCTGTTATTCTATTCTGCCTCACAAGTACAACACAGTCTAAGGAAACATCACTTTGTGCCTTTTAAAATGTGGTGTAATTGCTTCTAAAGACCAAAAAAGTATCTTCTCCTTCAGAAAGGGTTGTAGGATACTGTTCTAATAATCATACTTTCTTTTTCTTTCAAAACAAAAACAAGAGCACATGGGATGGTAAGATACCAATTAAAAAAAAGAAAGGAAAAACATTGGGTGTTGTATTATGTCTCATTTTTATATCTAGCTGGATACGCTAATTCTATGTGGATCTTAGAAACCCTGAAATTACAGACTGTTCAGACTATTTTAATCCCTAAAAGCACCGTTGTGAAGCCTCAGTAACATATTTTTAAAATAACATTTTTACCTTAACCAAATATATTCCAGTTAAATTTAAGAACCTAAAGTAACCACATACTGTCCTTTGTTCAATGAAGATGACTCTTCCTGAAGCACACCCTCTGTGGTCAGTTTTCCAGTGACAGGGACTGACTGCATTCAATTGCCCACATTTCCCAGCTCATGGCACTTGGTGAGCAACAGCAAAAAGGTGCCAGGTGGCTGGAACCTGGGTTGCAATTTGTTCTCAGGAAACAGAGAAGATACGTTGCCTTTAACGGGCCCAAACACATGATCTGGGTCTACTTAACATTATTCTTGAACCAACTATGCTAAGAGATTATATCACAGGCAAGAGAAGAGAATGAGAACATTTCCGGGACTCAATATAGTTGCAGACTTCTGGGTGGACCCTTAAATGCAGAAAAAAAGGGAAGTACATCATCACTATTTATGCCCAAAGTAGCACAAATAAAAGTGGTGCTTTCATGCTCAAAGTGCACAGTTGATTTTAAAAAGGCCCACGAGTGCATTTTTACTTCCTATTTATTCAATTGCTTTGAACTAAAACCTAAACAAAAATTGATTAAAGTGTTGTAGTTCAAAATAGAAATTTCATGGTGATTGCTTGAAAAGATCTGGATCATCAACTAGAAAAAGTAAAGCAAATCACAAGTTTTAAAAACAATTTCAAATTACTGAGTAGCTAATCACTGAGAAGAAAACAAAGAATATTTTCACTTGCACAAAAATTTACCCAATTTATGCTACTCCTTCAGTTTTCTTTTCTGCAACCCAAAAAAGTTAATCTGTTTTTGAAAAGAGACCGGGACAGACAATATACATAAAGTGTATGCTTTTTGTTGCATGAGGTTTGTACTGTCTCTTAGTATGATTTACATGAGCTTAGGGAAAATCAATTAATGTCATACATCACATCAATAAAATAAAAAATAAAAACCAATATCATCTCAATAGGCTCAGGAAAAAAATGTGAAAAAAATCTAATACCCCTTCATGATAAAAACACTCAACAAATTAGGAACTGAAGGGAACTTCCTCAACCTGATAAAGGACATTTACGGAAAAGTCAAGCTAATATCATACTTTACGGTGAAAAACTAGATGCTTTCCCCCTAGGATTTTGAACAAGACAAGGATGTCCACTCTTACCACTTCTATTCAAAATATTACTAAATGTTCTAGTCAGGGCAGTTAGGCTATCAATAAACAACAATAACAAAACAAATAATAGATAGCATCCAGATTAGAAAAGAAGTAAAATTATCTCTCTGCACACATAACAGGACCTTATTTATAAGAAAATCTAGGAAACCCACCGAAATACTATTAGAACTAATAAGTTTAGCAAGGTTGCAAAATGCAAGATGAATATACAAAAATCAGTTGTAGTCATCTGTGGAATCAATGCTATCCCTATTAGAATCCCAGCTGATTTCTTTGTTGAAGTTGACAAGCTGATCCTAAAATTCATATGGAAAAACCAGGTATCCAGAATTGCCAGAACAATCTTGAAAAAGAGAACAATGTGGGAGGAGCCATACTTTCTGATCTCAAAACTCACTACAAAGCAACAGTAATCAAGACAATGTGGTACCTGCATAAGGATACACATGTATATTAATGGAACAAAAAGTCCAGAAATAAACCTGTGTGTCATTGGTCAACTGATTTTTGACAACAGTGTCAACATCATTCAATGGGGAAAGAACAGTCTTTTCAACAGATGATGCTGGGATGCACAGTCACATATAAAGGCAAATTGGACCCTTATAACACACCACATACAAAAATGAAGTCAAAATGAATCAAAGTCCTATAAGAGCTAAACTATAAAACGCTTAGAAGAAAAAATAGGGGCAAATCTGCATGGCCTCAAATTTGGCAATGGATTCTTAAATATGACACCAAAGCACAAGCAACAAAAGAAAAAATAGATAAATTAGACCTCATCAAAACTGTAAACTTCTGTGCTTCAAAGGACACTATCAAGAAAGTGAAAAGGCAACCTGTAGAAGGGGAGAAAATATTTGCAAATCATATATCTGATAAGGGATATGCATCTAGAATATATAAAAAACTCTTATAACTCAATAATTAAAAAAGATAACCTATTTGAAGAACAGAAAAAGGATCTGAATAGACATTTCTTCAAAGCAGATAAATGGCCAATAAGCACGTGAAAAGATGCTTGACATTATTAGCTGTGAAGGAAATGCCAAAACCCCCCCCACAAAACCCTCAAGATACCTACAGTGAAACACTTCACACCCATTAGGATGGCTATAATCAAAAAGTCAGATAATAACAACTGCTGGCTAGGATGTGGAGAAACTGGAACTATCACACATGCTGGTTGGAATATAAAATGATGCAGATACTTTGGAAAACTGCTTGGCAGTTTCTCAAACGTTTAAACAGAGAATTATCATAGTCCCGGCAATTCTACTCCTAGATATACACTCAAGAAAATTAAAAACAGGTATTCAAAAAAATACTTGTATATTTTTATAATAGCATATTCATAATAGCCAAAAGGTGGAAACAATCCAACTGATGAATAGATAAACAAAATGTGGTATATCCACATAATGGAATATTATTCAACAATTAAAGGAGTAAAAAGAAATGAAATACTGGTACATGTTTCAAATGGATTACCCTTGAAAACACTATGCTAAGTGAAAGAAGTGTCACAAAAGACCACATATAATTCTACTTATATGAAATATTCAGAAGAGGCAAATCTATTGAGACAGAATAGATTAATGGTGAAAATTTCACCTTTACTTCCAATAGATCAAAGCTACATCTTCAAGTAAAAGGAATACATATTGGTCATAGTGAGTGTTTTTTATTTTCTTGAACCCTCAATCAGACTCATATAGGAAACATTTTCATTCTTTTGCCAACATATTTTTGAAAATCATAAAGCTATACTCATTTTAAAATTTCATCTAAGCAGTATATAATATTTAGATAAACTTGAAAAAGGAATATTGGAGATTCTACTATATCTAATGCACTTAAAAAACACTAACATCTTTATAAGTTATTCCTCTACATTAATTACCATGGCCCAATTCCTTCTCTTCATTTTACTGTTAGCTTCATTGTAGTAATAATCATCCTTCGATACATGAACTTATTGAACTTATGGAAGAAAAAAATTAAGCTCTTCTATTAAGAGATACCCTTCTATAAAAATTTACCTTTCAAGTTTAGTAATTATAAAAATATGTAATATATTTATATTGTTTTGATTGATTACATATTACCAATAATTAAAATAATAATTCAGAAGAAACTTTCTAACACTTGGCCTATGGTCATAGTAGATATATATATATACATACACATATATATATATTTAATTTATACCAATATTTTTTGTTGCTAAGAAATACGGTATAGTAATCAATAAAAGACCTTCAAGATAAAGGATTAAACTCAGTGGATAGAAATCTGAGTTCAAGTAGGAAAAGGAATGATGTAAAATTTCTGATTGTTGAAGAGCCTGTGCATGTAGTTTTTAGATGGATAATGTCATGTGGCAAATTGCTATGGGACTTCAATTTCATTGGACATACATGAAGGAGTGATAAAATAGTTTTATGTTTAAATGTCAATATTTACAATATGTGGGAAATCCCATCCTTTGCAACTGTTAAACTTATGATAGAAAATTTTTATGACATCTTAGTATAAGGAGGTACATTGTTATTAGACTTCTTTTAAGAATAACTGGTCTAGGGTATATATACAAAATTGTTTTCACATTTGAGAGATTTTGCCAAATTGCTCTCTAGAGTAGTTGTCTAGACTTATACTGGCTGTGAGCATTTTCTTTTTCATACACCACCACCAAATCTTGGTGATTTTCAGGTTTTTTAATTTTTCCCAATCTGAATGAGAAAAGGTATCATTTTAATTTGCCTTTGCTCCCCAGTTCTAACACTCTTTGCTTCAATTTAATGCTTTAAGTCTCATCTTAAATACTATTTCCTCAGAGAGACCTGCTCTGTCCACCTCATCTTAAAGTAGATCCTCCCAAGTACCTCTAGCTGTTCTCTATCTCATCGCACGGGTTATTTCCTTCACTATACTTCCAATGACCTGATGTAATTTTATATATTTGCATATTTTATTTATTTATTTATTGCGGTACACGGGCCTCTCACTGTTGTGGCCTCTCCCGTTGCGGAGCACAGGCTCCGGACGTGCAGGCTCAGCGGCCATGGCTCACGGGCCCAGCCGCTCCGCGGCATGTGGGATCTTCCCGGACAGGGGCACGAACCCGCGTCCCCTGCATCGGCAGGCGGACTCTCAACCACTGCGCGACCAGGGAAGCCCTATTTGCCTATTTTATTTTAGATTAGTTTTTATCTCCTACTAAAATGCAAACCCTGTGAGTCAGAGCCCCTGTGCAGTCAATTGTATATGTAGTACGTAGCAGAATACCTGGCACACAGTAGACACTCAATAAATACTGCTGAATGAATGAGCGTTTCTGGGCTGAGTAAGGGACTGGTGTTATCTTCCACCCTTCCTTCAGAAGACCTCCCACAATCCACTGGGACCATAATCCCTGGCTCCTGGTCTTCCCCTTGGCTACACTCCTTAATTTTATTCTGGATGAACTCCTATGTGCATACTGCCACAAATGCTTTTGCAGTGAACTGTGTTGAACTGTAGAAAAGACAATATAAACATACTGGATAAGGGCTCCCCAGCTATGTGATCTTGGAAAAGTTGCTGTATGTTTCTGCACCTTGGTTACTTAATCTTCATATGTCTCAGTTTCCTCATCTGTAAAATGGAAATAAGTGAGCCTACTTAGTGAGATGCTGTGAGAAATGAGTAACACCAATAAAGCTCCTTAATATGGTTCCTGGAACACAGTAAGTAAGGACTCAGTAAATGTTAGTTATTATTTCCTTGCCAACTGTAATGAAATTTGAAAATATAAGTTAAGTCTACCTGCCACATTCAGTATTATCCTAAATATCAACATAAGGGAAATACGTTAAGAAATCCAAGTAATATAAAATCTAATCATAACTTGAGTAACAGGTAGACTAATATCACTGTAAGAATCTGGCATACGGAGTTTTTCAAAGAACAAGAGAAATTATTTGATTATCCTTGCAAATTGAGAAAGTAATATAAATAGGGCTGGCAGATATGACAGACTTGCCAGGGTACATACAGCTTTTTAAAAACCTTTCCTTCAGAAATACAGATAATTGACCTAGTAATTTTAAAAGCAGTCTTTACTTTCTAGTTATCTTTTTCATTAAGTTTGATGACTGGATAATAAAAGAGCCAATAACAATTTTTTTAACATCTTTATTGGAGTTTAATTCTTTTACAATGGTGTGTTAGTTTCTGCTTTATAACAAAGTGAATCAGCTATACATATACATATGTCCCTTTTTTTTAACATCTGTATTGGAGTATAATTGCTTTACAATGGTGTGTTAGTTTCTGCTTTATAACAAAGTGAATCAGTTATACATATGTTCCCATATCTCTTCCCTCTTGCATCTCCCTCCCTCTCACCCTCCCTATCCCGCCCCTCTAAGTGGTCACAAACCACCTAGCTGATCTCCCTGTGCCATGCGGCTGCTTCCCACTAGCTATGCACCCTACGTTTGGTAGTGTATATATGTCCATTGACACTCTCTCACTTTGTCCCAGCTTACCCTTCCCCCTCCCCATATCCTCAAGTCCATTCTCTAGTAGGTCTGCATCTTTATTCCCATCTTGCCCCTACGTTCTTCTGACCATTTTTTTGTCTTTGTTTTTTTAGATTCCATATATATGTGTTAGCATACAGTATTTGTTTTTCTCTTTCTGACTTACTTCACTCTGTATGACAGACTCTAGGTCCATCCACCTCACTACAAATAACTCAATTTTGTTTCTTTTTATGGCTGAGTAATATTCCATTGTATATATGTGCCACATCTTCTTTATCCATTCATCTGTTGATGGACACTTAGGTTGCTTCCATGTCCTGGTTATTGTAAATAGAGCTGCAATGAACATTTTGGTACATGACTCTTTTTGAATTATGGTTTTCTCAGGGTATATGCCCAGTAGTGGGATTGCTGGGTCGTATGGTAGTTCTATTTTTAGTCTTTTAAGGCCAGTAACAATTTTTATAATGATTTCCTGGCTGCCAAACCCAAGTGGTAGAAACAAGGCAGCATTCCAGCCAAGATTTCACCAATTTCTCCCTTTCCCTTCCTGTAACAATGCTCAGAGAAATACCTTCTAGCAAGCATTTCAGTAATAGTAACCTTTATTCAGCATATCCTCTATGGTCATTTTTGAGACCATCAGAAATGTCACTTGACTTTGCCTTCCTTGATGGAAGTACTATATTTGGTACTGAGTATAATTTTAACTAACCTGTGAACATTTTAGATACTAGACCAACTGCTGATGCAGGAACTAGAGACTTCCTGGAGTGAAACCACACATTCAACCCAATGACCAAATTCACGGGAATGAATTAACAATTGCCAAAATATATTCTCTTTTTGCAAAAGTAATATGTCACTTTATCTTGAGATGGCAAACTGAAAAACAGACTGACCATAAGGTGTACTTTGATACATTTAGTAGCATAACAGATTCTGTTAAATTCAGTTAAAGTCACTGTGGAGGAATAGTGACTCCATATATATAACTCCATAAATAACAGAGACTTGTCAAGCTGAAAGAGGTGTCAATTAATAATAATATTAACAAATGTTAAAAATAATCATTAAAAGTTATGTACCAGATAATATATTATTGGTTCTAAAGAGCTTCCAGTGGTGCCTGAAACTTTCCAGAATTCTCTTCCTCATTTAGTAATAAGTTAAAAAATTCCTCATTGGCTTAATTCATATTGGCTCAAATACATCAAAAGATGATTACCAACTAAAAACATTTTAAGAATTCTGAAACTACATGTAAGAAAACCAAATGGCTTTTAAAAAAATTTATTATTTATTTATTTAAACATGTATATACTGCAATTTTATTACAATTGCACAAACGAAGTTAGCATGTAGGAAATTTAAATGAAACAGTACTGTAAAAATAGCAGAGAACAAAAAAATCTAAAAAGGAAGTACACCTAAAGCATGAGAATTCAACATTCATTAGTGTTTCATCTTCAGATTTTATTGACACTTGATGCTTGCAAATTTTGAAACAAACTTGGAGATCATGGTAACTACTGAGAAGAGATTTCAGCAACAGTACTAAGATTTGTACATTCAGTTGGTTTGCAATTGACTTGTTAGCCAGTTACATAGTGTATAGTACAGATTTGTCACAGGTCAGATCACAGCATTGAAGGAAAGAAGTACCTTCCTGTAATTAGAAAGGATTCCCTAAACTGCACTCAGCTTAAGACATCTAATGTAGAAACCAAACGGCTTTAAGAAATTTGGCCACATGGGTATAAATAAGGACCTTCATTTCTGGAGTTAAAAAATGTGCATTCTAATTATAAAAATGACAAAGGCAGTATAATACAGAGGAAAAGAAATGATTTAGGAATCAGAAGATCAACTGCATTCATCTATTTAAAAAATATTTGGGTCCCTATAGTATGTCTGGCACAATGCTGGGCAACAGACAGAGTGGGGAATAAACAGCCATGGTGCTGCTCTGGTGAGGATATTGGGTTGGCCAAAAAGTTCGTTTGGGGTTTTCCGTAACATCTTATGGAAAAACCCGAACAACTTTTTGGCCAACGCAATAGTACAGAGGGGAAATTGGGCAAAACACAAGAAAACCAACTACGGGAAGTGTTGGTTGCAAGAATGGAACAGCAGGCAATGAAAAGAAATGGGATGGGTAATGGGCACAAAGAGGAGTAAGATAATGAATGCTGACTACACCTATGATGAAGTATTTTAAAGTGAAAAACCTTTAAACTTACGTGACTCAATTGCTATTCTTAAATGTTAAAATATTTGAAATTTGGGAACAATTATTATTGAAAATTATTTGTTGCAATATTCTAACTCTCAATACATATCAAATTTTAAAATCTAATTCAGTGTTATGATGGTATCTGGTATAGTTACCAAAGCATAACCAAAGATTATCAAAATTTTACCATGATTTTGAAAAGCTAATTTAAAAGAACCCTACTATTTGAATGAGCTTGTTTTTTTGTTTTGTTTTGTTTTTTCTTTTGAGAATAGGCCAGTAGACAAATAAGTAGTGACCAGTAAGATAAGAAGGATATTGGCATGTCTAGTGCAGTTTTAAAAAGTTGAGATATAATGAACATATAATATTATATTAGTTTCAGGTATACAACAAAAGAATTATTTGTATATATTGCAAAAAGATCACCGCAATAAGTCCATACCATTATCACACAGTTGCAAAAATAATTTTTTTCCTGGGATAAGATCTACTCTCTTGGCAAGTTTCAAATATACAATAGAGTATTGTTAACTATAGTCACCAGGCTGTACATTACATCCCCAGGACTTATTTATTTTATAACATGAAGTTTGCATCTTTTGACCATACTCCCAGCAACCTCCACCTCTGGCAACCACCAATATGTTTTTTTTGTTTGTTTGTCTGTCTGTTTTTTTAGATTCCACATATAAGTGAAATCATATGGTATTTGTCTTTCTCTGCCTGACTTATTTCCCTTAGCATAACACCCTCAAGGTCCATCCATGTTGTCACAAATGGCAAAATTTCCTCCTTTTTTATGACTGAAATATTCATATATATAACATTATATATAATATTTTTATATATATATAAATACACACATATATATAAAATACATATATATGTCTCACTTTTTTTTATCCATTCATCCATTGATGGACACTTAGGTTGTTGCTTCCCTTTCTTGGCGACTATAAATAATCCCACAATAAACATGGGGGTACATATAACCTTTTGAGCTAGTGCTTTCATTTCCTTTAGATAAATACCCAGAAGTGGGATTGCTGGATAATAGGGTAGTTCTATTTTTAAGGAACCGCCATTCTGTTTTCAGTAGTGGCTGCACCAACTTACATTCCCACCGACAGTGCACATGGGTTTCCTTTTCTCCACATCCTCACCAACACTTGTTCTCTCTTGTCTTTTTGAAAATAGGCATTCTTCAGGTTTTGGGTGATATCTCATTGTAGTTTTGATTTGCATTTCCCTGATGATTAGTGATGTTAAGCATATTTTCATATAACTGTTGGCCATCTGTATGTCTTCTTTGAAAAAATGTCTATTGTGATTTCTGCCCATTTTTTAATCACATTGTTTTTGTGTTATTGAGTTCTATGAGTTCTTTATATATTTTGGATATTAACCCCTTATCAGATATACAGTTTGCAAATATTTTCTCCCACAGTGTAGGTTACTTTTGTTGATGGTTTGTTGATGGTTTAATTTTGTTGGTGGTTTCCTTTGCTGTGTAGGAGCATTTTAGTTTGGTCCCACATGTTTATTTTTGCTTCTGTTGCCTTTGCTCTTGGTGTCAAATCCAAAAAAATCATCACCAAGACCCATGTCCAGGAGCGTACCACCTATGTTTTCTTCTAGGAGTTTTATGGTTTCAGGTCTGAGGTTCAAGTCTTTAATCCATCTTGACCTAATTTTTATGTATGGTGTAAGATAGTGTTCCAGCTTCATTCTTTTGCATGTGGCTGTCCAGTTTTCCCAACACCATTTGCTGAAAAGATTGTCATCCCATTGTATATTCTTGCCTCCTTTCTCATAAGTTAACTGACCATGTGGGTTTATTTCCGAGCTTTCTATTCTATTCCATTGGTCTACATGTCTGTTTTTATGCCAATACCATACTATCTTGATTACTATAGATTTGTAAAAGTTGGAAATCAGGGAGCGTGATGCCTCCAACTTTATTCTTCTTTCTCAAGAATGCCTTGATTACCCAGGGTCTTTTGTGATTCCATACAGATTTTAGGATTGTTTTTTTCTATTTCTGTGAAAAATGCCATTGGAATTTTGAACAGGATTGCTGTGAATCCATAGATTGCTTTGGACATTTTAACAAAGTTAATTCTTCCAATCCATGTGCACAGAATATCTTTCCATTCATTTGTGTCTTCTTCAATTTCATTCATCAGTGTCTTACAGTTTTCAGTGTATAGGTCTTCTACTTCCTTTGTTAAATTTATTCCTAGGTATTTTATTATTTTGGTGCAAATGGAAAAAATACTACTATTTAGATGAGCTTTTTAATAAAGTCTCATCTGTTTACATTTTATATCATAAATGTGATACTTCATGCCTATTGTATTTGTAATGAGAGTATCTCTGTCTATAAGTGTTGTAAGGATTGTGATATCTCTCTGATAACAATTAAAAACTTATATATTTCTAAGGAAAAGAAGATGTCCTTAATAAGCAGATTTGACCGAGAACTCTTACTTCAATGGTGGAAGATTTCTGGGAAAGAGGAGGAAGAGGCTAAAAATATTTTAAAGGTAAGAACAAACACTTGCTCTTTTATCTTCTCTTTGTACTAAGGTAAAATTGATAATATGAGATATTATGGAATATTATGCCATACATATATATTTTACATATGTGTCATTCAAACCCGCACAACCACCCTATACATGAGTAGTATTATCCCTAATTTAGAGACAAGGTGAGTGAGGCACAGAGACATTAAATAATTGGTCCAAGGTCATAGTTCATACACCACAGAACACCACTCTATACCGCTCTTAAAACTGAACTCTGGATGACTTTTCTACACGTGAGCGATTCTTTAGCTCAAATATAGGCTGTTCTCACAATACTAACATAGAGAGTTGTAAAGCTTAGCAAGAGAAAATAACTAGTTGCCTAGCAATTTACCAAGGAAATATATAGCCTGGAGGCCTCACTTCTTACTAGTATCATTTCCTAGTAATATGCTAACATGATAGTATGACTACAGCTTACCCAATAAGAAATTGAAATTTATGACATATCTGTATTACAAAAGTACAAATGAGATGGAAAATTCTAGTATGGTATTTACTGGATCTTTTAAAAAAATATTTTCCACTGCCCTAAGTGTTCTGTTTGCAAGTTTTTCATAGGGAAAACTACCTCCATCTTAAGGAAAGCTAATAACTGAAATTTCAAATTCATAAAACAAAAGGATTTTTTACTTGCACTATAGAAAAAAAATCTTTGCTCTAACTAAAGGGTTCAGTGAAGACTTCTAAGGATAGACACTTCCTCCTATAAAAGAGTATAAGAGTCACAAAAAGCTGGTCTCACTGAGAAGGGCACTGGTCGCTTTACTACTTACTACTATAATAAGATGCTTTGTGACTTAAAAAAAGCAAGTCACTTAATTTCTATGAATTCTATTTGATTTTCTTATCTCTAAAATGAAGGGGTTGGATTAGAGGATCTTTTTAGATCAGTCCTATTAAATAGAAATTAATGAGAGCCATTACATGTAATTTAAAAATTTCCGCTTGCCCCGGTAAAAAAGGAAACAGGTACAATTAATTTTTAACAATATATTTTACTTAACCCAATATATCTAAAATGTCAGTTCGAAAAACAATATAAAAAATTAATGAGAAAATTTCGATTCCTTTTTTCAGACTATGTCTGTGAAATCCAGTATGTATGTTACACTTAACAGCATACAATTCAGATTCAACACAATCCATATTTCATGTGCCCAACAGCCACGTGTGTAGAGGCAGTTGCAGAAGTCCATTCTCCAATAATTTACGTAAAATGTTTCAGGAGTATTTCACTATTAAAAGTAAGGCACACCAGCAGAAATTAGGCTTAATGAAATTAGCTATCCACACAGTGTGGTTTAACAGCAGCACTGTAAAGGTCCTCAACTGCAGAAGCCTGAAAATCTACCTATGATGGGCATTCCTTTGTAGTACACAGAAATTATCTGTGCTTCTCAATGTTTTACAATATAAATCGTAGAAAGATAACAAATTGACAAATTAAGCATTATGTAGTGCAAATTGAAAATCTTTTTAGAAGCATATGGGCTGTAAGTAGCAAATTAAAGGGTCCTTAGTACTTGATGTGGATGTGAGTTTTGAGTTTTTCATATTAGTTGGATCACTAGCATCTTACATGACTTTGGGGGAGTAGGGACCAGAAATCTGTGGAGGGTAGATGCCTGAGAAAAATTTTACCTACTTATGATTTAGCCTTGCATTCGTATACTCTAACTTTACTGGGAACTTACAGCCTGAACTAAAATAGGAAAAATATAAAAAGAAAAAAAAAATTCAGACAGTCACTTGCTAGGTGGAGTCACACCAAAAGAAAAGCTGTCATTCTGACCTGAGCATCAATTAATGATAGCTGTGGCAGAGTGAAATCGGGGAAGGAATTACCACCAGAAGTCAGTATTGTAAAATGCCCCTAGGCTCCTCTAAGAAGAGGTATTAACAAGACACATTAAAAGTTACTGATAGAAGCATAGTTAGGCAAACCACTTGAAAAGAATCAGGTCCTAAATGACGAGTGAAATTTAAACCTTGAGCTGCACCTTGACAGGAGAAATGGTAGGACTGTGGCATGGAGCTTACTGAAGGCAAAAATCTGCATGGCGCATAATTTGTGCCCTCTCATCAACCGGTTCCCACACCTTGAGATTCACATGAAGATTCTGCAGGAATCGTATCTGCAGGTGACCACATAATGAATGTGTGGGGAGGCTACACCAGCCTCTTGTTAAGAGGAAGGAGGACAAGGAACCAGAGTGGTCACCAAAGCAACTTCAGCCACGTGGGTTATTTTTAAAGATTTATTTTTTTTTTAAATTTTTGGCTGCGTTGGGTCTTCATTGCTGTGTGAGGGCTTTTCTCTAGTTGTGGCAAGCGGGGGCTACTCTTTGTTGCGGTGCACGGGCTTCTCATTGCGGTGGCTTCTCTTGTTGCAGAGCATGGGCTCTAGGCACGCGGGCTTCAGTAGTTGTGGCGCACGGGCTCTAGAGCGCAAGCTCAGTAGTTGTGGCGCACGGGCTTAGTTGCTCCATGGCATGTGGGATCTTCCCGCACCAGGGCTTGAACCCGTGTCCCCTGCACCGGCAGGCTGATTCTTACCCAGTGTGCCAACAGGGAAGTCCCCAGCCACACATTTTTATTCAGTCAAGTGGATGGAGGCTATGAATTTAGGATAAGGATTCGTGTCATTACATGAAAGCGTTTACTCCCTCCCACGGGCAAGCAGGAAAGGATGCTTTTGTCATAAACCAAGAATTAGTATCTCAGTTTATTCTTGTTAGCAAAGCTCTATGTTAAACTTATAAAATATTATGTGTGAGGGAGGGAGAGATGCCCTGCTAATTTTTGAGATTGGAGGTAGGAATGGTTTGGGGGGATTACAGAATTTACATTACTGAGCCTGGAGCATGTTAGCTGTTCAAGTAATGTCAATTCAGTAAATTGTGGAAGTGGGATTGTAACCTAGGTCAGTCTGGCCCCAAAGCTGGAACTATTTTTCCTAGATGGAAAAGATTTTATCTGAGAATCACGAGGTGGTAAGAAATCCTTACTGCAGAAAATACAGCAACCAAGTTGTAATAAATCTTCCTTCCTTTCTATACGCTCTTAAGGTTATCTCCAGCCTACTAGTCCCATGTTCGTGAACAGGTTTAAACTCAACTGAAATATATGGCACAATAAAACGTTAGGTTATATTAAATATCACAACTATAGGCAGTTTACTTGCTCTCCTTTCATTTATTCTCTAAGTGTAAGAACAAGAATAGGACTCTTAATTGCCAATCCATGCAGAGACTGGTTGAATGAAACAGGGGTGTACAGATGTACATAAAGCTCTAGAAGGAATCAGTAGAAAAGTACTCTAAGTTCTGAGAATCTTTCATTTTAAAATAAGGTTTACCATTCCTCACAGAAGAATCTGCCAGATTTTAAGCAATCATTTTAGTTCTAGAAGCACCCACTAAGCAATTGATCGGGCCAAGAATAGACAAGTGTGGGCCCTGACAAGGATACCTACATGCTGAAGCAACTGACCTTTTACAAATTTTGCAGTCAAGTGCTCAACCTTAAAAGCAGGGGCCTTAATATGGCATCTTGTGTTTTTCTTAAAGTGGCAAGGAGACTTTATTTAGTTGCTGCAAAGTAGGTTCACTAAATAGGTTTTGAAATGTGTGCATCCAGACTGCTGTTTGAAGGGCTGGCAGTATGGGATGGGCCATCTTAAACATAGTCATATGTGAGAAATGGTGAGATTCTCCACTTGGCACAGATGTGGGTGTCCCCACCTTTCACTGTCACGGAACAGACTGCAATAGGGTTTTGGAACTGCCTTTATACCTCAGAGACTGAGAGCTCTGGGAAGAAACGGACCGTGTCTATCTTGTTCATAATTGTATTCTATCTCCAACCCTGAGAACCACGCCTGGCAAAGAACAGGTGCTTAGGAAATATTTGTTGAATGGGGGAAAAAAAGAATTTCTCAAGGAGGCTAAAAGACACAACAATGGACTTCCAGTGACCAAGATTTCTGAAGAATATGTATTGAATGAGAGATGTACTCTTTGTATTTTTTTTCCGTAGGGTAATAATAGCTTTCTTCAGATAGTGAACTTTCTTCTCAATAAAATATTCACATAATAGCAGTCCAAAAAGTCAAAAGGCAACTTGATTTGCTTTGCTATATTTTACTGAGCACCATCAGAAAAATGCCCACAGGTTATCAGAAAACAATACTATTTTTCTTTTAGACCTTAATAAAGCATTCTAAATTTTTGATGGCTCACAATAAAAACTTTTAAATGTCCTATTCTTATGCCCATATTGGTAATGCCATATCATGTTTTAAACCTGTCTAGGTCTTGGTCATGCTTATCAAAATAAATTAAGGTCCATCTTTTAGACTAGAAGTACAGAACCTGAATGATAATGAAGACAAAAACCATTACATGTAGCAATTTCTAATTTATAAAGTATTCCACATCCATAACCTCATTTGCTTTTAATAGCAACCCTGTGAAGAAGCCAGAGAGAGAGAGAGTTACCCTCATTTTACAGAGTGAGGACTGGAGCTCACAGAGCTAGGTCAGTGTCACACAATTAGTCAATGAAAAGTTGGCAATTTCAGGTGTGAAATAAGGACAGAAACACAGCTGAAGTACTTAAAAGATGACTGATTTATAAAACAAACTTTGGTGATTCTACTGTCTTTGCTTACCTAACATACCCAACAGAGACGCTGTACAGGAATGACATTCTTTACTGGAAAGGATCATTATCCAGCCTTGTCATCACTACTTTTGCTTTATAGACGGCCATGGAGAAAACTGTATGTCTTCCTCTATCAGGTGATAGGTTTTTAGATTAGCTCTTTTATTTACTTGTAACACAAGCTGATAAGAACTATCATGGAGGACAGAGAGGATTGGGAATAAAACATAGGAGGTTATGTCTCTTTATAGCAAACTAAAATCTGGTTGGATATAAAGGGACAGATGTATCTTATTCTTCTTCAAACTAGAATAGAACTAACCTGGAATGTTCCAGTTGGGAATGTTTCCCAATTCTTTCCTTGACATTATCTTTTCTAAGGTGCTTGCCTGCCAGCTTTCCTGGTGAGCCAGTGAATCTACATGAAAACATGCTTTTGTGTGCAATAACACAGAAATAAGATTATTTATGTTACACTGTTAGTTTGTACCTAGTATTCTTTGCATTCTTTAGTGAGACTACATCTTGAGGAGTCACTAAGTACTTACAAGTACACATTAGCTTTATTTATTTATTTTTAAAGATTTTTCTGATGTGGACCATTTTTTTTAAAGTCATTCTTGAATTTGTTACAATACTGCTTCTGTGTTATGTTTTAGTTTTTTGGCTGCGAGGCATGTGGGATCTTAGCTCCCTGACCAGGGACTGAACCCTCACCCCCTGCACTGGAAGGTGAAGTCCTAACCACTGGATCGCCAGGGAAGTCCCTACATTAGCTTTAAATAGTACTGCTCACCCTGACTGATAACACTCTCCCTTTGTGGAGGAAGGGGCAAGACTGTAAGAGATGCACGTAAAGCAATTTGAAAACATAAAATACTAGTGTTGTATGTTTAATGTCTGTCTCCTCTCCTCACTCCCAACTCTGCGACAGGAATGCTGAAACACAACTCAGGCTTTTAGGTTCCTATTAGTGGGGCAACACTCATCAGCTTGTCTTAGCCTTTAGGTTTGACGAGAGAAAATAAGGTCTATTAGGCAATTATTTGGCTCCCAGGGCAGGGAGTTGCATCCAACTCCCGACCAGCTGGCTTCTGATGCCTGCGGACTGCCAAGTCAGGCAATGATGGGATGGAGCTCCTTCTTGCTTTAGTATTACTCTGGAAGGTCAATTAAGAATACTGCCAGCTCCTAGGGGTTTTTTTCCCCAAACTCTATTAGGAACCCTTCTTGATGATCATCTAAAACTAGTGATTTTTAACCTTTTGTAAAGACCCTTTGAGAATTTAATAAAAGATCTGGACTCTTCTCCCTGGATAATACTACTGCTGTTGCTACTGTCAATAATAATGATAATAATAATAACAACAAAAATAATAGTAGAAACCGTTTATTGAGTGCACACACTATAAGAAATGACTTGAGCTAAGTGCCTTTCAAGGAGACTGATCCTCTGAATCATCCTTCCTTCCTCCTGTACTCCCCCAGCTAACCACACTTTTCTCTACCATTTCTCTTATGATCTTTCTTGGCGATGCCAACATTCATGTAGACTCGTGGTTCTCAACCCTGAATGCACATTGTAATCACATGGGGAGTTCTTAAGAAATAGCAGTTCCCCGGAAACTACACATAGAGATCCTGATTTAACTGGTCTGGGGAAGGGCCTGGGCATTGATCGATAGTCTTTGAAAGCTCCTCCGATTACGTGCAGCCAGGATTGAAAACCATGAATACACAACCCATTCAATACTCCATCCTTTCAGTTCCATGACCTCTAAAATCCTTTTTGTTCAACCACAGCAGCCGTGTACTTCCATGGTCATCTTAGACCTTGAGATTAATAATAAAAATTCTAATTCCAAAACTCTATTTCATGCATCACACACGTTCACTACCACCTCCTAACAATCTACTTCACACACTCTAGAAGCTGTACCCTGGCAATTCAGTGACCCACAAAGATAGCCAAGCCACTTTTTCATTGTCCATGATATCATTGTATCTTTTGCTTCTTTATCCAGCATGGATTCTGTTTCGTCACTGTAATTATTTCATTGTACACACCTTCCATTGCCTTGTTTGTTCCTACCTAGTTTTTATCTAGAAAAACCTCAAGCCCAGTTAAACCCAATTTTATGCCAACTGCAAACCTGCATGCACTTGAGTAGCTGGATGTGGGTTGGAGGAAAGCACAGGATCATGCTGACTAGTTTCATTTTAAATTTATGGCCAAAAATCTCTAGAGATCATCTTCCCTTCCCACCAATAAATCTACCAACCTACTTGCAACTGCACCATGTAATTTCCCCCACCCCGCATTAAATGGGATGAACTGTCCCTAAGACCAAACCATTCGTTTGTACACTGCATCACTCACTTCTTAAGAACTTTGTTCTTGAAATTACCCCTTCTTTGTCCTCATTATGACTTTTACCTCTTTACCACTCCTATTAGTATCCAATATGGTATAACATCTACTTTTTTTAAAAAAAGTTTTTATTCGTATCTCTCTCCTCCTACTGTTCTATTGCTCTGTTCTTCTGTGTGGTAAAATGCCTGGAAAAAGTCTCCATCCTTGTTGTTTCCACACTTCCTTACTCCATCCCTACTGTGTATTTTATTTCATGTCTCAAACAATGAGGAGATAATATATTAAAAATATGTGTAAAGCACAAGGATAAAATACAGCAAACACCTCTATTTTACCCCTCAGTTTAAGGAACAGAACATTACTAGGAACTCTGAAGTTTACTCTGCATCCCTCTTGCCCGCCCGCCGCCCCCCCCAATTCCCTTCCTTCCCTCACTAGGAAGTAAATGCTGTTCCTATTTTTCCAGCTATATTGAAATATAATTGACATAAAACATTATATAAGTTTAAGGTATACAATGTGATGATTTGGTATAAATATATATTGTGAAATGATTACTAGAATAAGGTCACTTACACCTTAATCACCTCACATTGTTACTGTGTTTCTGTGTGTATGTGTTGACAACATTTAAGATCTACTCTCTTAGTAACGTTCAAGTATACAATACAATATTATTAACGTTAGTCACCATACTACAGGTTAGAGCCCCAAAACTTATTCATCTTCTAACTGGAAGTCTGTACCTCTGGCCAACATCTCCCTACTTCTGCCACCCCCTGGCAACCACCAATCTACTCTGTTTCAGTTCAGTTTTTTTAGATTCCACATATATGAGAGATCATACAGTATGTTTCTGACTTATTTCACTTACTATAATGTCCTCAAGTTTCAGCCATGTTGTTGCAAATGGCAGGATTGCCTTCTTTTTTATGACTAATATTCCATCATACACACAGTTGACGCTTGAGCAACATGGGTTTGAACTGCATGCGTCCATTAATACACAGAGTTTTTTCAATAGTAAATACTGCAGTACTACAAGATCCAAGGTTGGTTGAATCATGAATACTGAGGACCCACATACACTGAAGGCCAGCTACAGGTTACAGGCAGATTTTTGACTGTGCAGTGGGTCAGCTTCCCTAAACCCCATGCTGTTCAAGAATCAACTGTGTGTGTGTATTTATATTTATAAAAATCATATTTTCTTTATTCC
This sequence comes from Pseudorca crassidens, assembly GCF_039906515.1. Classification (NCBI taxonomy): domain Eukaryota; kingdom Metazoa; phylum Chordata; class Mammalia; order Artiodactyla; family Delphinidae; genus Pseudorca; species Pseudorca crassidens. The sequence goes on from NC_090303.1 coordinate 46,071,570, forward strand.
TCCGTCAATAGACACTTGGGTTGTTTCCATATCTTGGCTATTGTAAACAATGCTACAGTGAACATAGGGGTGCAAGTATGTCTTCAATAGTGATCTCACTTCCTTCAGGTATATACCCGGAAGTGGGATTGCTGGATCACGTGGTAGTTCTAATATATATATATATATATATATATATATGTATATGTTTATTTATTTATTTATGGCTGCATTGGGTCTTCATTGCTGAGAGCGGGTTTTCTTTTTAGTTGCGGCGAGTCAGGGCTACTCTTCGTTGCGGTGCGCGGGCTTCTCATTGTTGTGGCTCCTCTTGTTGCAGAGCACGGGCTCTAGGCGCATGGGCTTCAGTAGTTGTGGCACACAGGCTCAGTAGTTGTGGCTCGCAGGCTCTAGAGCGCAGGTTTAGTAGTTGTGGCACACGGGCTTCGTTGCTCCGCGGCATGTGGGATCTTCCCGGACCAGGGATCGAATCCATGTCTCCTGCATTGGCAGGCATATTCTTAACTACTGTGCCACCAAGGAAGCCCTAGTTCTAATTTTTTAAGAAACCTCCATATTGTTTTCCATAACAGCTGCACCAATTTACATTCCTACCAACAGTGGGTTCCCTTCTTTCCACATCCTCACCAACACTTGTTATATCTTGTCTTTCTGATGACAGCTATTCTAAAGGTATGAGGTGATATCTCATTGTGGTTTTGATCTGCATTTCCCTGATGATTAGTGATCACCCTTCCACGTGCCTGTTGGCTACTTGTATGCCTTCTTTGACAAAATGTCTATTCAGGTCCTCTGCCCATTTTTTAATCTATTGTTTGATTTTGTGCTATTGAGTTGTATGAGTTCTTTATATATTTTGGATGTTAACCACTTATCAGATATATGGTTTGCAAATACTTTCTCCCACTCTGTAGGTTACCTTCTCATTTTGTTGATGGCTTCCTTTGCTGTGCAAAAGCTTTTTAGTCTGGTGTAGTCCCACTTGTTTATTTTTGCTTTTGGCATCATATTCAAAACATCGCCAAGACCAATGTCAAGGAGCTTACTGCTTATGTTTTCCTTTAGGAGTTCTATGGTTTCAGGTTTTACATTTAAGTCTTTAATCTATTTTTACTTAATTTTTGTAAGCAGTGTAAGATAAGGGTCCAATTTCATTCTCTGCATGTGAATATCCAGTTTTCCCAGAACCATTTATTGAAGAGACTATCTTTTCCCTATCGCATTTTCTTGGCTTCCCTGTCAAATACTAGTTGACCATATGAGCCTGGGTTTATTTCTGAGTTCTTGATTCTGTTCCATTGGACTATGTGTCAGTTTTTAATGCCAGTACCACACTTTGACTACCATAGCTTCATAACATAGTTTGAAATCAGGAAGTTTGGTACTTCCAGCTTTATTCTTCTTTCTCAAGATTGCTTTGGCTATATGAGGTCTTTTGTGGTTCCAAATGAATTTTAAGATTGTTTTTTCCATTTCTGTGAAAAATTCCTTTGGAATTTTGATAGGGATTGTACTGAACCTATAGATAGCTTTGGGTAGTATGGACATCTTAACAATGTTAAGTCTTCTAATCATGAACAGGGGATATCTTTCCATTAATTTGTGTCTTCTTTCTTTCATCAATGTCCTATAGTTTTCAGTGTACAGATCCTCTACCTCCTTGGTTAAATTTACTCCTAAGTATGTTATTGTTTGATGCTACTGTAAATGGGATTT